>NC_051438.1:17154684-17172232 GCF_001649575.2 Kryptolebias marmoratus | reverse complement strand
GCTCGACGTAACAGCAGCAACTCGAGCACATTACTGCCCCCTATATGTCAAGAGGACAAATAACACATTTTCTGTTCAAATTGCCAACCCGCCACAGTGGCGTGTGTGTTGATCAAATTCACCCGCCACTTCAAATATTTACCCGCATTTGGCGGGTGGCGGGTGCTAATTTCCACCCCTGCTTTTAAGACAGAGTTTCAGATTAAGATTATCTGGGTGCTGTAGTTGTTTTGATCAAATGTTGAAAATAATGGCACTCACAAAATCTTTGCTTAGTATCTGTAAAACTGATTGAGTTACAGACATTTTTGTTTTGGCTAATACTGACTAGCTGTGGTGGCCATCTTGAATTTATCCGATGCTAAAAGCTAGTCAGTAGTAGCTATACAACCATCCAATATTTTCTGATAGTTTCATAAAAACCCATCCAGCATTAAATGGGATATGTTGCTAACAGACAAACAGGATTGACAACAACAGTTATTGCTAAATATTTAGATATCATGCAGTGAGTAGCACCTGGAGTATGTGTTGTGACTCACTCTCAGCTACAACCACACTAAATTTATACCAAAATATGTAAAATTGATCGAATTATATTCATTTTTTTGTTTTGTTTTTCAGTTGGCTGTGGCAACCATCTTGAATTGGCATAGCTCCAAAAGCTAATCAGTTATAAAGATTCATTCAATGATTGTGTTTTTGAAAGTTTCATTAACATCCATCCAGTAGTTGATAAGATATTTTGCTAACAGACAGAGTTGACTTCAAATAGTGAATGACAACATTTTAAAGAAAGCTTTTTCTCAGTATGCTAGCAATCAGACTATGTGTTGGCGAAATATTAACTATTATCAACAACAATAAAATAAACGTGCAACTGTTTACAGTAAAACTCTTCAACTTCTTAGTAAAAATAAAAAAATTAAAAATATGTCAAAGTGTGCTGAAGTTACATTAAACACTGCTATACATAACATTGTTTTCTTTTTTATTGTTTAGCAAATCGAAGCATGCACACTCAGAGAAAGTCAGAGAAAGTAAAAAGGACTACACTTGTTAAAGTCAAGGCCTAGGATTTACCCAAGATGCATCGTGGAAGCAGCAGACGAGGCAAACAGCCACAGGCTGATAAGGAACCCTGCAGCTTGAGACTGGATCTCTGTAACAGCAAACATCTGATCCTATGCACCCATGGACAGAAATAAATACAACATCCAGTACTAATCACACAAGTATATGGCATTTCTGTCTGTTTACCCTATTTCCCCCCACAAAAAGAAAAAAAAAAAAAAACAGTGCAAGGATACTGCTGCAAGAGACCAATCCTCTTATCAAGGCAGCATCCAGAGTAGAACCAGATTTCCCTCACTCATTCATGCATTTTCTTTTTTTTTTTGTAATAAAATCGGACAACACAACCTCATCCCATAAATCTTCATCTCAGGATCTAGATTTAAGTTTGCAACAGCAGCCAATCGGAGAGTGGCTCTCCCTGAACTTAATGGCAGTCTGTCTCACATGTAGCCTAGAATTGACCCATCAGTCAGTTCAATCCCTGAGGCGAGACATGATGACCTGAGCATAGCATCAGATGTGGCTGTGTGGGCACGGATGCCAAACAACAGCTCTGCAGACTTACATCTGTTCTAATCTCTGTTGATTCAAAAAAAAAAATCACTATAGGCACTAAAATGCACTTTAAAAAGATATCATGTACTACTTATTACATCAGAGAATTAAAAATACTGCAGCTAAACGTGTTTAGTGTTATTACATTAATATTACTACAAATACTTTAACTATTGCTATTATTAAAAAGAAAATATCAGGATAGAGTCCTAAGCTAACCTCCCATCATTTAACAAAGACTACAAAACAACAAATCAAGATAATTTCCAACATGATTTTCATAAGTGTGCTGTTGTTCGTGCTTATGTAGCTGGATCCAGTTAACACACATAAGCAAGGCCTCAGTTCTCAGAGTTCAGACTCAGCTGCTTCAGAGTGATTTTAAAGTACAAAGATCAGATATAGGATTCATTCACACAGCCATGGATCAGTGAACCGAGAAATACCAGAACTGACAGGTTATATAACTGAGTTGTAGAGAGGAGGGAGGGTCAGCCCTAAATACTCACACAATGAATGGTAGGAATCAAAGACGTGGGTTAGGCAGTAAAGTGTATTTTAAAGGTTTTGCTCGCCGCATTTTCTGAACAAGCTTGCAGGAAATATTGACTGTTTATCAATACAAAATATCAGATTTGACCCAAATACAGTAGCGTGGGTACCAGCTTAGGGCAATTCACGTCAAAGCCACACAGGGCTCTCAACCACTTTTGCCATGTTCTGGGACAAATGACAAGAGCAAAAACAAGCCATGCCAAGGAATCTGACCCTACAGCTGTGGATGCAGCCCGCAATTAGAGTTTGATCCAATGACTTTGAGTCTGAACCTTTGACTGAGAAAAAAGCTACATAAATCAGCAAATGAAGGATGTACCTTAAACATGTGACGTTCAATACAGAAAGCTACACGTAGGGTAAAAATCTCAATGTATACACTTCATGCATTTGTCCAACTCTTTTATCACATTTCACACTGACATTACAAAACTGAAAAGGGATAAATGAACAGTTTCCTGACTAAACACTCCACCAGCTGCACTGCAGCTGTACCTGTGCTGACATTTACAAGAACAGCCTCCTGATTCAGAGCAAGAAAAGCCCACACAAACACTATCAGCACAAGAACATGAAAGAATAGCATTTTAAGCAACAGTCAAGACAACATTTCAGCAACATCTGGACAGATTGCAGCTTAAATGAGGGATTAAAACTTGTTCATACCTGAGAAACAAACATGTTCTAAGGCATACCATTTGCTTTAATGATAACAACAAAAAAAAAAAAACAGTTCACAAACAACAACAATTTCTTTAAGGCTGATGTTTTTATCTTTCTTATTTACAGTAGTTTGTGCTGTAAGAGTTTGATCAAACAAATATTTTTTTTAAATAAAGCAATTCTCAACAACAGGCCTGTGTCGATTTTTTTTATGAATTTAGGAAGAATTAAAATGTTACTGATTAATATTATATATAGCCACTTCTAAGGTTAAGGTTTATTAGTGTTTTAAAGGTGCTATTTGTTTTTTAAATTATCTGAGAAAAAAGATAGTTAAAGGCTAAACAATAACTAATTGGGCATGTTATCTCAGTATCTTTAAATACTGATGCGGAAAAGCAATTTTTCATCCAACTTTTACAAACACTGATCTATTAAACAACAGATATAAAACTGGCACAGAAAGAACAATGTTAGGTTATTGGTAAAGCACTAAAAGTTTTGTTTATTCTCAAAAAAATAAAAGGAATTTACCCCATATAACATTTGAAGTGTATCATGACTAAATGTTTTGAATCTTCAAACAGAACATCATTTATCACAGTATTTATTTATGTATTTGCCACTTACATGCCTGGTGAAGACATTACATTGAAAGGAAAACGACCAGACCTCAGAGGGTACAGTTATCTGTAGACTAAGCTTGCAAAACATAACAAATAAATAAAAATAATATATTGTCTAATCACATGCATGTTTTGGCCCTTTGCTTTAATTGTTTTATTTTTTTTTTCTCTGCAAAACATAACAGAACAAAGGATGGTTTCTCTTTTCAGCTCATGTTTTAGGATTTGCTCTTTCTCCTCCACTATCCATCCAGACGCTTTTTTTTTGTCAAAGTGCCTTTCAATAAAGAGGATTAAATGTGTGAGTTTGGAAAATGTGTTGTTGGATGTCTGTTTGGAAATGTGTGTGTGAAGAGAGAACATGGGGTGTTTTCTTTCTACAAAACTGTCTGTGTAAATTAGATTACCATCACTGCTGCTGACCTCAATGTGAGTGGCACCATGCTCAAACAAAGATGGAGTAATACGAGAGAAAGTGCCCCACTGACACACAACAGGACATTCTGCATCCGCAGACACAACCCCACAGGCATGAGGCACAGCATTACGGCGCTGAAAAACATACGACGGACTGAGAAAGAAGACAAAACGTAGGAGGATGGTCAGAATAGCAAAAGAGAAGGACACCGGATGAAAGAGAAAAGGGAAAGCCAGACGCACGAGTGAGAAATGGAGGGCACGAGTGGGATGGGGGAGGGGGAAACTGGGAGTGAAAGCATTATGGCGGGAAGGGAACACTGAGGAGATTAAGAGATGCTGCAAGAAACAGAGGCAGGATAAACACAATTCTGTTTTAAGCAGATAAAAGCATAAACAAAAAAAATAATTGAAGGAATTTCATCCTGAGACACTAATACAGCTTCCGTACAAAAAAAGCAGGCTACAGAATCTGATCCAGTTTGCATATAATTTAGTGGGAAATCAGAGACTGATAATCATGACTGAAAGCCCTGGGCACACACTATTTATGTCACATGAAAATAACCTTCACTACATGTGCCCTTTACATGCAGAGTTACTTTGCACTGCAGAATAAGCAGCCAGCTATAAAGAGTATCTGTCAAACCTAATATAAAGACATGTGAAATCACTGCAAATTCTGTGAACACGGCAGTAAAACTGTGCTCTAAAACACCAAAGGTCTGGCTTCCCCTCCTGGTGAGGGCTTTGACACAGTCACAGATTTCTTCATAAGCAGACCCTTTTTTTTTGTTTGTTTGTTTCCAAAAAGTGCGCATGCAAACCAGACTATATTCCCAATTCATGAGGAGTGAATCTGGAAGCCAAAATGAGTTAGAAGGCATATGAACAAACTGAGGGGGGGAAGAGGCTGTTTTAGAGAAAGTTATGAGCACTTTTAAATAATAATAGTAATAATAATAATAAAAGAAGAGGATCCACAAAAACAAAAAAAGAAATACTCTAACAAGCTGTTTAAATGACAGCATACACACACAGCTTACAGTATATGATGAGTGGGTCTTATTCTCAGAAAAACAAGTCTGATTTTACTTGACATCACTGCAGTTTTAGATTAAGTAAAACATTTATAACAACCTGCTGCTAAAAAGGGAAGGCGGACAAAAATGTTTTTGCCTGTGTCAGTGTGTGTTTGTGTGTCAGTCTGTTACCGAAACATCATGAACCACAGAATGAATTTTGCAGAAAGCAATCACTGAATGGACATCTATAACCATTTCACTTGTGGAGTCAATTCAAGATGACTTCTACAGCAAAGTGAACCTAAAAGCACATGGAACTCTGCTTATTTATCTGATTGTGAGATTAGAGCAAACATAAATCATTTGGGCCTCTTCAGCCTAGCTTTCATCTCACAGCCAAATGTTACACTTATCAGGAAATATACAACATCTCAGCTTCTTAACATATTGTTCTAAACGACATTTGAACACAAAAGAAGCAAAGAAGAGCACAAAACCACAATCTCACATCAAGTCTACTTTCTCTCTTTTTTTCTGTCAGTTGATTCACGAGTTAAAGTTTCTTTCATAGAACCTAAGTTAAAAGTGGATTTTAGTCTTCCTGTGTTTAAATGTTATGGAGGTGTGTGTGATATAGTTGGTAGTGTATTAAGCTGCAATCTCACTGCTTATATGTCAGAATGATAATTGTTGCAGCTCGGGGAGTATTTCCATGAAGGAGATGGAATCTTCTCACATGGATCTGAACTCTGGCTCGCTGTTGGGATTTTCTCTCTCAATCTCGACTCAGAAAAACAACAACATGTACGCTGCAGGGAAAAATTTCCTAATATCTACAATATTTTATCACATAAATGGGTCATATTTCTTTCACATTGTGGAAATGAAAAATTCAGCTACTAGCATTGAATCTTCTGTTATTCGATAGCCTAACAGTTCATTACAAGTGCTTTCCAATAGTTCACTCTTTTCCACTCATATGGCTTAAACCACAGTGAAATGAATTCACATCGTCATAACATGTCCTGCTGCAACAACTGCCTGTAACAACAGTAAACATCCGCAAATTAAACATCAAACTGTATAAAAGCACTCATTAGTTCAGAAAAGTAAAAAATGAACAAACACTAATCGTTTTCAAACACTCAACAATCATCCGTAAGACGTTTCAATATTAGCATTAGCATATTAGCAGGGGACTAATCGCTAGATCAACATGCTACTGCAATATGCAAACTCACCGGAGATTCACAGCTTAAATAAAAATAAGCATTCATGCCAGAAACGATTCTTCAGCTCCTCCAAAGATAGAAACCAAAATAAGAAAGTAAACTCTTGGATAAATCTTGTTTGACATTGTTTGTAGGAGATTAGAACTTCCTCCATGGACTGCCCACCATGTTTTTTTTTTCTCTTCTCTCTTTTTTTTTTTTTTTTTTTTTTTAACTCCTTGTCATTCTGCCGGTCTAATTCACGGCCATCACTCCGGCAAGCTTGACAACCTTACACTGCCTCCTTAGAGATGCTTATAAGAACGACTCATTATCAGTCAGTTTTACAGATATTCACCTAAAACTTGATGTGGTGGTAGCTGGGAGTGATCCCAACACATATTTTAAGTGCTAACAGATAGTGCACTGTCTTTGTTTAAATTTCACCATTAACTGTCTGGAGACAGCGTTGTTTGTCTGTTAGCAAAATATCTCACAATCCACTGAATATATTTGGATCAAATTTTCAGGATATAAAGTCTGGATAGACTTCTCCAACTGATTAAGTTTTGGAGCTAATTCAACTGAAGATGGGTGTCACAGCCACCTGACCTTAGATAACAAAAGAACGGGTATAAGTCAAACATTTTTACAAATATTGTGCTAAAATGTGGTGGTGGTGTAGCTGGGACTAATTCACAACACATACTCCAGGTACTATTCATTACATGAGCTCCTAACTTAAAACTTTAGGATTAAGTTTTGGTTTCAACCCTCTTTGTTTGTTAGCAAACTATTGCGTGAACCACTGCACAAATTTTAATCAAACTTTCAGAAAATAGTTATTAGATGCCCATCTACAACTGATTACCTTTTGGAATCAATTCAGTCTAAGATGGTTGTCACAGTTAATTATCTTAGCCAAGACCATAATGGCTTTAGCTTACTCAGTTTTACAGATGTTGAGCTTAAATGTGATGTGTTAGAAGCCGATTTATTCACAACACATTTTCAGAGTGTGGCATCCTGTAATATTACATGAGATTGTGCAAAACATTCTTTTCAAGGTTTGACCAAAACAGCTACAACTTTTGTTTTTGTCAACATAAAATGATCTTAGTCTAAAACTCATGAAAAGCAGTAGGGGATTTGAATTCCTTCAAGAACCGCTAAGCCTTTAATTTAAAAGAGGTACTGATAAAAAGAAAAAAGAAAAGAAAATCAAACTTTTTTGAGGTGGAAAGATCTGCAGGAAAATAAGTCTAAAGAGAGGCAACTTGTATTATTTTTTAAACTGAAAAGTGATTTAAAAAAGACAAAAATTCACTCATGAGGAGACTTTAAAGCAGCGAAAAATCACGTCTGTCAGAAGGATGACACTGGCTCATGTTAAGATAATATGGTTCAACTTTAAAATAGAAGGAAGGAAAGAGCAGCCACTGAAAATACTTAAGGCAAGACAATTAACTCATGACACCTCCAAGTATACCTCTTGTTTATAATAGCAGTAAAAAAAAACAAGTTGAAGTTCACTACAAGTTTGAAGATATTTTGCTCATGTAAATATGCAACTTCGCTCTCATTATCACATCAAAATAAGGATTAAATAGAGGTACTTAGACATGTTTTTTTGCTGAAATCATAAATGTTACAATTTATTTTTTTCTAAGTTGTCCTTATTCAGACAATAATCCCCCTACTCTTTGTATCCTCTCTTCATATTATACTGAACATGATTCAGTAAGAAAAAATGTTTCTGATCACTTTACTTAAAACAACACCTCTAGAAAAAAAAGGTCACCCCAACTGTGAAGGATTTATGGTGTGGACTCCCAGGGTGTAAACACAATTACACCGATCTGCTGAGCCAGCCAAGCAAACGGACAAAGCCAGTGCAGCAAAACACCACACCCTCCCAGATGAGAGAATGGAGAATAACAGGATATTATAGAAGCACGCTTTACATCAGTTACAACCACGATTTTCACTTTAGTCCTTTGTGTTTTGTCAGAAACAAAGCATTCTCAAATGTTGCTGCATTAGTTATTCAGCTCAACATGCCTGCATTCTGAATGATCAATTTAAACTCTGTTTTATCCTACTAATAAAGCAAAACAGCACTGCATCAGCTTAAACATGGCTTTTCATTCACCCAGACATCAGCTCTTACTTCAAGTGGGCTAAGAGGAGAAGAAAAATCACAATGGATTTGTTAGTTTTAATCACATCTACAACAGGCAACTGCTGTCCAGGTACAGCTTAGCACTCCTGCTCTAATGCAGCATGCATGGATCCTCATGTAGTTTTGATCTCAGCCACATAAAAATATACGCACATTAAAAATTCATACATGCACACAAATAGGCACTTATTGCTGTTGAGAATACAGTGAAACTGGATTGAGGAACTGCTGAGAAAGAGTGTTAAGCCTCCCTGCTGTATGAGGCTGTGGTGCACTTTGAATCTGAACTCGTCCTTTGTTTGCCTGCATGTTTACCTCGAGTCAGTCACACAGAGATATTTCACATGCTCCTCAGTTTGTCAAAATCCCCATTTCTCACACACATTTAATAATGCAAAATACTTGCTTCTTTGCCAGATATTTTCAAAGAAATTTAAGGTTGACCTAGATTAAATGAAAATAAGTAAATAAAAAAAGATGATCGCTATACAATATCTATTTATTAGCTTAACTGGTTCTGCCTTCACAAATGCATCAATATTTGCACCATCTGCTGCCTGGTTTTCAGGGGTGATTTTGTCAAAGTCAGCCACGTGTTACCTAAAATAAGCCCATTTTCATCAGTAGATGAACTGTACCACTCCCCTCCCCCAACTCTGCTGCTCTCCTTCTCTGGTTCATCCTCTTCCGCTGCTGTTGCTAAGACCGAGGAGTGCATGCTAGTCTGTGGAAACCAGTAGAGGTGGATCTCCCAGTTTGTTGCTATGGGCAACACACAACGTTTGCGAGAGAAGCAGCTCAAAAGTCGAGCATGCAGACATTCACACATGTGAGAAAATATGACCTAGTTTTCAGTTAGTCAAAAAAGGGATTGTGCTCTCTGAAGCTTATGTGCAGTGTGATGTATTTACAGTCTTTAATTTTTTTTTCTCTTTTTTTTTTAGTTGAAAGAATGACATGCCAATCAAATTACATTTGGGAATAAAATGCTTGCTTTTCAGTCCTAATGCAGAGTAAGACAACTGCTGAGGCAAAGTATCCCAATCCCACCTGACTGGCTGCACATTGTGATTCACAGCACACGTGCCTCAGGCTCGCTCTGACCTCCTCTCTGTCTCAGCCATTTACTGCCCACTGAATCACCTCAAGTACATCAGAAAACACAAATCTCCTCTGAGCCCCTCAGTAGCTCTTTTACCACATGTGTAACCCTAAAAAATGAAAACAATGCAAACAAAACAAAAGCTTTATGAACATTTACAATAAAAGGATACAGTTTATTTTAATACTTATGTTGGTGTAGATTGTCAGTCATCCAGGACATGGAAAATCCAAAAAGGTTAAAAAACAACAACAAAAGTAAAAACAATTTTGTACTGGACTTCTATACAGAAAACAAGTCCAGTTGTTTTTGTTTTTTAACCTTTTTTCGATTTTAATACTTACATTAACACAAATGAGATAAGATATCTTAAATTATGGAGATCTTTTTTTTAAATAGCTTGTGAATTTCACAATTTAAGAAACATGCAAAGGTTTTGCTAAAATAAAATGTTAAGAAAAACAAAAAACAATCTAAGTGTTCTCAAATCAAACGTTTGAGTAAAACATGTGGTGCAATTTTAAGAGTTTATGGACAACACAAAACATACTGTGAATGCTAAATGAATAATTTTGTTGACATGGAAAAAAAAGAACATAAACAAAAAGACAGCTTAGAAACATTAAAAAAAAATGGAATGAGTAAAAAATAAATATAATTAAAATGTGTTTGCTACAGACCGTTTTAAATTCTTTGATATTTTTATTATTGAACACTATGACACCCATAAAACAGCCATATTAAAACAGTATAATGCTGCCTACTTATAAACACAAACAGCTATTTTTTAGCCTATAAATATATATATATATATATATATATATATATATAATGTGCATATATTTTTATTTTTTTGTACTTCAGTGTTCTGAATTAATAGCGTGAGTTTGTGACTTCTGCATGCATATTTTAGCAACAACGTTTTCCACAAGAAAGCATACTAAGTGTGAATATCAAGGGCTAATTCTTACCTCCTCAGATGTTTTCCTCCTGTCAGGTAACACCAGTGTGTTTGCATGACTCCCAGGTACTATAGTAGATCCTATACTCATCCTGGGGCCAACTAACATGTACCGTTTGTCTCCAGATCTGTACTGGATGCTGTGGCACAGTGTCCCATCATAATTAGCTTCTTGCAGATATTTAGAAGTATAGTCTGTGGATTTGGAGCACTGCATTGCAATCAGAACAATGATGCTGATGAGGAACAGAACTGAAACTGAGCCCAAAGTGATGATGAGGTAAAAAGTCACATTATTCTCCTCATCATCTTTTGATGCACTTTTAACATCAGAAGCTGCAAAAGCCTCTTTGGGCTCCACCAGTTTCACAAGGACAGTAGCTGTTGCTGAGAGGGAAACGTTGCCATTGTCTTTGACCAGTATGAGCAGTTTATGCTCAGCCTCGTCTGTCTCTGTGAATGAGCGCAGTGTTCTGATCTGTCCTGTGTAGCGGTCCAAACCAAAGAGACTGTGGTCAGTAACTTCCTGCAGTGAGAACAGCAGCCAGCCATTATATCCTATATCAGCGTCATAGGCTCTGACTTTAGTCACCAAGTGTCCTGCGTTGACATTGCGGGGAATCTCCTCCACACCTTCAGCAGAACCGTTCGAGCTGACTGGATACAGGATGACTGGAGCGTTGTCGTTCTGATCCAGAATGAACACGTTCACTGTCACGTTGCTGCTCAGTGATGGAGCTCCAGAATCTGTGGCCACAACTTGGAACTGGAAAGTTTTCAGAGTTTCAAAGTCGAAACTCTTCAATGCCACAATGTCTCCAGTTTCAGAGTTAATGTTTAAAAATGAGGTCAGTGCTTTTTGTTCATCACCATTTCTTAAAATTTTGTATGAAATGAGAGCATTATCACCCTCGTCACAATCATAAGCACTGACTGAAAACAATGAGCCTCCTGCAGCATTGTTTTCTGTCACATAAAAGTTATATGAATTGGTTGAAAACTCTGGACTGTTATCATTTACATCTGATATGATCACACTTATGGTTTTCTGAGATGACAAAGGTTGTTCACCAGCATCTTTTGCAACAATTGTCAAGTCGTATTTAGACTTCTTTTCTCTGTCTAACATAGATTTGGTGACCACAGAGTACATATTTTCTTGTAAAGAAGGTGATAATGCGAAAGGTGCATCATCACTTATTGAACAGATGACCTTTCCATTAACACCTGAATCTTTATCACTCACACTTATTAATGCTACTGTCCTTCCAGGTTTGGAGTCCTCAGGAATTGCACTAGAAAAGGATGTCACTTCAATCTCAGGTGCATTATCATTTAAGTCTACAATGTTTATAATTACACTTTTTTCTGTTGCTAAAGGGACTGCTCCTTTATCTGAAGCTTTGATATCTAATTCATATCTGTCATTTACTTCAAAATCTAGCAATCCTTTAACAACAATTGCACCTGTACCGGCATCAACTTCAAAAAGTTTGCCCAATTTGTCATTTACATTATTCCCCAAAGAATAAACCACCTCCCCGTTTAAATCGTCATCTCGATCTGTGGCATTCACTTGTATGATTGTTGTGCCAATGGGAGAGTTTTCATTCAGCACTGCAGTATATGATTCCTTGGCAAATACAGGCATATTGTCATTGACGTCTAAAACATTAACAATAATTCCCATGGTTCCTGATCTCGCGGGCTTTCCTCCATCAACCGCCGTGAGAAGTAATCTATGAGTTCTTGCAGTTTCTTTGTCCAGCGGTTTATGCAAATACAAAACAGGAATTTTACCACCTCTTCCTCTATCTTTTATCTCCAAACGGAAATTATCATTTTGACTGAGCTTATACTGCTGAACAGAAAACATGCCACTGTCTGGATCTCGTGCGCCTTGTAGCTGAAATCGTGCTCCGGATAATGCAGATTCCGATATTTCTAAACGCGTCTCGTTGTCTGAGAAGGTGGGGGAGTGGTCGTTGACATCTAAAACCTCAATACCGACATAGTGAACCTCTAAGGGATTCTCCAGGACAGTCTTTAAGTTGATAATACATGCAGTGATCTGTTCGCACACCTCTTCTCGATCTATTTTGCGGCTGACGTGTAAAACTCCGTTACTGCTGAGCTGGAAAAGGGCTTCAGTCGATCCGGAAACGATGCGAAATCCCCGCGTAGTAAAAGCACCGGGGTCCAGTCCTAAATCCTTTGCAATGTTTCCAACAACAGTACCGATAGTGAGTTCTTCAGGGATAGAATATCGCAACTGCGCCGAAGTGAAATTACAAATGAGACCCGTAAAAATAAAAAGCAGGATCAGGCGCTCCAGCCGTCCGCTGCGCCCTCTTTGTGCCATGGCGACGTCAAAAAAGGCGCAAGACAAAAACGAATCGGGAGATCAGACAGATAATCTTAGACGTCTCAGGAACACGAATTTAAGGGCAAAACGTAACAACTAAAAGATGCTAGGAGAAATTGCTGGCGAAGAATGATGGATCTGTAGCCATTCCTTCGGAGCACAATTGCACTCTGACGGGTTAGCTCCAAACTGTTGAAAAAAGGATATTCTATTGCGAGTCAGCCACTTTCATAAGCAGCAGAGACACCATGCGAGCTGCTGATACATTGCAAATAATTTATCATTATTATTTTTTTCTGAATATTATCTTATTTATAATTATAAAATGTCGCTTCACTCAATGCAACGTGCGAGTTTTGCCGACCTACAACTTTTCAGCAACATCAAGAAGCAACAAACAGTAAAATTAGGAACATCAAATACATCTTTGAAACAGCGACTATTGTGGGGAAATTGATTTTTACGCATGTATTAACATTTATGTAAGAATGTTTTTAATAAAGCAATCAATGACAATCAACTCAACCATAAAAAAGAATCCTCAAGGTTTTACACCTAATTCAAATATATACAGATATGTCTTGATGCCTGTGTTTTGAAAAAACAACTTTCAGAACCATGGACTCCAACACAGCCAACCACCAGCAAACGTCTTTACCACAGATTTCTCTGAAAACAAACTAAAACAATTCATGCACCCATGACGCAAGCAAGATAGAAAAAAACTGTATTTAAACGTCAGAAATGTTGGGGATTGGTGAACAAATTTTATTTTAGCAAAATCCTAAATCAAACAGATCACCAGAATTAACGCCACAATTGAAAAGTTATAATTACATTCTAAAGGTTCAGTTAAGTATGTAATGTTGTTCTGCTTTAAGTGAAAGCAGCTTACAGATAAAAAATAAAATATGTTACCCAATCAAAAATAAAAGGAATGTTGACCACACAAAAATGTTTTGACATATAGTTAATACTACAAAATACTTTAAGGAAGAAGACAACAGGTCCACCGTATTTTGTAAATTAAACAAACTAACAAACAAGAAAAAGGTTGGTATACGTAAGAACTAGTCAACCACAAAATCATAATGTTAAAACCGAAGTTGTGTTTCTTCAAAATCATTGTTTGCAATTTTGTTTGTTTGTTTGTTTTAGTAATATTTAACTGCTTTGTAAAAATGGACCTTCACATGTGCTTGCTTTTATGTACATTGATGTGACAAAAAACTAATTTGTGGCACTGTCATTTTTATCATACAAAAATCTCCTTACCTCGTCAGATGTTTTCTTCCTGTCAGGCAGCACTAGTGTGTTTGCATGACTCCCAGGTACTATAGTAGATCCTATGCTCATCCTGGGTCCAACTAACATGTACCGTTTGTCTCCAGATCTGTACTGGATGCTGTGACACAGTGTCCCATCATAATTAGCTTCTTGCAGATATTTAGAAGTATAGTCTGTGGATTTGGAGCACTGCATTGCAATCAGCACGATGATGCTGATGAGGAACAGAACTGAAACTGAGCCCAAAGTGATGATGAGGTAAAACGTCACATTATTCTCCTCATCATCTTTTGATGCACTTTTAACATCTGAAGCTGCAAAAGCCTCTTTGGGCTCCACCAGTTTCACAATGACAGTAGCTGTTGCTGAGAGGGAAACATTGCCATTGTCTTTGACCAGTATGAGCAGTTTATGCTCAGCCTCGTCTGTCTCTGTAAATGAGCGCAGTGTTCTGATCTGTCCTGTGTAGCGGTCCAAACCAAAGAGACTGTGGTCAGTAACTTCCTGCAGTGAGAACAGCAGCCAGCCATTATATCCTATATCAGCGTCATAGGCTCTGACTTTAGTCACCAAGTGTCCTGCGTTAACGTTGCGGGGAATCTCCTCCACACCTTCAGCAGAACCGTTTGAGCTTACTGGATACAGGATGAGTGGTGCGTTGTCGTTCTGATCCAGAATGAACACGTTCACTGTCACGTTGCTGCTCAGTGATGGAGCTCCAGAATCTGTGGCCACAACTCGAAACTGGAAGGTTTTCAGAGTTTCAAAGTCGAAACTTTTCAACGCAACAATGTCTCCAGTTTCAGGATTTATGTTCAGAAACGAAACAAGATTATTATCTTGACCCGCTTCTCTCAAAATCTGATAAGCGATATGAGCGTTCTCATATTCATCATGATCAACTGCTTTAACAGAAAACACTGAGGCTCCTGGATCATTCCCTTCGGTCACATAAAACGTATATGGACTCAGCAAAAACTTTGGACTGTTGTCATTCACGTCTGACACCACAACACTGATTGTTTTTTCACAACTCAGTGACGGCTGACCAGCATCAGTTGCAACCACTGTTATGACAAAATTTGACTGTGTCTCCCTGTCCAGAGAGGATTTAGTAACTAATGAGTACATCTTATCTTGTAAGGATGGAGATAAAATAAAAGGAGCGTCATCATTTACAGAGCAAATAACTTTCCCATTTAGGCCAGAATCTACGTCATTTACACTAACAAGAGCTACTGTAGTTCCTGGTGGTGAATTTTCAGGAATTGAACTGGAAAATGAAGTAATTTCGATCTCAGGTGCATTATCATTCAAATCAACCACTTTAATATTCACGTTCCTTTGTGCCGACAGAGGGGGGAGGCCTTTGTCTGATGCCTGAATTTCAAGTTGATATTTGTCCCTCTCTTCATAGTCTATCAAACCTTTTACAGTTATCTCACCCGTTGATGGATTGATATAAAAAAGCTTAAAGAATTTACGGTTCACACTGTTGCTAAACGAATAAACTACTTCTCCATTACGCCCATCGTCTAAATCTGTTGCATTTATCGTTATGACCGCTGTGCCAAGTGGGGAGTTTTCCTCAAGCGTTACTGAATAATCATCTTTAGAGAAAACAGGTGCGTTATCGTTTACGTCCAGAACGTTTATTAAAATATTAACTTCCCCAGATTTCGGAGGTTTACCCCCATCCAAAGCAGTCAGAACTAGTTTGTGGGTAGCTGATATTTCTCTGTCTAACGATTTCTGAACAATCAGAACAGGGATTTTACCGTCCTCTCCCGTGTCTTTAACCTCAAGGCGAAAGTGTTCATTAGAGCTAAGTTTATAACGCTGAATAGAAAACTGACCCCCGTCCAGATCACGAGCAGGCTGCAAAGGAATGCGCACACCGGACAGCACTGACTCGGAAATCTCCAGTGTCGTTTCTGTCTCCGGGAATGAAGGAGCATGGTCGTTAATATCTATCACCTCAACAACAACATAGTGAACTTCCAGCGGGTTTTCCAAAACCGTTTTCAGATTTATTTCACACGCACTGATCCGCTCACAAACCTCTTCCCTGTCAAGCTGTCGGCTCACATAAAGGTTACCATCGCTCTGATCCACGCGGAAGAGAGGATGCGTTGCACTTGAAACAATCCGATATTTTCTGTTTTTCAGTGTGGTTTTATCTAAACCGAGATCGTTTGCTACATGTCCAACCACAGTTCCCTCCTTCACTTCCTCATAAATGGAATATTTTAGCTGCGCCGAGGCAGCGCCACACAAAAGCAAAGCGACCACACATACAGTCCACCGTCCTCCCATCATTGCTCCACAGCATCCTCTTTGTTCCATCATCGAAGCAAAAATAATGTATTCCTCATCGAACCAGCGATGATGTCTGGAGAAAATAATGCAATACAACAGAGTGCGCAAATGTCCACTATCACTCAGATATCCTGGAGAATAATAATATAAACAGCAGAAACCCACATATTGACCATGTCTATATATTCAGCTGAGGGCGTGATAAAAAATATGGAAGCGGTGGAACTAACGAGCAGTGACGAAAAGCTGGAAACGTTATTCTATCAGCACACTGACACCATGCGATGCTGTTGCTCATTACAAGAAAATCTAGGTTTCTTTAGTTGTTATAATGTATACACATTTTTGTTTTTATATTATGCATTACAAAAAATAACAGCATCATACTCATTAATGTTTTATCCAGGAAAAACTGTGTTTTGATTGAAAATACGCTTAAAAAACACTCGAGACCGCCAGTTTTGCCATCCATTCTTCATGGAAATAAGACACTATTATTATTATTATTATTAGTAGTAGTAGTAGTAGTAGTAGTAATAGTAGTAATAGTGATAAACAAGAATAACTTGCACCATAGACAGCGAAGAACAGCTGCTACAATCCGATGACACAAACGTTGATAATTATAGAAAACAACTTTACTTCATTATTCTTTCTACATTGGACTTGATAAAGTGACACTAATAAGAGTTGTTTGTAACAAAGCAAAATAGACAAACAAACAGAAACTAAAATTGTGTAATGCTAACATAAAATGTGTGAGAAAACAAACAAACTTAAGGTAGTTATGAACTATAGCATTATAGAAGATGCAGCATACTTAAGGTTCTGCATTAGGTAATATTGGTAACAGCCATAGTCAATCTGAACCAAGACACCAAGATAAAACAAACTAAAACAAATGAGTAACATAATTTTGAGTGAAAAAAACAAAACAAATGAAAACAACTGAGGAAGAATAACATTGTTCACATCATGTCTTACCTCTTCAGGTGTTTTCCTCCTATCAGGTAACACTAGTGTGTTTGCATGACTCCCAGGCACAATGGTAGATCCTATGCTCATCCTGGGTCCAACTAACATGTACCGTTTGTCTCCAGATCTGTACTGGATGCTGTGACACAGTGTCCCATCATAATTAGCCTCTTGCAGATATTTAGAAGTATAGTCTGTGGTTTTGGAGCACTGCATTGCAATCAGCAC
>NC_051438.1:17137375-17154354 GCF_001649575.2 Kryptolebias marmoratus | reverse complement strand
TGACTTTAGTCACCAAGTGTCCTGCGTTGACGTTGCGGGGAATCTCCTCCACACCTTCAGCAGAACCGTTCGAGCTGACTGGATACAGGATGACTGGAGCGTTGTCGTTCTGATCCAGAATGAACACGTTCACTGTCACGTTGCTGCTCAGTGACGGAGCTCCAGAATCTGTGGCTACAACTTGGAACTGGAAGGTTTTTAGTCTTTCAAAGTCAAAACTTTTCAGCGCTACAATGCCTCCAGTTTCAGGATTTATGTTGATGAATGAAGCTATTTTATTGTGCTCATCTCCAATTCTAAATATTTGATAAGAAATAAGCGCATTTTCTCCTTCATCACAATCAGATGCTTTAACAGAAAACACTGAGGCTCCGGGATCATTACCCTCTGTGATATAGAAAGTATATGGACTCAGAGAAAACTCTGGACTGTTATCATTTATATCTGACACCACAACGCTGATTGTCTTTTCAGATGATAATGGAGGCTGACCTGCGTCTTTTGCAGTTATTGTCAGATCATAATGTGCCTGTTTTTCCCTGTCTAAAGGAGATTTGGTGACTAATGAAAACATTTTGTCTTGTAGAGATGGAGACAGAGAAAAGGGAACATCCTCTGTTATCGAACAAATAACTTTTCCATTCAGACCAGAGTCTAAGTCATTTACACTGATCAGAGCGACTGTAGTTCCTGGTCTAGAATTTTCAGGAATCGAGCTGGAAAATGAAGTAACTTCAATCTCAGGAGCATTATCATTCACGTCAACTATTTTAATTATGACGCTTTTTTCAGTTGTAAGAGGAGCAAAACCTTTATCTGATGCTTGGATTTCTATTTCATATTTATCTTTTTGTTCATAATCTATAGGCGTTTTAACCGTTATTTGTCCTGTTATCTGGTCAATTTTAAACAGATTGAATATATTATTACTCACACTGTTGCCAAATGAATAAACCACCTCTCCGTTTTGACCATCATCCATATCAGTGGCATTTACTTGAATCACTGTTGTTCCTACCGGAGCATTTTCAAAGAGGGAAGCAGAGTAAGCATTCTTTGAGAAAATCGGTGTGTTATCATTTACATCCAAAACATTTACGAATATTTTCATATCTCCCGATTTTGGGGGTTTCCCTCCATCCAGTGCAGTTAGCACTAATGAAATGCCTCGTGTTATTTCTCTATCCAGTGATTTTTGTAAAACTAATATCGGTATTTTTCCATCATCTTCCTTTTCTCTCACTTCTAAGCGGAAATGTTCGTTTTGGCTCAGTTTATACTGCTGCACGGAGAAAGAGCTGCTGTCTGGATCCCGCGCAGGTTTTAGCTGAAATCGTGCTCCTGGCAACACGGACTCTGAAATATCCAGCGTTTTCTCTTTTTCTGGAAAGCTGGGTGTGTGGTCGTTTATATCCAGCACCTCCACTCCAACATTATGCACTTCTAGGGGGTTTTCTAGCACGGTTTTCAGATTTATTAAACACGCGCTGTTCTGTGCGCACACTTCTTCTCTGTCGATTTTTCTGCTCACATAAAGAATGCCGTCGTTTTCGTTAAGATGGAAGAGATGATCCGCAGCTACAGAAACGACGCGATACTTCCTGCTTTTCAGCGCGTTTTTATCTAATCCTAAATCTTTTGCTATATTTCCAACCACAGTTCCTTCACTAACCTCCTCAGAGATGGAATACCTCAGTTGTGCTGAAGCTACGCTCCACAAAAACACGGCAACCACACATCGAGCCGAGCGTCCTCTGCCCACCCGATTCTCGGCTCTCCTTTGTTCCATTGTTATTCCAGATGTCATGAGTACCCACTCAAAGAAAAAAAAAACGGTTTGAAATGATCTACTCCATGATATTCATGAATAAAATATTTTCCATCTTCTTGGTATAAGACAAACAAGCAGCTTCCAAACGCGTCCGTGACATCAAGAATAACAATGTCACCATCAAACTGGCCAGCATATGAAGAGGTTGAACCAAAACTCAGTGACGAAAAGCAAATACCATGCTCAGTTGTTCTAAAATACTGACACCGTGCGACCAAAACACTCACCACACAATGCAAAGGACATAAACACCTTTGTTCTAAAGTAATTTGTATGTATAAAGTCGTATTTTTCTCTATATAAAGCCAAATTGATAAAAACTAAAGCCTGTTCACTTTTAAATAATAAATTCTCCCCAAAAAAGTAAAGACAAATTTTCAGAAATATTCACAAATGCTGACTCTGATAACAAGTTATTTCATAGAAAGCTCAGAGCAAATGGTATTTCTTGACTGTTGTAGTGGATGGAACAAATCTGTTTATCCAAGTGGCAAACGTACTAGCACCAAGGACAGCGATGGTGCCTTGCTTGCGTTTAGCTTGGCTTGTTTTTCATGTGTTAGCAAGTTTTTATCATCAATGGCCCACAACTTACTTTAGCTATCATGCTGACTAAATCACAGTGGCTTAATTGAAAATATCTGTGCAACCCCTGCAACCTAAACAGTGGTGGTTACAGGAAAAAGAACAAACATGACATGAAACAATTTCCATAATTAATATTTAATTTCAAAATTCGTTAAGCTGTACTACACAATGTGGAACAGAAATCTCTCCATAACAGGGCAAATAACTGAAAACTGTTAGGATAAACTGACAACAAGCCACGTTTTACACAAACTCTGCTTACCTCTTCAGATGTTTTTCTCCTATCAGGTAACACCAGCGTGTGTGCATGACTTCCAGGTACAATAGTGGATCCTATGCTCATCCTGGGTCCTACTAACATGTACCGTTTGTCTCCAGATCTGTACTGGATGCTGTGACACAGTGTCCCATCATAATTAGCCTCTTGCAGATATTTAGAAGTATAGTCTGTGGATTTGGAGCACTGCATTGCAATCAGCACGATGATGCTGATGAGAAACAGAACTGAAACTGAGCCCAAAGTGATGATGAGGTAAAAAGTCACGTTGTTCTCTTCATCATCTTTCACTGCACTTTTAACATCTGAAGCTGCAAAAGCCTCCTTGGGCTCCACCAGTTTGACAATTACAGTAGCTGTTGCTGAGAGGGAAACGTTGCCATTGTCTTTGACCAGTATGAGCAGTTTATGCTCAGCCTCGTCTGTCTCTGTGAATGAGCGCAGTGTTCTGATCTGTCCTGTGTAGCGGTCCAAACCAAAGAGACTGTGGTCAGTAACTTCCTGCAGTGAGAACAGCAGCCAGCCGTTATATCCTATATCAGCGTCATAGGCTCTGACTTTAGTCACCAAGTGTCCTGCGTTGACGTTGCGGGGAATCTCCTCCACACCTTCAGCAGAACCATTCGAGGTGACTGGATACAGAATGACTGGAGGGTTGTCGTTCTGATCCAGAATGAACACGTTCACTGTCACGTTGCTGCTCAGTGACGGAGCTCCAGAATCTGTGGCTACAACGTGGAACTGGAAGGTTTTCAGACTTTCAAAGTCGAAACTTTTCAGTGCAACAATGTCTGCACTTTCAGAGTTTATATTGAGAAATGAGGCTAATTTACTCTCCTCACGTCCATCTCTTTTAATATGATAGGAAATGCGCGCGTTCTCATTTTCATCACGATCAGACGCTTTAACAGAAAACACTGAGGCTCCTGGGTCGTTGTTTTCTGTGATATAAAAAGTGTATGGGCTGAGGAAAAACTCTGGACTGTTGTCATTCACATCTGACACCACAAGACTGATAGTCTTTTCAGATGATAAAGGAGGTTGACCTGCGTCTTTTGCAACTACTGTTATGACGTAATCTGACTGTTTCTCTCGGTCCAGAGGGGATTTGGTAACTAAAGAAAATATTTTGTCTTGTGATGATGAAGATAAAGAAAACGGGACATCCTCACTTATGGAGCAAACAACTTTTCCATTCAGACCCGAGTCTAAGTCATTTACACTGATCAGAGCGACTGTAGTTCCTGTTCTGGAATCTTCAGGAATCGAGCTGAAAAATGAAGTAACTTCAATCTCAGGAGCGTTGTCATTCACGTCAAGTATTTTAATCATCACACTCTTTTGTGTAGATAGAGGAGCTAGACCTTTGTCTGATGCCTGAATTTCTATTTCATATTTATCTTTTCCTTCAAAATCTATGTTACCTTTTACAGTTATCTCACCGGTTGTCGGATTTATTTCAAAAAGCTTTAGTAATCTGTGATTTACAATGCTGCTGAAGGAGTAAACTACCTCTCCATTTGGACCTTCATCAAAATCAGTCGCATTTAATTGTAAAACTACTTCACCTATAGGAGCATTTTCATTAATCATTACTGAATAATCATCTTGTGAGAAAACAGGAGCGTTGTCATTAATATCCAAAACATTTATCATGATGTTTATTTCTCCCGATTTGGGCGGTTTACCTCCATCCACAGCAATCAGCACTAATAAGTGACGTCTCGTTGCCTCTCTGTCCAAAGATTTAAGCAAAATTAAAATCGGTATTTTCCCATCTTCTCCTTTATCCTTAACCTCCAAACGAAAATGATCACTGGTACTGAGTTTATATTGCTGGATGGAGAACGGGCCGACGTCTGGGTCTCGTGCTGGAGGAAGCGGAATGCGGACTCCAGGTAACGCGGACTCGAAAATCTCCAACGTTTTTTCTCTATCGGGAAAACTGGGAGAATGGTCATTTATATCCAGCACCTCCACAATTACATAATGGATCTCCAATGGGTTTTCTAGCACGGTTTTGAGATTTAACAAACAAGAAGTACTTTGTTCGCACATTTCTTCCCTGTCGATTTTTCTGCTCACATAAAGAACGCCATCGTTCTGATTAACATGAAAAGGTTGATCTGCGCCACCAGGCACTATCCTGTATTTCCTTTCCTTCAGTGTACTTTTATCTAACCCCAAATCCTTCGCTATATTTCCGACCACAACTCCTTCGTTGACTTCTTCTGAGATTGAATATCGTATCTGTGCCAAGGCAGCATGACACAAAAGCACCGCGAGCACGCATTCAACAAAACATCCTCTTTGCCTGCTCGGCACGATTCTTCTTTGTTCCATGGTTAAACAACAAAGAGCAAGGAATCCAGCTTAAAAATCAATAAATCCACCATAAAGCGATAAATCAAATTCATTTGAATGGCAAAATATTCGTCTTTTGTCGGTAGTGCCAATATTCAAGCAGAAAGGAATAAATCCCAAAGGTAGCTGGGCGCTGAAAACCGACTGCAGCAATAGCGAGTAAAAACTGAAAACCTTCCCTGAAAAACCTTTACTAAAATGTTTTTTTCTACCATGCTGACACCAAGCGATGTAAATTCTAACTGCAAGAAGCAAAAGCAATGAAAGAAAAACTTATAAGAAATACTGCATATACTTTATTATGGTTTAGTTATATTTAAAATTACTTCCAAATTTAGCCACAGCAAAAACAGAAACGTACAGGTAGAGAGTCAGCCTCAGAGAAGCGGTAATTATTTGAAACAAACAAACAAATAAACAGAAATTCTATATGTTAAATTATATAATAGGGATAAAATAATTTATGGTTCGAGAAAATTAACTGTCTAAGCACTATCTGAGCACAAAAAAATGCAAACTGGTCCCACCTTTTTTTTTTGTTGGAAAAAATAGAAAGAAAACACAGTTGAAAAGTTTTGCAATTCCATTTAAAGTTCGTATGAAATATGTATTTAAAAAATCAGTTATGGTTCGTGTCAACGTCATTTTTATTATTGAGAGGGCTTTCATCTGTTGTTTCGTATTTGAAATATGTTATGAACATGGTAAAAACGTGATCAGTGCGTAAAACGTTCCTACTTACTCAATTAGTGCAGACAAAATAGTAAAACATTTTTTTTAAAATATGAAACGAAAATGTATGATCGTAAAACGATATTACTGATGTAACACCAACTAGGTAGTGTTTAGAAATAAGGCAAAACAATGACTTTCTTTAGTCTATTCATAAAGTGAGAGGACAGTTAAAAAACATCTTACCTCTTCAGATGTTTTCCTCCTATCAGGTAACACCAGTGTGTTTGCATGACTCCCAGGTACTACGGTAGATCCTATGCTCATTCTGGGTCCAACTAACATGTACCGTTTGTCTCCAGATCTGTACTGGATGCTGTGACACAGTGTCCCATCATTATTAGC
Organism: Kryptolebias marmoratus; assembly: GCF_001649575.2. NCBI lineage: Eukaryota > Metazoa > Chordata > Actinopteri > Cyprinodontiformes > Rivulidae > Kryptolebias > Kryptolebias marmoratus. The sequence continues at coordinate 17,148,217 of NC_051438.1, read as the reverse complement.
CTCCTGGAGATATTTAGAAGTATAGTCTGTGGATTTAGAGCACTGCATTGCAATCAGGGCGATGATGCTGATGAGGAACAGAACTGAAACTGAGCCCAAAGTGATGATGAGGTAAAACGTCACATTATTCTCCTCATCATCTTTTGATGCACTTTTAACATCTGAAGCTGCAAAAGCTTCTTTTGGTTCCACCAATTTGACAATGACAGTAGCTGTTGCTGAGAGGGAAACGTTTCCATTGTCTTTGACCAGTATGAGCAGTTTATGCTCAGCCTCGTCTGTCTCTGTGAATGAGCGCAGTGTTCTGATCTGTCCTGTGTAGCGGTCCAAACCAAAGAGACTGTGGTCAGTAACTTCCTGCAGTGAGAACAGCAGCCATCCGTTATATCCTATATCAGCGTCATAGGCTCTGACTTTAGTCACCAAGTGTCCTGCGTTGACGTTGCGGGGAATCTCCTCCACACCTTCAGCAGAACCGTTCAAGCTGACTGGATACAGGATGACTGGAGGGTTGTCGTTCTGATCCAGAATGAACACGTTCACTGTCACGTTGCTGCTCAGTGACGGAGCTCCAGAATCTGTGGCCACAACTTGGAACTGGAAGGTTTTCAGACTTTCAAAGTCAAAACTTTTCAGTGCTACAATGCCTCCATTTTCTGAATTGATATTGAGAAATGAAGCTAAGTTTCTTTGCTCATCTCTATTTCTGAATATATGATAAGAAATAAGCGCATTTTCGCTATCATCACGATCAGATGCTTTAACAGAAAACACTGAGGCTCCAGGATCATTACCCTCTGTGATATAGAAAGTATATGGACTCAGTGAAAACTCTGGACTGTTATCATTTACATCTGACACCACGACACTTATTAACTTTTCGGATGATAAAGGGGGCTGACCTGCGTCTTTTGCAGTAATTGTTAGATCATAATGTGACTGTTTCTCTCTGTCTAAAGGAGATCTGGTAACCAGTGAAAATGTTTTATCTTTTAAAGCAGGTGATAAAGAAAACGAAATGTCCTCATTTACAGTGCAGATTACTTTTCCATTCAGATCCGAGTCCAAGTCATTCACACTGATCAGAGCGACTGTAGTTCCCGGTCTGGAATCTTCAGGAATCGAGCTGGAAAATGAAGTAACTTCAATCTCAGGAGCGTTATCATTCACGTCAACTATTTTAATTATGACGCTTTTTTCAGACGTAAGAGGAGCGACACCTTTATCCGACGCCTGGATTTCTATTTCATATTCGTCCTTAACCTCGTAGTCAATTACGCCTTTTACAGTTACTTCACCTGTTACAGAATTAACATCAAACAGATATAACAGATTTTTATTCACACTGTTGCTAAACGAGTAACTCACTTCACCGTTCGGCCCATCATCTGCATCACTTGCATTCACCTGTATGACTGTAGTTCCAAGTGGTGCGTTTTCAGTAAGCATCACAGTATACTCATCTTTAGAGAACATAGGGGCATTATCGTTCACATCTAAAACATTTATAAAAATATTCATATTACCTGATTTAGGAGGTTTACCTCCATCCAGAGTTGTGAGAACCAGTGAGTGACTATTTGCTGTTTCTCTATCTAAAGATTTTTGAATTACCAATACGGGAATTTTGATGTCGTTTCTTTTATCTTTAACTTCTAAGCGGAAGTGATCATTCTGACTAAGTTTATATTGTTGCACTGAGAACTGACCGCTGTCTGGATCCTTCGCAGGTTTGAGCTGAAAACGTGCTCCAGGCAATACAGACTCTGAAATCTCCAATGTAGTGTTTTTGTCCGGGAAATCAGGTGAATGATCATTTATATCCAGAACTTCCACTTCTACATAATGTACTTCTAATGGGTTCTCCAGGACAGTTTTCACATTTAGCACACACCGACTGCTTTGTTCACACACCTCTTCCCTGTCAATCCTTCGGCTCACATACAGAATTCCATCGTTTTGATTTAAATTGAAGAGCGGAGCCACATCGGTGGACACAATCCGATACTTCCGGTCTTTGAGTATGTTTTTATTTATCCCCAGATCTTTAGCTATGTTTCCGACCACAGTTCCTTCGTTAACCTCCTCGGGGATCGAATACCTTAACTGAGCTGAGGCTGCGCTCCATAAAAGAACAGCGACCATGAATCCGGTTAAATGTCGGCCGACCCTCCGCTGCTCGCTTCCTCTTTGTTCCATCTTCATTTCCGAAAACATTAGTAATCCATCACAAACGCAACATCTACACTGTAAACCAGTCCCTGACTTCGTAAAGCACAGGCTGATAATTGTGTCTAATTCTATTAACAGATCTTATTTCTGACCGTGTGTTCACACAGGCAGCAACGAGAACAAAACAGGCTGCGCTAACACTGGAATAAAAATGATATGAAGAGGTGGAACCACAATGACATAAGAAGAACCTCGGTTACTACAGACTTTCAGTATCACACTGACACCATGCGACCAAGTATCCTGCTGCACCACACTTTAGGAGAGTTGCGCATTAATAAAAGCATGTTTGTAGCTAACTGCGTTTGTTGGAAGCCAAAAAATGCCTTTCTTTTAACCAAAAAAGAGAAACATTACCTTCGTATTAACTCATAAAAATTCTACCCGAAATCGGTTTCTTTATTTCATCTAATATTTTTCCAATGTTTTTGTGAATATGTGCTAGTAAGAACAAAGCTTTTCAGCATCATGGAGAGCTAACACACAAGCACACACAGTATTTCTACATGTAGTAATGCTTTAACGAAAAATATCTAATCATTCTCCACATTAAATTAAAAAAAGGTCTAGAGCTTGAACATTGTTAGTTTATATATCTGATAGAATACGATCTCAGACTGAATAGTCATTTTAAAAGAAGAATAACTAACAGGGAATTGCTAAAAGTTTCTGTGGCATCATGAAATTAATAAAAACATTATTAATACAATAAAATAATTAGATTAGCAGTCAAAAAAATGTATTGTTTAATAAACATTGTCCGATAAAGAAAGATATTTTAGACATGATTGCACTTCAAAAATGTGGGGATTCTTAACATTAGTGACTTTCAATAATGTTCAGTTATTTATTTATTTACTTATTTATTTTTGAAATTACTGAGGTCATGATGTTTGTACAACCTCTTATTAGCTTTAAAAATTCTGGAAAATAAAGTAAAATCCTTTTTTTTCCCGCTGAAATATGGCTGAGAATATTAAGGTAAAGATAAGAGAAAAAAAGGCTACAAGAAAAGAAAATTATCTGTAATTTGTTTTACATTTTAAACATTTACTGAATTAAACTAAACTGAGGCATGTAGCAAGAAGAGGGTTTAAAAAAAGGCAGGAAAAACATTTTTTTGTTTTTTTTTAAAAAATCAAGTCTTACCTTTTCAGATGTTTTCCTCCTGTCAGGTAACACCAGTGTGTTTACATGACTTCCAGGTACTATAGTAGATCCTATACTCATCCTGGGTCCAACTAACATGTACCGTTTGTCTCCAGATCTGTACTGGATGCTGTGACACAGTGTCCCATCATAATTAGCCTCTTGCAGATATTTAGAAGTATAGTCTGTGGATTTGGAGCACTGCATTGCAATCAGCACGATGATGCTGATGAGGAACAGAACTGAAACTGAGCCCAAAGTGATGATGAGGTAAAACGTCACATTATTCTCCTCATCATCTTTTGATGCACTTTTAACATCAGAAGCTGCAAAAGCCTCTTTGGGCTCCACCAGTTTCACAAGGACAGTAGCTGTTGCTGAGAGGGAAACGTTGCCATTGTCTTTGACCAGTATGAGCAGTTTATGCTCAGCCTCGTCTGTCTCTGTGAATGAGCGCAGTGTTCTGATCTGTCCTGTGTAGCGGTCCAAACCAAAGAGACTGTGGTCAGTAACTTCCTGCAGTGAGAAAAGCAGCCAGCCATTATATCCTATATCAGCGTCATAGGCTCTGACTTTAGTCACCAAGTGTCCTGCGTTGACGTTGCGGGGAATCTCCTCCACACCTTCAGCAGAACCGTTCGAGCTGATTGGATACAGGATGACTGGAGCGTTGTCGTTCTGATCCAGAATGAACACGTTCACTGTCACGTTGCTGCTCAGTGACGGAGCTCCAGAATCTGTGGCTACAACTTGGAACTGGAAGGTTTTTAGTCTTTCAAAGTCAAAACTTTTCAGCGCTACAATGCCTCCAGTTTCTGAATTGATGCTGAGGAATGAAAGTAATTTACTATCTTCCCGACCATCTCTTTTAATATGATAAGAAACATGCGCATTTTCATTCTCATCAAGGTCAAATGCTTTAACAGAAAACACCGAGGCTCCTGGATCATTGCCCTCTGTAATGTAAAAGATATATGGACTCACTGAAAACTCTGGACTGTTGTCATTTACATCTGACACCACAACCCTGATTTTCTTTTCAGATGATAATGGAGGATGACCTGCGTCTCTTGCATCTATTTTTATATCATAATATGACTGTTTTTCTCTGTCCAGAGGAGATTTAGTAACTAAGGAAAACATTTTATCTTGTAATGATGGTATTAATGAAAATGGAACATCCTCATTTATCGAGCAAATAACTTTTCCATTCAGACCAGAGTCCAAGTCATTTACACTGATTAGAGCGACTGTAGTTCCTGGTCTAGAATTTTCAGGAACTGAGCTTGAAAATGAAGTAACTTCAACCTCAGGAGCGTTATCATTCACGTCAACAATTTTAATTATTACACTTTTTTCTGTTGTAAGAGGAGCAACGCCTTTATCTGTGGCTTGGATTTCAATTTCATATTTGTCCTTTTCCTCAAAGTCTATTAAACCTTTTACAAATATTTCTCCAGTTATAGGATTAATTTCAAATAATTTTAATAGATTTTGACTGACACTGTTGCTAATTGAATATGTTAAATCTCCGTTTGGACCGTCATCTAGATCGGTTGCATTCACCATTATTACTGTAGTTCCTATTTGAGAATTTTCATTCAGCATCACAGTATAATCATCTTCGGAGAACATAGGTGCGTTATCATTTACGTCTAACACATTAATCAGAATATTCATATTACCAGATTTTGGCGGTTTACCTCCATCTAGAGCTGTGATGATCATTGAGTGGCTTCTTTCTGCTTCTCTGTCTAACGATTTCTGAACAATTAAAATAGGTATTTTACCGTCATCTCCTTTGTCTTTAATTTCCAAACGAAAGTGTTCATTTTGGCTCAGTTTGTATTGCTGCACAGAGAAGTGACCACTGTCTGGATCCCGTGCGGCTTTAAGCTGAATTCTTGCTCCGGGCAGCACGGACTCTGAAATTTCCAGAGTGGTTTCATTCTCCTGGAAGCTGGGAGCATGATCATTTACATCCAGCACCTCCACCCTAACATAGTGTACTTCTAATGGGTTTTCCAGCACGGTTTTCAGATTTATTAAACACGTACTGCTCTGAGCGCACACCTTTTCTCTGTCAACCTTCCGGTTCACATAAAGAATTCCATCGTTTAGATTCACATAGAAAAGTGGCTCAGCATCACTCGAAACAATCCGATATTTCCTGTCCTTTAGAGTTCTTTTATCTAATCCCAGGTCTTTTGCTATATTTCCAACCACAGTTTCTTCCTTAACCTCCTCGGAAATCGAATACCGTAGCTGCGCTGACACCGCGCTCCACAAAACAACCACCATGAATCCGACCAGATATTCTTTTGCGCTCGGCACGAGCTTCTTTTGTTCCATGGTCATTCCAAATATTTAAGCAGTCCACTACTCAAGGTAAAAACTCATCTGTAAAGGCGTAATACAACACTTGATGTTCAGGTAGTCAGTTCATTATGCGCAAACATAGCAAAAATCCTATTATTTCGACGGAATAAGCACAGAGACGGTCGTGCAGCTGCCGAAGAAAAGACAATAATAAAGAGGTGGAACCACCGAAGAATGACAAATGGCTTTGCAAAAGGCAACGTCTTATTCTGCACTGACACCATGCGACTTTTCTTTTCACTACACAAACATATCTACATTTTGGTTCAGTTAGTTTATAGATAAAACATCTCTAAAAGGCAATTTGTCCGTTCAAAATGTTCCGGTGTCCTTACACAAGGTGACGAATTTAATTGATACAGATAAAAGTTAAAATAAATAAGCACAATTATAATATTATACACAACAGAAAAAAATACTATTTGCTGTTTGTTGTTATCACCATTATCTTCACACCGGAGACGCAGTGATAAACTGCGTTACTGCTAGAGGACGAAATCAAACTATTTCAGGACCAAGGAGAGTGACTGGCAAGCACCGTCTACAAAAAAAAAGAAAGAAATCTGGCTTTGGCTTAAAAATCTGCTAAAGCACACACTACCACTGGCTTAAACTTTTAAGAGAAAGTTGTCAAGTACTGCTTTAATCAAAATTCTGCAAATAGTCAACATAAGACAAGAAAACTGATCGGAAATTATGCAAGAACGTTTTAATAAAAAACATCTTTGTGGATAAATTACGAACTGAAAATCAAACAAAGATAAAACTTAAAGCAATACAATAAAACATAAAAAATATCATAATTATCAGAGGATTAAAAAGGAGGCTTACAAGTAAAACTCCAAGCAAAGCAACACTCAGCAAGACAGTGGTTCTTCAAAGTTCTTCCAATTCTTCAAAGTTTCCTTCAAAACGTGTTTTACTTCTCAAGGAAATGTATTTTTGTCATGAATCATGAGGATACTGAAGCTGATGCCAAGGAAGTAAATTAGCTATACTGTTTGTCTTTTTGACACATGGATAACACATATTTTTGTCTGTACTGGATTTTTTAAAATAAGTTTATGATTTTTAGAATAGGTATTGTATAAAGTAAGCAATGCAAATCGCAAAAAAAAAAAAGATCAAACACCACTTAAAATCAAATTAGACCACAAGATCTAATTTGTACTCCAAAGCTTTAAAGCTGACAATTCTTCCAAACTAAATACGCCCCGTCATACACTCCCTAAAAACAATGCTGAATGTGTGTTTAAAATATATTTTCTAAATCTTTAACGGAGTTGCTTAAACATAGATGACTGGTTACAAGCAAAATAAAACTATAGGTCAGAAATTAGGAAAGTGGTTGTCTGTAAAGTTATTTCTGGTTAATTACATTTTGGAACCGTAGTCCATTTTCAAATGCTTGAATTTCTCATTTCAGATTTTTTTTTTTAAACTGTATGGCATGTAAGAAAAATAACTCTATTGACAATCAGTAACCTGTTGCTCAAAAAATGCCTATTTGTCATTATTTGGTGAAGTTTTTGCATTATCACATTGTAAATAAAAGATGATAATGAGATAGAAAACAAACAAACAAAAAGAGATTGTTGCTTTGAAAAAATGAAACCAAATATTTATGTAATAGTTATAGACAGAAGTTACCATAAAACATTGCTTAAATACAAATGCATTTCTATCAAAAAAGGATTGTTAATGTCTTACCTCTCCAGATGTTTTCATTCTATCAGGTAGCACCAGTGTGTTTGCATGACTTCCAGGTACTATAGTAGATCCTATACTCATCCTGGGGCCAACTAACATGTACCGTTTGTCTCCAGATCTGTACTGGATGCTGTGACACAGTGTCCCATCATAATTAGCCTCTTGCAGATATTTAGAAGTATAGTCTGTGGATTTGGAGCACTGCATTGCAATCAGCACGATGATGCTGATGAGGAACAGAACTGAAACTGAGCCCAAAGTGATGATGAGGTAAAACGTCACATTATTCTCCTCATCATCTTTTGATGCACTTTTAACATCAGAAGCTGCAAAAGCCTCTTTGGGCTCCACCAGTTTCACAAGGACAGTAGCTGTTGCTGAGAGGGAAACGTTGCCATTGTCTTTGACCAGTATGAGCAGTTTATGCTCAGCCTCGTCTGTCTCTGTGAATGAGCGCAGTGTTCTGATCTGTCCTGTGTAGCGGTCCAAACCAAAGAGACTGTGGTCAGTAACTTCCTGCAGTGAGAACAGCAGCCAGCCATTATATCCTATATCAGCGTCATAGGCTCTGACTTTAGTCACCAAGTGTCCTGCGTTGACGTTGCGGGGAATCTCCTCCACACCTTCAGCAGAACCATTTGAGCTGACTGGATACAGGATGACTGGAGGGTTGTCGTTCTGATCCAGAATGAACACGTTCACTGTCACATTGCTGCTCAGTGACGGAGCTCCAGAATCTGTGGCTACAACTTGGAACTGGAAGGTTTTCAGACTTTCAAAGTCGAAACTTTTCAGTGCAACAATGTCTCCAGTTTCAGAGTTTATGCTTAAGAATGAGCTCAGTTTATCATTGCCGCCTAAATCTCTAGAAATATGATATGAAATTAGAGCATTTTCAGCATTGTCACGATCTTGGGCTTTTACAGAAAATACAAAGGCTCCAGGACTGTTATTTTCATTAATATGAAAAGTATAGGGACTTGATAAAAACTCTGGAATGTTGTCATTAACATCAGACACAACCACTTTGATAGTCTTCTCAGTCAAAAAGGAGGGCTTGCCTGTGTCTTTGGCCGTTATTTTAATGTCGTATTGAGATACAACCTCTCTGTCCAGATTTGATTTGGTTATAACAGCATACATATTTTCTTGTAATGATGGAGATAAACTAAAAGGTACTTCTTCTTTAATTGTGCAAATTACTTTACCATTGATTCCAGAGTCTAAATCACTGACACTGATTAAAGCCACAGTTGTTCCTATTTTTGAATCTTCCTTTATGGAGCTAGAAAATGATGTTACTTCTATCTCAGGTGCATTATCATTAACATCAGTAACTCTTATTGTAACACTTTTGCTACTTGTCAGGGGAACATGTCCCTTATCAGAAGCCTGAATGTCAATTTCATAAATTTTACTGTTTTCAAAATCTATTTGTCCTGTCACTTTTATTTCACCTGTGTTTTCGTCTATACTAAAAAGCCTCATTAATTTGGGATCTACTTCGTTACCAAATGAATAAATTATTTCGCCGTTTGCTCCCTCGTCAAAATCTGTTGCATTTACCTGAATCACTACAGTACCAAGAGGAACATTTTCATTAATCGTGTCAGAATATACCTCCTTAGTGAACAACGGAGAGTTGTCATTAACATCAAGCACATCCACAACAATGTCTATATTTCCAGACTTGACCGGTTTGCCTCCATCTACCGCAGTTAGACGCAGCCTGTGCTTTCCAGCTGTCTCTCTGTCTAACTGCTTGTGCAGGACTAAAAATGGTACTTTACGATCCTCTCCGCGATCCCTCACTTCTACTCTAAAATGCTCGTTTTGGCTCAGTTTATATTGTTGGATAGAAAACTGACCCACATCGGGGTCGTGGGCAGCCTGTAACTGAAACCTTGTCCCCGGGAGCGCCGACTCGGAAATGTCAAGCCTTTTCTCGTTTTCTGGAAAAACAGGCGAGTGATCATTAATATCCAGAATTTCCACAGCCACATAATGAATCTCAAGCGGGTTTTCTAACACGGTTTTTAGGTTAATTACGCACGAACTGCTCCGCTCGCACACCTCCTCCCTGTCAATTTTCTTTTTCAGAAACAGGACGCCGTCGTTTTGATTTACATCAAACAACGGCTCGGTTGAGCCCGCTACAATGCGATAGCCCCTGCTTTTGAGAGAGCTCTTATCTAATCCCAAATCTTTCGCTATATTACCAACAATAGTTCCATCCTGAACCTCCTCAGATATGGAGTATCTGAGCTGCGCAAAAACCCCGCTCCATAAAACGTTCAAAGCAAACAAAAGCTCGAACCAAAAATGCCGCTCCCTCCACGACATGCCTCCTCTTTGTTCCATGGCAGAAAGGTGACAAAGAACAGTCCAGATAAACGTCGTGTTTTAAAATCCAGTCAGTGCTGCTGAAAGTATGGCAAGAATCGTTACTTAGAAAATGATAAGAATAGACCGCATTTTGTGAAGTACACTCGTGATCTTTCACACGGTTTGCATTTCCTGGATATGTAAGATATCCAGCTTAGATCGGTAGGCGATGTGCTGTCAGTTGCAAGGAATGGTTGAACATCGCTGACACCAAGCGTTCAAGACTTATTTTACACAGCTATCAGAAATATTTCACAATTTCACTGATATTTTATGTGAACCCTGAAGATGCAAGGATAAAGTAAAACAGATCTAAATTTAGAGAATTTGCAAGATGGAGATGAAACACATAAGACTTTTTTTCACAACTTATATATGTTTGTCATTGGAGAAGAAACTTACACATATGTGTGTTATTATTTCAGTTTAAATGCCAAACGTCCCAGGACCCAGTGAAGATCGAATGTTTACTGCATGAAGTTATTTCTGTCAAAACTATCAAAAATAGAAATAAAGAAAACGTGAGGTAAACCTGTTAAAATGTTGATAACAAAAAAAAGATAAACCATTTTAAAGCTGATAAAGTCTATAAAACACCATAATATCATGATGCAAAACATCACCAATGAACATAAAATATCTATCTATAAATCTGAGAAAAACGTGGGACAACAAAATTGTTTATCTTACCTCTTCAGAAGTATGTCTTCTATCTGGCAGCACTAGGGTGTTTGCATGACTTCCTGGTACTATAGTAGATCCTATACTCATCCTGGGGCCAACTAACATGTATCGTTTGTCTCCAGATCTGTACTGGATGCTGTGACACAGTGTCCCATCATAATTAGCCTCTTGCAGATATTTAGAAGTATAGTCTGTGGATTTGGAGCACTGCATTGCAATCAGAACAATGATGCTGATGAGGAACAGAACTGAAACTGAGCCCAAAGTGATGATGAGGTAAAAAGTCACGTTATTCTCCTCATC
>NC_051438.1:17127326-17137025 GCF_001649575.2 Kryptolebias marmoratus | reverse complement strand
GAGCTGACTGGATACAGGATGACTGGAGGGTTGTCGTTCTGATCCAGAATGAACACGTTCACTGTCACGTTGCTGCTCAGTGACGGAGCTCCAGAATCTGCGGCCGCAACTCGGAACTGAAAAGTTTTCAGAGTTTCAAAGTCGAAACTTTTTAGCGCCACAATGTCTCCAGTTTCAGAGTTTATGTTCAGGAAAGATGTTAGCATGTTTGCTCCTTCTTTATCTCTCAAAATAAGAAATGAAATATGAGCATTACTGCCTTCATCTTGATCCCGAGCTGTCATTGAAAAAATCGTCTTCCCTGGTGCATTATTCTCAAATATATAAAATGTGTAGGGGCTCTGAGAGAATACTGGCCTGTTATCATTCACATCAGATAGAAATATTGCTATACTTTTTTCTGATGATAACGATGGTTCTCCTGCGTCTTTTGCGACAATTAACACATTATATTGAGAGTGCAGTTCTCTGTCTAACAGATGTTTAGTTACTAGAGAATACATGTTATTCTGTAAAGATGGAGTGAGTAGAAACGGAAGATCTTGGTTAATGTAACATATAACTTTTCCATTGAGACCAAAATCAGAATCCTTTACACTAATTAATGCAACTGTCGTACCTGGCTTTGAATCTTCAGGCAGCGCATGTGAAAAAGACGTCACTTCAATCTCTGGCGTGTTATCATTCACGTCAATAATATTAATGACTACTGTTTTGTCCGTTGTCATCGTGGCTGTACCTTTGTCCGATGCTTGAATATCAATTTCTAATCTGGCACTTTTTTCGAAATCTATGTCTCCTACCACAACAATGACTCCTGTCACTGAATTTAAATGAAAAAGTTCACGTGCACGTGCATCTACGTCCTTGCCAAAGGAATATACAACTTCCCCATTTGAGCCTTCATCTAAATCTGTAGCATTTATCTGGATGACAGTTGTTCCAACAGGAGAGTTTTCTTTTAAAAACACAGAATATGACTCCTGGTTAAAAACGGGCGGATTATCATTAACATCGGAAACATTAACTATTATTGTCATGTTTCCAGACTTTGGAGGTTTTCCTCCATCTAACGCTGTCAGCAGTAACACATGACTTTTTACTGATTCTCGATCAAGCGGCTTTTCAAGAACTAAACTGGGTGTTTTACGGTCCTCACCGCGGTCTTTCACCTCTAAACGAAAATGTTCATTTATACTCAGTTTATACCGCTGAACGGATAGCAAACCGCTGTCAGCATCCCGCGCTGCTTGCAACTGGAATTTGGCACCTGGCAATATCGACTCAAAAATCCTTAAAATGCTTACATTCTCAGGAAAGTTCGGTGCATGATCATTTACATCAAGAATCTCCACAGAGACGTGATGGATCTCCAGCGGGTTCTGTAACACAGTTTTTAACTCTATAACACAAACCTTGCTGCGGTCGCAGATTTCCTCTCTGTCTATTTTTCGGTTCACAAACAAAATGCCATCATCTTGATTCACCGTAAAAGGAGGCTCTGTCGAGCCGTAGACAATACGGACACCCCTCTCTTTCAGCGTTGTCTTATCAAGACCCAAATCCTTCGCGATATTTCCAACAACTGTTCCTTCTTGAACTTCCTCGTAAATAGAATATCGGAATTGTCCTTTGGCACAGCTCCAAAACGAAATCAGAATCGTTATACATGTAATCCACTTTGTCCAAGACCGTTTCCTTTGTTCCATGACGGGATGGTAGGAAATTAAGAACACCGTAAAACCACTTTAAAAAAGGCTTCTCATCTATCCAAGCACCTTCCCTCTGCGACAGTCGATATCACAAATAAACTATTCCCCAAGATAAATGTTTTGTTTATTTTCTTTCGGTTTTAATGTGAATTATCTCCGCTTCACAGCAAAGATTCTCCTTATGATGACTAAACAGGAAGGGGATGGATCTTGTGAATTTAACACACACGAAAAAAAATATTATACTGGCACCAAGTGATGTGAAACGTTATTGCATACCTACACTAGGAATAACGACAAAATGTACATAAAAAGAGCAAAGCAAAAGCTTGAAAATTTATTTTTTTAACGAGTAACACAAGAACAAAAGCATGATGCAATTTGAAAACACAACAGCGATGAAAATTTCTGCGCATTTAGCTTAAAATGCAGTTATTTGAGGCATGCCACCTTTTAAAAAAGTGAATTTTTTGGTTTGATTTTCATATTAATTATTTTCTTTTCTATAGCGTTCAATTTTCAAGTAGGATATCTTTCAGAACCATGGACAGAGACAACTTGAGTGCCCTGCAATTGCAGACACTAGGAGACGATATGAATCAAAATGAAATGTTTTCTGACAAAACTATCATAATCTGATTGAGTAGAACTCCAGTCATACAAAAGTTAAATTACTTGACTGAGTTACTTAAGTTGAGACACTAGTTCATATACCAGCAAGCTCAGACAGATAACTTTTAGGAAGCAAAAAGTTCAAGAACTATTACATTTCATTTCATTTCACTTATATGTGCAGTGTTAATCCAAGAACTAAAAGCAAAAATGGAAACAAAAAAAACCTGTGATGTATATGGTCGTGGGGACTATTATCTCTGCAGATTCTGTTAACACAACAGCAAACAAAAAAACAAACAAACAAACAAACAATCAAACTAAAAGAGAAAGGAAAACAAACACACTGTCTGAAAATTTTTAAGGGTTTTGGGTTTTCAAATAATGAAATGTTTTTTTTGTTGTATATTCTTGATAAATATTACCCCTAATATTAGTTTAATGCTTAAGCAAACTCTGTAAGCCTTATGTAGACAATAAATAAAGACAATATCAACACAAACAGAAAAAAATAAGATTAACTGAAAATGCAATATACAACACATGTGTAATGTAAAGTTAAAAAATACTGAGGTGTGGGAGACAGGTCTATATGTGACTCTAAGGTTCAAAATCTGACAAGAGAAGAACAGCTGATCTTACCTTTTCAGAAGTATGTGTTCTATCTGGCAGCACTAAAGTATTTGCATGACTTCCAGGTACTATAGTGGATCCTATACTCATCCTGGGTCCAACTAGCATGTACCGTTTGTCTCCAGATCTGTACTGGATGCTGTGGCACAGTGTCCCATCATAATTAGCCTCTTGCAGATATTTAGAAGTATAGTCTGTGGTTTTGGAGCACTGCATTGCAATCAGAACAATGATGCTGATGAGGAACAGAACTGAAACTGAGCCCAAAGTGATGATGAGGTAAAAAGTCACGTTATTCTCTTCATCGTCTTTTGCTGCACTTTTAACATCTGAAGCTGCAAAAGCCTCCTTGGGCTCCACCAGTTTGACAATGACAGTAGCTGTTGCTGAGAGGGAAACATTGCCATTGTCTTTGACCAGTATGAGCAGTTTATGCTCAGCCTCGTCTGTCTCTGTGAATGAGCGCAGTGTTCTGATCTGTCCTGTGTAGCGGTCCAAACCAAAGAGACTGTGGTCAGTAACTTCCTGCAGTGAGAACAGCAGCCAGCCATTATATCCTATATCAGCGTCATAGGCTCTGACTTTAGTCACCAAGTGTCCTGCGTTGACGTTGCGGGGAATCTCCTCCACACCTTCAGCAGAACCGTTCGAGCTGACTGGATACAGGATGACTGGAGGGTTGTCGTTCTGATCCAGAATGAACACGTTCACTGTCACGTTGCTGCTCAGTGATGGAGCTCCAGAATCTGTGGCCACAACTCGGAACTGGAATTTTTTCAGACTTTCAAAGTCAAAACTCTTCAATGCAACAATGTCTCCCGTGTCAGAGTTTATGTTAAGGAATGATGTATCTTTATTATCTCTACCTGCATTCCTGTCAATATGATACGAAATTAGCGCATTATCTCGTTCGTCTTTGTCAGATGCTCGCACTGAAAACACAGGCGCTCCTGGTTCGTTGTTTTCTGTGATATAGAATGTGTAGGGGTTCTCTGAAAACTCTGGATTGTTATCATTGGTATCTGAGACATGTATGTCTATTGTCTTTTCAGATGTAAGTGCCGGTTTACCTTCGTCCTTTGCTATTATTGTTACATCATATTTTGATTGTTGTTCTCTGTCCAGCTGAGACTTGGTGATTACAGCGAACATGTGATCTTGGATTGATGGAGTTAATGTAAACGAGCTTTCGTCAGCAACATAAGTGATTATTTTACCATTTATCCCAGAGTCTGAATCTGTAATGCTGATAAGTGCTACTGTTGTTCCTGGTCTTGAGTCCTCTGAAACTGCACTTGACAAGGAGGCTATCTCTATCTCAGGAGGATTGTCGTTTGTGTCTGCAACTTGAATTATTACACTTTTATATGTTTTAAATGGAATGCTTCCCTTATCAGATGCTTGTACATTTATGTCATATCTGTCTTGCTCTTCATAGTCGACATGACCTTTGATAATTATTTCCCCAGTAACAGAGTCGATATCAAACATATCACGAATTTTAACTTTGACATCACTTCCAAAGGAGTAAACTACTTCACCATTAGAACCAGCATCCAAATCTGTTGCATTAACCTGAATAACTGTTGTGCCAACTGGGGAGTTTTCTTGTAGCACGGCTGAATATTTATCTTTAGTAAATAATGGCATGTTATCGTTTACATCCAAAACATCAATGTATATTTCAATTGTGCCCGTTTTTGGTGGAGTTCCGCCATCTATAGCCTTCAGAATTAATTTATGTCTACTTTTGGCCTCTCTATCTAGCTGTTTCTGTAACTGCAAAATTGGAGTTTTGCCATCTCTTCCTCTGTCATTAATCTCTAAACGGAAATGATCATTTTGACTAATTATATACTGTTGGACGGAGTTTGTTCCACCATCTGGATCGAAGGCATTCTGTAACTGATATTGTGCCCCCGGCAAAGCAGACTCAAAAATCTCTATTTTCTTTGTTTTATCAGGAAATGTTGGAGAGTGGTCGTTTAAATCTATTATTTCCACTGTAATGTAATGTATTTCCAGCGGGTTTTCAAGCACCGTTTTAAGATTAATGACACATGCATTATTATCCTTGCATACTTCCTCTCGGTCTATTTGTTGGTTAGAATACAGGACCCCATCGTTTTCGTTCAGCTTAAAAAGAGGTTCGGTCGAGCCGGGCATAACACGGAATCCCCTCCGTTTCATCACATTCACATCTATTCCCAAATCCTTGGCTAAATTTCCGACAAAACTCCCCTCTTTGAGCTCTTCGGGTATTGTGTATTTCAGCTGGGAAGAGGCTGCGCTGACAAAAGAAAACCAAGCCAAAACGGCAAGCATCAGAGATGGTTGAAGCCACGAATCCCATCCTCTTTGTTTCATCCTGCAAGGCGTGAAGAAGAATCCCAACGCGCACATGATCCTCCGCATTTCTAGAGTTATGTTTCCATCCAAGCAAGTTTACTCCTATTCCATGAAGATAGATCAAAAACACCAAAATATTTTCTCCATCACGGTATTCCAAACCGGTCAGCTAAATGTTGTCTAACCAGACTGAAGGTAAAAACCTGCGCAACCCGGATATCAACCCAGACACATCAGGCTTTATATTGATAAGATACTGCCACCTTGTGAAAAACCTAAAATATGTCCAATATATACATAAAATGTTTATTATTCTGTATTTAAAATGAGTTCACAAAGAGCTAAGTCTATAACTGACTTTCTTTTTGCTGTCCAAGAGCAAAAACAAAATACGCAGTAAAAACTTTGCGTTCCTTGAAGCCAGTGTCGGATAACATTTTAGGCTCATTGGTTTCATCTGTTTAATGGTGTGAAAACTGAGCTATATGTTTGGTTTTAAAAGAACGTTAACAGCAATGTAGCCTATAACAAGATACCTAGGCATTGTTTGTGAAATTTTAAAGATTTTATGAGAAAAGAGCAGGTAAGGTTTATTTAAAAGCATATCAGTTTAATATAAAAACAAAGTTATGAGTTCTAAAGAATGGAAAAGTCAACATGACATATAGAACACTATAGAACAGTTACTTATTACCGTCGCTTAATGCGTGAAAAGAAAACATTTTTTATTTAAAAAAATGACGACATGGCTACAAATGAGGAGAAAAAAATGTTGTACTAATGATTCGTGAACTACAACTTTAACAATAGATTATTAATTTATTAAGAGTTTATTGAAATTTATATAAAAAGTTCTGACGTAGCGGGGTACAGCGGTGTGGTGGTTAGAGCTGTCGGAACCGAGGAGCGGGTAAAAGAAAATAATGGATGGATCGATAGAGGTTTTGAATTGAGTAAAGTTACACCAAAAAAGACAGGTGAGCTGAAATTAGATGCATACAAATTCTCGTTGTGCCTGATCCCGACATGTTTTAAATCGTTAAAAAATATGACCTGAAATTATGAGTAAACAACAGCAGAGATAATTAAAAATCTCTATTCGTGAAGGTTTTCTAAAAAATATTGTCTTACCTCTTCAGATGTTTTCTTCCTGTCAGGTAACACCAGTGTGTTTGCATGACTTCCAGGTACTATAGTAGATCCTATACTCATCCTGGGTCCAACTAACATGTACCGTTTGTCTCCAGATCTGTACTGGATGCTGTGACACAGTGTCCCATCATAATTAGCCTCTTGCAGATATTTAGAAGTATAGTCTGTGGTTTTGGAGCACTGCATTGCAATCAGCACAATGATGCTGATGAGGAACAGAACTGAAACTGAGCCCAAAGTGATGATGAGGTAAAACGTCACATTATTCTCCTCATCATCTTTTGATGCACTTTTAACATCAGAAGCTGCAAAAGCCTCTTTGGGCTCCACCAGTTTCACAAGGACAGTAGCTGTTGCTGAGAGGGAAACGTTGCCATTGTCTTTGACCAGTATGAGCAGTTTATGCTCAGCCTCGTCTGTCTCTGTGAATGAGCGCAGTGTTCTGATCTGTCCTGTGTAGCGGTCCAAACCAAAGAGACTGTGGTCAGTAACTTCCTGCAGTGAGAACAGCAGCCAGCCGTTATATCCTATATCAGCGTCATAGGCTCTGACTTTAGTCACCAAGTGTCCTGCGTTGACATTGCGGGGAATCTCCTCCACACCTTCAGCAGAACCGTTCGAGCTGACTGGATACAGGATGACTGGAGCGTTGTCGTTCTGATCCAGAATGAACACGTTCACTGTCACGTTGCTGCTCAGTGACGGAGCTCCAGAATCTGTGGCCACAACTCGGAACTGGAATGTTTTCAAAGTTTCAAAGTCGAAACTCTTTAGCGCAGATATTAGTCCGTTTTCTGAGTTTATGTTTAAGAATGTTGTTACGTCAGTCTGCCTGGCTATATGATATGTAATAGCTGCGTTTTCATTCACATCGTCGTCCGTAGCGCTAACAGAAAAAAATGATCCTCCAGCAATGTTATTTTCTGACAGATAAACTTGTAATGGGCTTTGCTCAAATCGGGGACTGTTGTCGTTTACATCTGAAATTTGAATACTCAGACTTGTAATTGTAGATAACTGAGGGTCTCCACAATCAGTAGCTAGTAGTGTGATTTCATAATGTGACACTTTTTCTCGATCTAAATGTTCCTTTGTAACAAGTGAATATATGTTTTCCTTGTAAGACGGCTTTAGTTCAAACGGAACGTCATTTGTTATGCGTAAAATAATATTTCCATTTACTCCAGAGTCTTTATCTGTTACACTGATGAGTGAAATGACTGTGCCTGGTTTTGAATCTTCAGATACAGTGTTCGATAAAGATGTAACATCTATGTGTGGTGAATTATCATTAACGTCTTTTATCTTTATTATCATTCTACATCTCCCTAATAATGGAGGCGTTGCTTTATCAGATGCTTCAATATCGAGTTTGTAAATTTCAGATTCCTCAAAATCCAAGGTTCCTTTTAATTTGATTTCCCCAGTTAAGCTGTCAAGTTCAAATATTGTATATACTTTACTTGCTAATACTTTGCTGAGACTATATTTTATTTCTCCGTTAATCCCTTCGTCTGGGTCTTTTGCGTTCATTCTTGCAACAACTGTGCCGATACTGGCGTTTTCGTATACTTCTATCTGATAATCGTTTTGACTAAAGGACGGACGGTTATCATTAATGTCCAGAACAATAATAGAAACATTTAGTGTTCCAGATTTTGGAGGTTTACCTCCGTCAACTGCCGTTAAAAATAACAAGTGCTCATTATTTTGTTCTCTGTCTAAGGATTTCCTCAGCACTAAAAATGGTATTTTTTCTTCATCACTTTGACTTAAATCTATGTCAAAATGATCGTTAGAAGATAATGTGTATGTGCGGATGGAGTTCACTCCCGCATCTGGATCACGTGCCGCCTGCAGCTGGAATCGGGTTCCGACTGATGTATGCTCAGCTATTTCAAATCGCTGATGCATTTTAGGAAAAGTGGGCGAGTGGTCATTTACATCAATGATTTCTACAATAACATGATGCATTTCCAAGGGGTTTTCAACGAGGATCTTTAGCTCCATTACGCATGCGCCACTACCTTCACAAAGCTGTTCTCTATCAATTTTTTTACGAACCTGTAAAGCGCCACTATCCGAATTCAAATTGAAAAAGGCATCGTCAGATACTTTAACAATTCTCAGCCGTCGATCAGTTAAAGAGGCTTTATCCAGACCGAGATCTTTAGCAACATTTCCCACGGTGGTACCTTCTTTCATCTCCTCCTGGATGGAATATCTCAGTTCGGCCACAGCCTGTTTCCCGAAAATCAGCAGGAAATATAAAAGAAAAATAAACCAGCAGAATTCACTCGGTCGTCTCTCGCCCGCCATAGTTTCTCAGACTCACATGTACACTGAGGTTTCTGAATGTCTCAACAAATGCGTATTTAATCCCTAACGCGGTATCATAAAACCTCCTTCATTTATCGAACGTGTCCTCCGCTGTGCAACACCACACAAAAGGTTTTCTGTGAGGAGGGACTGTCTCTTCTGTTAGCTGGTTATGTCACAACGACACCAAGTGGACGTCATAGTTCAGTTTTAAATTGTTTAAAAATGTGAATTCCCCCGTTTTCTTTTGATTCCTCAAAACGAGTCACATCTAAAAGTGCTTTATTTTTATCAGTAAATGTGATACTGCTTTCATTAGACATACAGAATAAGGGCTCATGCAACCTTAAAAGATTCGGATAACAACTAAAATACATTTATATTTTAAGAATTGAATAAAACTATATTTCTAACAAAAGCCTCACATAAACAGGTCTGATAAAGTTTTCTGTCCAAGCTCTATACGATCTAACGTACCACGCTCCCGTCTTAGACTAGAAATTATTTCCAGCTGTTGAATTATCAACTACTAAAACCAGGAAGTAAAATACAATTTTAAAAAAGTGCGATTAAAACAATGTCCTTCAAGGCTGAGGAAGTAAAATGCCAAGCAAATAATGAAAAAAAAAATGCTGCCACGTCTTACCGCATCAGATGTTTTCCTCCTATCAGGTAACACCAGTGTGTTCGCATGACTTCCAGGTACTATAGTAGATCCTATACTCATCCTGGGGCCAACTAACATGTATCGTTTGTCTCCAGATCTGTACTGGATGCTGTGACACAGTGTCCCATCATAATTAGCTTCTTGCAGATATTTAGAAGTATAGTCTGTGGATTTGGAGCACTGCATTGCAATCAGAACGATGATGCTGATGAGGAACAGAACTGAAACTGAGCCCAAAGTGATGATGAGGTAAAA
>NC_051438.1:17123920-17127080 GCF_001649575.2 Kryptolebias marmoratus | reverse complement strand
TCCTGCGTTGACGTTGCGGGGAATCTCCTCCACACCTTCAGCAGAACCGTTCGAGCTGACTGGATACAGGATGACTGGAGGGTTGTCGTTCTGATCCAGAATGAACACGTTCACTGTCACGTTGCTGCTCAGTGACGGAGCTCCAGAATCTGTGGCTACAACTTGGAACTGGAAAGTTTTCAGAATTTCAAAGTCGAAACTCTTAAGTGCTGATATTTGTCCGTTTTCTGAATTTATGTTTAGGAATGTTGTTACATCATGCTCTCTCACTATATGATACGAGATAGCCGCGTTGTCATTCACATCATTGTCCGTAGCGCTAACAGAAAATACTGACGCTCCAGCAACGTTATTTTCTGACAGGTAAAAATGTAATGGGTTTTGGGAAAAATTTGGACTGTTGTCATTGACATCTGAGATATGAATACTAAGAGTTTTCAAAGCAGCTAAAGGAGGTTCGCCACAATCGGTGGCTTTTATGTTTATTTCATATAGTGACACTTGTTCTCGATCCAAAAGGCTCTTTGTAACAACCGAATATATGTTTTCTTTATAGGAAGGTTTTAGTTCAAAAGGTACATATTCAGTTATTTGTAAAACTACTTTCCCATTAACTCCTGTGTCTTTATCAGTGACACTGATCAGTGAAACAACTGTACCGGGTTTGGAATCTTCAGACACAGTATTAGACAAAGATGTAACTTCTATTTCTGGTGCGTTATCATTAACATCTTTTATCTTTACAATAAGTCTACACCTGCCTATCAGTGGAGGTTGTCCTTTATCAGACGCCTGTACATCTAATTTGTAAGTGTCAGAATCCTCAAAATCCAGTCGTTCTTTCAGTGTAATTTCTCCACTCACTCTGTCCAACCGAAATAGGTCATAAACTTTACGCTCTAATGTTTTACTTAGACTGTATTCTATTTCCCCGTTAGTCCCTTCATCTGGATCAGCAGCACTTATTCTAGTAAGAGTTGTGCCAATAGATGTGTTTTCTTGTATTTCAATTTGGTAAATTTCCTTACTGAACTTTGGACGATTGTCATTGTTATCAAGAACAATGATGGAAACATTTAATATTCCGGATTTTGGTGGCTTACCTCCATCTACTGCTGTTAAAAAAAACAAGTGCTGATTTTTTTCCTCCCTATCTAATGATTTTTTTAACACTAGAAATGGTACTTTGTCCTCATCACTTTGGTTTATCTCTATGTCAAAATGATAATTTGCCGTTAATGTGTATGTACGGATGGAGTTCACGCCCGCATCTGGATCACGGGCCGCATTTAACTGGAATCGGGTTCCTAGAGATGACTGCTCTCCTATTTCAAACATTTGTTCTTTGTCAGAGAAACTAGGCGAGTGATCGTTTACATCGGTGATTTCTATAACAACATGATGCATTTCTAAAGGGTTTTCAACAAGGATCTGGAGCTCAATAAGGCACGCACCACTGCCGTGACAAAGCTCCTCTCTGTCGATTTTTTTATGAACCAATAAAGCGCCACTATCCGAATTCACCTCGAAAAAATTCTCCTTAGAGCCAGACACAACACGGAACCGACGATCAATCAAATAGGCTTTGTCCAGACCAAGATCCTTTGCGATATTTCCCACAACAGTCCCGACTTTCACCTCCTCCGCGATGGTGTATCTCAGTTCAGCCGCAGCCTCTTTCCCGACTATCAGCAGAAAACACAAATGAAAAAATGTCCAGAGGTGATCCATTGATCCAAATCTTCTTTTGCTACTCATTATTTTCTAATCAAACACATCCATCTGCATCCTTTTAGTAACAGCTTTTTCTTTCTAAAACCGATCAAATAACGGACTCGTCTGACTTCCTTTTATATGTTGTCTGTTTTCTCTGCCGTGCACCACCACACAAAGGATTTTTCTGGGGATGGATTACGTCTTCATGGGTTTGTTATATTACAGTGACACCAAGAGGACACAATTGCAGATAATTTTAAATTATATAGAGTACACTAGCGTGCGTTTTATATTTTCTATGAAAAAATACATAGAAAGTAACCGCTGAATTAATACAAGTGAAGTGGTTTCCATTTATAGTCATAGTCCTGACACTTAAATTCAGCTTTACTGACACATTTCTCTAGAAATATCAACGTGTATCTAAAAACGGAGCAGATTGCACACTATTGTTTACTTGGGTGCAAAGCGTGAGCATAAAATGATTCAGAACCATGGACAGGGAAAGCGCTATTTTTTTCCAGGAACAAGTCTTTTTTTAAATAAAATATTTTGAGCTTAATCCTGAAGCTCCTTACAAACCTTCCCAAACACAAATCATATTTCAACTCCAATTTTTTATGTTAAACCTATCATTCACATATTTCACACAAGAAAGTAACAATTGCAATTATCAATTTATTAAATCCTGTAGATTTAATAATAATGATTTTGTGACTGTAGGCATGAATTCAGTGAACTGAAACTAGACAAGATGTGTAGGAACTCATAGCAGTCTGAACAAACAGCCATACTGTATTAAAGATGAACATTTTATACAGTTTCCTGAACCACCACAAATGACAAAAACAAAATGCTATTAATATATATCAATACAACTTTAAGGCCAAGATAGTGCTACCCACATCAACATATACTATGTTGGAAATAGATGAATAAAAACAACAAAAAAAACTAAATAGTTAAATAACCCAAAAAAATTTAAGATGCTCCACCTATCCCTAATTATTGGCCCAATTTTTCACCCAGCATTTCTGTCAAGTTTTTTTTTTTGTTTGTTTTGAACTATTGAAAGGAACTAGGTGTATTCTAGGACTGCAATGTTTCAAAGGCTACACCTATGACTTGTACAGCTTTCAAAACAAAAAACAAAAACCCAAATAAACAACAAAAAAGCAGTGGCTCACATTCAATAATTACATTTTAGGTACATCTAATAAAGTCCTACCTCATCAGATGGATTCCTCCTGTCAGGCAGCACTAGTGTATTTGCATGACTTCCAGGTACTACAGTAGATCCTATACTCATCCTGGGGCCAACTAACATGTAGCGTTTGTCTCCAGATCTGTACTGGATGCTGTGACACAGTGTCCCATCATAATTAGCCTCTTGCAGATATTTAGAAGTATAGTCTGTGGATTTGGAGCACTGCATTGCAATCAG
>NC_051438.1:17120422-17123603 GCF_001649575.2 Kryptolebias marmoratus | reverse complement strand
CATTATATCCTATATCAGCGTCATAGGCTCTGACTTTAGTCACCAAGTGTCCTGCGTTGACGTTGCGGGGAATCTCCTCCACACCTTCAGCAGAACCGTTTGAGCTGACTGGATACAGGATGACTGGAGGGTTGTCGTTCTGATCCAGAATGAACACGTTCACTGTCACGTTGCTGCTCAGTGACGGAGCTCCAGAATCTGTGGCCACAACTTGAAACTGGAATGTTTTCAGAGTTTCAAAGTCGAAACTCTTCAGTGCAGTTATTTTTCCGTTATCAGAGTTTATGTTTAGGAATGTAGTTACGTCATTCTGCCTAGCTATATGATATGAAACAGCTGCATTTGCATTTACATCATTGTCGGTAGCCTCTACAGAAAATAGTGACATTCCAGCTATGTTATTTTCAACTAGGTAAAACAGTAATGGATTTTGGGGAAACTGTGGTTTGTTGTCATTTACATCAGATATTTGAATATTAAAAGTTTTAGAACTGGACAAGTTAGGTTCACCACGATCTGTTGCTTTAATTGTTATTTCATAATGCGACACTTCCTCTCGATCTAAAAGGCCAGTTGTTACAACTGAATATATGTTTTCTTTATAGGATGGCTTTAGTTCAAATGGCCCATTTGAGACTAGGCTTGCAATTATTTTTCCATTAACTCCAGAATCTTTATCTGTAACGCTAAGTAGTGAAATAACAGTGCCAATTTTCGAGTCTTCAGAAACTGTATTTGACTGTGATGTGATTTCTATTTCTGGGGGATTATCATTAACATCTATAATTTTTATAGTAACCCTACACTCTCCTGTAAGAGGAGGCGTTCCTTTATCTGATGCCTCAATATCCAATTTATAGACGTCATTTTCTTCAAAATCTAACAATCCTTTCACCTTAATTTCTCCACTTAATCTGTCTAGCTCAAACAGTACATTTATATTTTTTCTTAAGGTTTTTGCGAGGCTGTATTCAATTTTCCCATTGTCACCCTCATCAGGATCTGTTGCATTCATAAAAAGTATTACTGTGCCAGGTGGGAGATTCTCTTTTATTGAAATCTGGTACATATCTTGGACAAAAGTTGGACGATTATCATTTATATCAAGAACAATAACGGAAATATTTAGCGTCCCTGATCTGTAGGGCTTACCTCCATCTATAGCTGTAACCACAAGTGAATGGTTGTCTTTCTTTTCTCTGTCTAACGACTTCTTCAACACTAAAAACGGTATTTTATCATCATCACTTTGGCGGACATCTAATTCAAAGTGATCATTTGACGTTAACGTGTATGTGCGAATAGAATTAATTCCTGCATCTGAATCACGGGCGGCGTGAATCTGAAATCGCCTCCCTGACACAGTTTGCTCCGGTATTTCAATTCTCTGCTGATTTTCAGGAAAACTAGGAGAGTGATCGTTTACATCCGTTATCTCCACGGACACATAATGCATTTCCAACGGGTTTTCAACGAGAATTTTAAGTTCCATCAGACATGCACCGTTGCCCTGACAAAGCTCCTCCCTGTCTATTTTTTTGCGGACATACAGCATCCCATTGTCCGGATTTACCTCAAAGAACGCGTCCTTATTTCCAGACACAACTCGAAAGTGTCGGTCAGTCAGTGATGAGATATCCAAGCCCAGATCTTTTGCAACATTTCCAACAAAAGTTCCGTCTTTTACCTCCTCTGGAATCGAGTACCGAATTTGAGCGAAAGCCTGTTTCCCGATAAAAAGCTGTAAGACCAGATGGAAGGCAAAGGAGAAGCAGCGTCTCGTTCGAGCTTTTGTAGCAGTAGCCATCGTTATCCAGGAATATACACACAGCAGGGACTCGGCTCTACAAACAATAATTATTTAAAAACCGTTAAAAAAACACAACGTCACAAAACGCTGAAGAGCCAGTCGTTTGGCTGATGTGCTCGATTTTAGCAATTCAGCTGCCCCGTTCAGCAGGAAACAAAAGACTTGGAAGTGGGAGTGAAAGTGTCGTATGCAGTTTTCCGACGATGTAACAGTGACACCAATAGGTTTTTTTTAAGTAAACAAACAAAAAATATTTTGTTTCATCCAAAACCAAACAGAATGGATACATATTACTGTGCGTGTGTTTAATTTTGAAACAGCTATTAGTACTGTTATTTTTAATACACGGGGCTGATTCATTCCTAGTCTTTTCAACACCACGGACAGTGGTTATTAATGATGCAAAAAATAAAAAAATATATATATTTTAAACTTGTTTATTTTTTGTTAGCACAACAAACAGTTATCAAAATAAAATTAAAATGAGTAAAAACAAATGTAAACCTTCTCGTCTCTTTTAGGTTTCCTGATTATTTATAACGACATCTTCCGACCCCTGACCACTTTGCCAATGATTACTTAGACAAGGAGCAGCTGTTCTATATAAAATAATTGCATTCTTGTCTCTAAGTACTACAAAAAAGAAAAGAAGAAAAAACAACAACATGATTCCACCAAAAGGGATTGACAGCTCACATTTTTTTAAGCATAAAAGTTTTTCAACAAATGTTGCTCAAAACGTTTTTTACAAAAACCCACTTTAAAAAAAAAGGTTACAAAACTCTTACCTCCGCAGATGTTTTCCTCCTGTCAGGTAACACTAGTGTATTTGCATGACTTCCAGGTACTATAGTAGATCCTATGCTCATCCTGGGTCCAACTAACATGTATCGTTTGTCTCCAGATCTGTACTGGATGCTGTGACACAGTGTCCCATCATAATTAGCCTCCTGGAGATATTTAGAAGTATAGTCTGTGGATTTGGAGCACTGCATTGCAATCAGAACAATGATGCTGATGAGGAACAGAACTGAAACTGAGCCCAAAGTGATGATGAGGTAAAAAGTCACGTTATTCTCCTCATCACCTTTTGCTTCACTTTTGACATCTGAAGCTGCAAAAGCCTCCTTGGGCTCCACCAGTTTGACAATGACAGTAGCTGTTGCTGAGAGGGAAACGTTGCCATTGTCTTTGACCAGTATGAGCAGTTTATGCTCAGCCTCGTCTGTCTCTGTGAATGAGCGCAGTGTTCTGATCTGTCCTGTGTAGCGGTCCAAACCAAAGAGACTGTGGTCAGTAACTTCCTGCAGTGAGAACAGCAGCCAGCCATTATATCCTATATCAGCGTCATAGGCTCTGACTTTAGTCACC
>NC_051438.1:17108875-17120332 GCF_001649575.2 Kryptolebias marmoratus | reverse complement strand
TCAGTGACGGAGCTCCAGAATCTGTGGCCACAACTTGGAACTGGAAGGTTTTCAGAGTTTCAAAGTCGAAGCTTTTCAGCGCAGTAATTTGTCCGTTTTCTGAGTTTATATTTAGGTAAGCTGTCACATCATTTTTACTCCCTTCTCTCAAAATATGATATGAAATAGCTGCATTTTCATTCAAATCATTGTCCGTAGCGCTTACAAATAATATTGACGTTCCTGCAACGTTATTTTCTTTTAGGTACACGTGTAATGGATTTTGGGGAAACTCTGGTTTGTTGTCATTTACGTCTGATATTTCAATGCTTAGTGATTTAAAAGTAGATAACGGAGGGTCACCACAGTCTGTAGTTTTTATTTTTATTTCATAATGCGTCAGTGACTCTCGATCCAAAACGCTTTTTGTAACAACTGAATATATATTCTCTTTATATGATGGCTTTAACTCAAAAGGTACTTCATTAATTATGCTTGGTATAACCTTTCCATTCAAACCAGAGTCTTTATCCACCAAACTAATTAGAGAAATAACTGTGCCAGGTTTTGAGTCTTCTGACACTTTATTTGAAAGGGAAGTGATTTCTATTTCCGGTGGATTATCATTGATATCTATAATTTTAATTATTACTCGACACTCACCCGTTAATGGAGGTGTTCCTTTATCAGATGCCTCAACATCTAGTTCATAAACGTCCTTTTCTTCATAGTCAACTAAACCTTTCACTGTGATTTCTCCCGTTAACTTGTTCAATTCAAAAATATCATAAACCCTCCGTGACAAAGTCTTCCCAAGACTGTACTCAACTTCTCCGTTCCTGCCTTCATCCAGATCCTTCGCATCCATTTTAAACACTGACGTGCCCACCTGAATGTTTTCTTTTATTGAGAGTTCATACATTTCTTTACTAAATATCGGACGGTTGTCATTTATGTCAAGAACAATTATAGAAATATTTAGCCTGCCGGATTTTGGCGGTTTACCCCCATCTAGTACTGTAACTACGAAGGTGTGCTTGGTCTTTTGTTCTCTATCTAACGATTTTTTGAGCACTAAAAATGGTATCAGACCTGCATCACTTTGACGGATATTAATTTCAAAATAATCATTAGGCGTTAAAGTATACGTACGGATTGAATTGATTCCTGCATCTGGATCTTGAGCAGCGTGAAGCTGAAATCTTTTCCCCGGCAGCGTCAGTTCCCCTATTTCAATTGTTTGCTGTTTTTCCGGAAAACTGGGAGAATTATCATTAACATCAGTAATTTCTACTGTGACATAATGCATTTCCAAAGGGTTCTCAACAAGAATTTTGAGCTCTATCAGACACGCACCGCTCCCTTCACAGAGCTCCTCTCTATCGATGTGATTGCTGACGTGCAGAGCGCCATTGTTCTGATTTACGTCGAAAATAGCCTCCTTACGACCAGATACAACACGGAATAGACGATCAGTCAAAGATGTGATGTCAAGCCCAAGATCTTTAGCAACATTTCCAACCACACTACCTTCTTTTACTTCCTCTGGAACAGAGTATCTTATCTGAGCCGAAGCGTCTCGTCCTGAAAAAAGCAGCAAGGAAAAATAAAAGACGAACGAGGAACAGCTCCCTCCTTTAGTTTTGGTAGAGGCGTCCATTGTTATCCAGCAACAAATATATTCACAAAGTAACCTTTTAGTACAGAGAAAGTACATAGCAATCATCCAAACCCTCCATGTTAACAGAAACACTGACACGATTTTATCCACTGGTGTATTGGAATAAAGTGATGCTCTCGAATGAGATGACAGAGAGAAGGTTGTGAAGGGTGGACCAAGGTAGTTTAAGGTTATCTGATTTAATAGTGACACCCAGGGGTTAAAACGAGAAGCAGTCACATATTTTATTATGCTGTGAGGTATGATAAAATAAGGAATATAACATTAGCCAGCTATATATAAAAAAACTTTTTAGGAATTTGACTTTAAATAATTTTGCTTGCTGTTCTGCCTTTCATGACATCTTCTCCTTTCATGCATTTGCCAAAATAATACGGCTCTTTGTTTGTTATTACAATAAAAGACCAGCATCTTTTCTTTTTCTTTTTTTATGAATAGATAGTAAACTAGTCTTTCTCAGCACCTTGGACAGCTGTCTCACTTGCAGGCCAAAACTATGTTAAATCCCTTTCCTATGAAGTAATTGTTCTTTCTCAGCCTCAAAATAAAAAGAAAAACCAAAAAAAAAAAGAAAACACCGACCACAAAAGTTAAATCCACGTTAAAAAAATAGAAAATAGAAAAATGTACTTCTTTTTAGACAAGTTGGTCTGCAAGTTGACAGTTTGTTGATATTGACAAAATAAGTGAGCATCCTTCCTAACATACATACAGTTAGTCTCAAGTCAGAAAAACAGCATTGCCATATTGCTTTAGTATTTATTATTAAAAACAAATATTATAATTTATAAGAAAAAATTCCAAACAAGACAGGTCAAAGCGATGACGACAATCCAGAAAACAGTGGAAAAATCATCTCAAACACAAAACCCCCTTTTTAAAAACATCATAAATCTTACCTCCTCAGATGTTTTCCTCCTGTCAGGCAGCACAAGTGTGTTTGCATGACTTCCAGGTACTATAGTGGATCCTATACTCATCCTGGGGCCAACTAACATGTACCGTTTGTCTCCAGATCTGTACTGGATGCTGTGACACAGTGTCCCATCATATTTAGGCTCTTGCAGATATTTAGAAGTATAGTCTGTGGATTTGGAGCACTGCATTGCAATCAGCCCGATGATGCTGATGAGGAACAGAACTGAAACTGAGCCCAAAGTGATGATGAGGTAAAAAGTCACGTTATTCTCCTCATCATCTTTTGCTGCACTTTTGACATCCGAAGCTGCAAAAGCCTCTTTGGGCTCCACCAGTTTGACAATGACAGTAGCTGTTGCTGAGAGGGAAACGTTGCCATTGTCTTTGACCAGTATGAGCAGTTTATGCTCAGCCTCGTCTGTCTCTGTGAATGAGCGCAGTGTTCTGATCTGTCCTGTGTAGCGGTCCAAACCAAAGAGACTGTGGTCAGTAACTTCCTGCAGTGAGAACAGCAGCCAGCCATTATATCCTATATCTGCATCATATGCTCTGACTTTAGTCACCAAGTGCCCTGCGTTGACGTTGCGGTGAATCTCCTCCACACCTTCAGCAGAACCGTTCGAGCTGACTGGATACAGGATGACTGGAGCGTTGTCGTTCTGATCCAGAATGAACACGTTCACTGTCACGTTGCTGCTCAGTGACGGAGCTCCAGAATCTGTGGCCACAACTTGGAACTGGAAGGTTTTCAGAGTTTCAAAGTCGAAACTTTTCAGTGCGGTTATCTGTCCACTCTCAGCATGTATATTCATAAAGGATGCCATGTCTTTATGACCACCCTCACCTTTCACTAAACAGTACGATACAATAGCGTTTTCGTTTAAATCTTTATCAGAAGCACTCACAGAAAATATAGATGCGCCAGGAGCATTGTTTTCTGTCAAATATAATTCCAGCGGACTGTGTAAGAATTTAGGTGCATTATCATTTACATCCGAAACCTTAATGCTCAAAGTTTTTAATGTGGAGAGAGCTGGCTCTCCACAATCAGTAGCTGTTAATAAAATGTCATAATGTGACACAGCTTCCCTGTCTAATTTTTCTTTTGTTACTAATGAATACATGTTTTCTTTAAATGATGGTTTTAATTCAAACGGAACGTTTTCTGTTAGGCGACATACGACTTTGCCATTTATGCCAGAATCACTGTCTGTTACACTAATCAGAGCAACAACTGTCCCAAGTTTGGAATCCTCTGGAACCATACTGGATAGTGATGTTATGTCTATTTCTGGCTTATTATCATTGACATCTTGGATTTTTATTATGACTCTACAGTCAGTTGTCATTGGTGGTGTGCCTTTATCAGAGGCTTGGATGTCTAGCTTGTAAACATGAGCTGTCTCATAATCTATTAGACCATTAACTCGAATTTCTCCTGTTTGTCTATATAGACTGAATAGTTTTAAAACATCTGGATTAACATCATCTCCAAATGCATATTCAACATTTCCATTAAGTCCCTCGTCCAGATCAGTTGCTTGGACTTGTATTACAATCGTATTTATGGCTGTGTTTTCTTGTAATACAACAGAATACACATCTTTAGAAAAAATAGGCCTGTTATCGTTGATATCAAGGACTTTTACTGTAATGTTGAGATTAGCTGAATGAGGTGGTGTTCCTCCATCTATAGCTGTTAAAATTAGGCTGTGGTTTGTTTTCTGCTCTCTGTCCAGCTGCCTCTGCAGCACTAAGAAAGGGACTTTGTCCTCATCTCTGTCTCTAATTTCTAAATGAAAATGTTCATTTTGACTCAGTTTGTAGCGTTGGACAGAATTGATTCCAGCATCTGGATCACGAGCGCCGGGAAGCTGAAATCGGGCTCCAGGCGCAGTCAATTCCGATATTTCTACCACCTTTTCTTTTTCTGCAAAACTCGGAGCGTGGTCGTTTGCATCTATTATTTCCACAGTGACATAATGAACCTCAAGTGGATTTTCCACAACAATTTTAAGATCTGTTAGACATGCAGCATTTCTGTCGCACAGCTGCTCCCGGTCAATATTCGTATGGACAAACAGAACCCCATTTTTCGGGTT
Organism: Kryptolebias marmoratus; assembly: GCF_001649575.2. Classification (NCBI taxonomy): domain Eukaryota; kingdom Metazoa; phylum Chordata; class Actinopteri; order Cyprinodontiformes; family Rivulidae; genus Kryptolebias; species Kryptolebias marmoratus. The sequence continues at coordinate 17,115,652 of NC_051438.1, read as the reverse complement.
TACCTCGAACAGTGCGCCGTCAGCTCCAGACACAATACGGAAACGTCTGTTCGTCAACGTGCTGACATCGAGGCCTAAATCCTTGGCAACGTTTCCTATCACAGCTCCCACTTTAACCTCCTCTGGTGTGGAGTATTTTATTTGCGCTAAAATCAGCGCCGTGCGGCTCAAAAGCAGAAAGAAAAACAGCGTGCGGGACCAAGACGTCATTTTAGCTCCTTTTCCTTTGTCTCTGCTGGCATAATCATTCAAAACGTCGCCCACAAATCTTATCCACGTTAAGAATTAAAAAAATTGAAAAGGATTTAATTTTAAAAAATGGTGTCTGAGAGAAGTTTGTGCAGTCTATCTCCAAAATGATGGCGTTCTTTGTGCTCGAACGTTGAAATCAAATTTTACCAGGGGCAGAGTCTGTTCTGAGGGAACCTTTAATCTTTCCCTAATGTAACACTGACACCTAGAGAACCACTGATTGCTTACATCTAAAAATAATCACGTTGAAAAACACAAGATTTATACAAAACCTTCAAATGAAATACAGCCAAACGAAGCGCTCTGAACACAAGTTTGAGTTCTCAAAGCAAAAACAATATGGCAGAAACAAACAAAAAAATGGCGTGACTTTGAATATGATATGTAATTTGCTTTTTGTCAGTGGTCCTATCACTGCTGACTGTCTATCTGGAAAGAACGTTATTATGAGCGCATTTTATAGGGTTCGTGTTAAAAAAAGGTTTCATAAACGTATCAGCCCATGGATAGAGAAACGCGTTCTGAAGTGCTTTGTTTCCGTGTGTTTAATCCATAAAATGAAACCACTTTCACTCCTTATGACTCCGTTTATGTATGTTAAAAATGAAATACAAAATAACGAAATCACCACAATGTGAAAAAAATGCATACGAAAACAAAAGATAAAAAAAGAAAATGCGTTCGTAAAAAAAGAAATCATCAAATCATACCAAAGACTGACTGAAACCAATACGGTTATCCTTCCATTCTAAAGAAACTTCATTCAACTTAGTTCATTTATAATGGGCAAAATTACAAGAAGAGTTATCTCAGGACACTACATCTACCGAGAAGAAACAAGTGCAAATCATAAAAACATTCCGCCCCAAAAGAGATACTAAATTAAATCTCCTTACAATCAATCCAGTCCATATAAAACAATACAATTACCATCAGAAGGCCGACATTATAAAATATCAAATTGTAAAAACGTGTTAAGGGAAGTCAGCAAACAACAACAGCAGGACAGATTCACGTTATGTTAAGTCAAGCAAAATTACAACAATTCTGACATATTCTTACCTCCTCAGATGTTTTCCTCCTGTCAGGTAGCACCAATGTATTTGCATGACTTCCAGGTACTATAGTAGATCCTATACTCATTCTAGGTCCAACTAACATGTACCGTTTGTCTCCTGATCTGTACTGGATGCTATGACACAGTGTCCCATCATAATTAGGCTCTTGCAGATATTTAGAAGTATAGTCTGTGGATTTGGAGCACTGCATTGCAATCAGGACGATGATGCTGATGAGGAACAGAACTGAAACTGAGCCCAAAGTGATGATGAGGTAAAAAGTCACGTTGTTCTCCTCATCATCTTTTGCTGCACTTTTGACATCCGAAGCTGCAAAAGCTTCTTTGGGTTCAACCAGTTTGACAATGACAGTAGCTGTTGCTGAGAGGGAAACGTTGCCGTTGTCTTTGACCAGTATGAGCAGTTTATGCTCAGCCTCGTCTGTCTCTGTGAATGAGCGCAGTGTTCTGATCTGTCCTGTGTAGCGGTCCAAACCAAAGAGACTGTGGTCAGTAACTTCCTGCAGTGAGAACAGCAGCCAGCCATTATATCCTATATCAGCGTCATAGGCTCTGACTTTAGTCACCAAGTGTCCTGCGTTGACGTTGCGGGGAATCTCCTCCACACCTTCAGCAGAACCGTTCGAGCTGACTGGATACAGGATGACTGGAGGGTTGTCGTTCTGATCCAGAATGAACACGTTCACTGTCACGTTGCTGCTCAGTGACGGAGCTCCAGAATCTGTGGCCACAACTTGGAACTGGAAGGTTTTCAGAGTTTCAAAGTCGAAACTCTTAAGTGCTGATATGTTTCCGTTTTCTGAATTTATATTAAGAAAGGACATTATATCATTTTGACGCCCGACTCTCACGATATGATATGAAATAACTGCATTTTCATTTACGTCTTTGTCCGCGGCGCTCACACTAAATATGAAATTTCCTGCTACGTTATTTTCTGACAGGTAAAAGTTTACTGGATTTTGAGGGAACTGGGGCGTGTTGTCATTTATGTCTGTTACCTGAATTGTGATTGTTTTAAAAGCAGATAATGAGGGCTCACCACAGTCAGTTGCTTTGATTGTAATTTCATAACTAGAAATCTCTTCTCGGTCCAAAAGTCCTTTTGTAACAACTGAATATGTATTTTCTTTGTAAGATGGCTTTAATTCAAAGGGAACCTCTGAGGTTATGCTTGAAAATATTTTACCATTGAGACTTGAATCTTTATCTTTTACACTAATTAGAGAAATAATTGTGCCAGGCTTTGTGTCTTCAGGTACTTGGTTTGAAAGTGATGTTATGTCTATCTCAGGTGGATTATCATTTAGATCTTTTATTTTTATAACGAGTCTACACTCACCCGTTAATGGAGGAGTTCCTTTATCGGATGCCTCAATGTCCAGTTTATAAACATCGTTTTCTTCATAATCAACAGCACCTTTAACTCTTAACTCTCCTGTGATTTTATCTAGTTCAAAAATATCATAGACTTTTTTCTTAAGTGTTTTTCCAAGGCTGTATTCAATTTCACTATTGGTTCCTTCATCTGGATCTGTTGCATTTGTTTTAAATATTGAAACACCGATTCCTATATTTTCTTCTATATCAATTTGATATGTCTCCTGACTAAATTTAGGACGGTTATCATTACTATCCAGAACAATAACAGAAACATTTAATGTTCCCGATCTCGGAGGTTTACCTCCATCTACAGCCGTTACATATAATGTATGTTTGCTCTTTTGTTCTCTGTCTAAAGACTTCTTTAGAACTAAAAACGGTATTTTATCCTCATCGCTTTGCCTGACATCTATTTCAAAGTGTTCATTTGACGATAACATGTACGTACGTATTGAGTTAGATCCTGCATCTGGATCACGAGCAGCGTGCAGCTGGAATCGTCTCCCTGGTGATGTTTGTTCACCTATCTCAAAGCTCTGTTCTTTCTCAGGGAAAACAGGGGAGTGATCATTTACATCCTTAATTTCTACAACCACGTAATGTATCTCCAAAGGGTTTTCCACTATGATCTTCAGCTCCATTAGGCACGCACCACTTCCCTGACACAGCTCTTCTCTGTCGATTTTCTTAAAGACAAATAGATCCCCATTGTCATGGCTTACATCAAAAAACACGTTCTTGTTTTCAGACACAACGCGAAACCGTCGGTCAGATAAGGAGGTGATTTCCAAGCCGAGATCCTTTGCAACATTTCCCACAACAGTTCCATCCTTTACTTCCTCTGCGACGGAGTATCTTGTTTCTGCCAAAACCTGCTTTCCGACGAACAACAAGGCCAAACGCAAAGCAAATCCGAGGAATCTCTGTCCTCCACTCCGAGTTTTTGTCCCCATAATCATCATCCAACAATATAGGGCTAACCTAACGCACAGTATCTACTCGACCACTTTCATTGTGCGTCGCAAATAGTTTAATTGAACAGCACGTTTCGATCGTGTGGCAAACGCAAATGATAGACCTTCTCTGCTCGTTTCAAACAAAAGGTTTGTGAGGGGACGGGCAAAGTGTAGTCTGGTTTCTCAGTATAATACTGACATCTTGAGGCTACGATGGGCAGTTCTGAATTCAGAAACCAACATAAATAATTAAAAATTGTTAAATCTTTAGAACTTAATTGTTAAACTAAAAAAACGTACTTACAAATTACCTCCTTTGCCATTTTTACATCAGATGTTTGCTGTGCAGATATATTCAATCATAAAAAGGTGGAAAGCGCGGTACACAGAAGTAATTCAGATAACCCCGACTAAAAAAGAAACGTTTTTAAAAGTGAACGATTTTTTTTTCTTTTTTTTTTTTTTTTGTTCAACACAAAGACTTAAAATAAAATTTTAATAAATAACTTTGATTCAAGTAGCGCTATTTAAATATGATGGCTTCGAGGTCTCGTCGGGCTGTTGAGTGTTACACACTCGGCTTTGCGCAGAACGAAACAAACAAACAAAGAAATAAAATGAGAATATCTACGCTTATTAATACATAAATTGCAATGAAAACTAAGAAATAATCTTCTTTTGTCACGCAACAAAGAAAAACTGTTTTCCTCCTTTTTGAATGTTGAGGTGCTGAAGTGACAGTTCCAGATGGTGCTGCCGACAAGTTTTCGCCGAAGAACTTTTTTATTTTCAAATCCACTTAAAATTCATAACAAATTCAGGAAAAAATACAGCAATTCAAAGTTTTTGAATAATTATTTTCCTTAAAAATAAACCAGACATTTAACACCGTGTCACTCATGCTAACAGATTTCCGTCAAAACTTCCAACGCATCCCATTTCTGCACAAGTAAAGCACCATTGATATAAATTAGTAAAATAAATGTTTGTCCAAACTGATCTCCGTTTTGAAAGTTGAGGTGCTTAACCTTCCTATGGTGTTAGGGTCCCTACGGACCCGTTTTGAGTTTTAGCATGCATAAAAGTACTTCATACATTTGTTTTTTGCGTTGAAACTTTTTGACTTTGTCAGGGACTTCCATTTAAACAAAGTAAAATTTTTTTTTTTTTTTTACTAAATTATAAAGTGCTCTGGTGAAAAAATGACTTTTGTGGTGTTCGGGTCATTTGTGACCCGGTTAAAATTTTCGATTATAAAACAATAAAAAAATGCCAAAAATTAAATCATAAACACACAATCAACCAACAGCCTCTTCCTCCAACCACTTGAAGTTCATTTAGGGGCTTTTCTCTTTGCCTTTTTGCGAGAACAAACAAAGGGAGACATGTCCAGGCTTGTCAAGCCATTTGAGTGTAGACGTGGTGACTTGCAGAGTACACATCTCCAATTCACAGGATGCAACAATGAGAAGATTCACTGTAAATGAAGCTTTGGATCACATCTTTGCTGCAAATGAGGCAGAGGACACACAGGATTTTAGCGATGGAGATGAGCAGGCCTCTGAGAACGAAGATGATGTGGAGTACCAATTGGAAGAAACAGACACAACTGATCAGTCTGAAGAGGAGGTCACTGGTGCTGAAGCTGCTCCTGCTGAATCATTCCAATCCAAACGTGGCAACATCCGTTGGAGCACAGTTCCTCCTGATGTGCATGGAAGGACAGCTGCTGCAAACATCATCAAAATGACCCCTGGGGTCACGAGGTTTGCTGTGACAAGAGTAAGTGACATCAAGATGTGCTTTGATCTTTTTTTGCCATTGTCACTAAAAAAAGTCATAATTGCTATGACAAACCTTGAGGGGAAAAAAGTCCATGGCAACACTTGGAAAGACATTGATGAGACGTACCTGGATGCCTACATTGGTGTTCTCCTCCTTGCTGGAGTTTACAGATCCAGCAATGAGGCAACTGAGAGTCTCTGGAATGCATCAACGGGCAGAAATATTTTCCGGGCAACAATGTCTCTTCGGACCTTTCAGATGATCTCAAGAGTCCTCAGATTTGACAATCGAGACACCAGAGCAAAATCTGACAAGCTTGCTCCCATCAGGGATGTTTGGGAGAGATGGGTGCAACTCCTTCCACTGATGTTCAACCCAGGGCCAGAGGTGACAGTGGATGAACGTTTTCTCCCTTTCCGAGGAAAATGCCCGTTCCGGCAATACATGCCTAGCAAGCCAGGCAAATATGGCATAAAAATCTGGGCAGCCTGTGATGCTAAAACAAGCTATGCGTGGAACCTACAGATTTACACAGGCAAATCTGCAAGCGGCATCCCTGAAAAAAACCAAGGAAAACGTGTAGTCCTCGATTTGACTACTGGACTGCAGGGTCACAACATCACTTGTGACAATTTTTTTTACCAGCTATGACCTTGGACAAGAACTTCTCAGGAGGAAACTCACCATGGTGGGCACAGTAAAAAAAAATAAACCTGAGCTGCCTGCTGAAATGTTGCTGGTGAAGGACAGGGCTCCACTTTCCTCCAAATTTGTTTTCACAGATACCACCACTGTTGTTTCATACTGTCCAAAAAAACGACGGAATGTGATACTGATGTCCACTCTTCATAAAGATGCTGCCGTGTCATCAGGAAGTGACAAAAAGCCCATAATCATCCTGGACTACAACAAAAACAAAGGAGGAGTGGACAATCTGGACAAGCTGACTGCCACCTACACTTGCCAGCGAATGACCAGGAGATGGCCAATGGTTGTGTTTTACAACATCCTCAATGTGTCTGCATACAATGCATTTGTGTTGTGGACCCATATTCACCAAGGGTGGAATTCAACCCAAAACACCAAGCGGAGAATGTTTCTTGAGGAGCTCGGGAATTCCCTTGTCAAGCCGCACATTGAGCAACGGGAACGGGTGCCCCGAGAGCCAGCTGCTGCAGACTTGGTCAGACAGCTGCAGTGGTCACCAAACACGCCATCCACATCCACAGCAACAAGAAGAGCATCAGCATCACCTTCCCCCTCAGCAGCCAGCCCTGCCTCAAGCACTCCATCCACAGCCACAATGCCAGTGAGACCACCTCG
>NC_051438.1:17107028-17107937 GCF_001649575.2 Kryptolebias marmoratus | reverse complement strand
TCCATCCATCCATCCATCCATCCATCCATCCATCCATCCATCCATCCATCCATCCATCATCCATCCATCCATCCATCCATCCATCCATCCATCCATCCATCCATCCATCCATCCATGCTTTTTCTTTACTCGCTTCGCCTACAATATAAAATACACGAAAAACACAACCAGATGACATAACTAAGCTACTAAATTTAGAAGCAAAACCCTGTATCTCAAGATAAACGTAGAAAAACAATAATTATTGATAATAAATGTAAATGGCTTTTATATTCGAATATTATAGAACAAGGAGAAAGTAAGGTTAAAAAGCTAACTTTTTTATCAGTCGCAGGAAGACTTTTACCTCGAGGACAGAAACATCTGAAAGCGGGAGCATATAAAAGATGACTTCGAAGAAACATTGCACCTTGGTCAATTATGTTTTAGGCTGTTTAGCTACGTCAGTGATACAATAAAAAAAAGAAAAAGAAAAAGAAAGTTCCCGAGAAATTCCAACTAAATGCACATATGGAAGAACAACAAAAATATTGTTTCAGATCTTACCTCTTCAGATGCTCTCCTTTTGTCAGGCAGCACCAGTGTGTTTGCATGACTTCCAGGTACTATAGTAGATCCTATACTCATCCTGGGCCCAACTAACATGTACCGTTTGTCTCCGGATCTGTACTGGATGCTGTGACACAGTGTCCCATCATAATTAGCCTCCTGAAGATATTTAGAAGTATAGTCTGTGGATTTAGAGCACTGCATTGCAATCAGGACGATGATGCTGATGAGGAACAGAACTGAAACTGAGCCCAAAGTGATGATGAGGTAAAAAGTCACGTTATTCTCTTCATCATCTTTTGTTGCACTTTTGATATCTGAAGCTGCAAAAGCCTCCTTGGGCTCCACCAGTTTGACAAT
>NC_051438.1:17099772-17106784 GCF_001649575.2 Kryptolebias marmoratus | reverse complement strand
AACAGTTTTCATACGGCTGCTCTCCTCTCTGACTAAGTAATAACCTATAGCCGCATTTTCACCAAGGTCTTTATCCGAAGCAGAAACAGAATAAATTGGGTTCCCAGGAACGTTATTTTCTGTCAGATAAAGTTCTATTGGATTACGTAAAAATTCAGGAGCATTATCATTGACGTCTGTAACATCAACACTCAGAGTTCTGAACGTGGACAGAGGAGGCTGACCACAGTCTGTAGCTGTTATTGTGACGTCATAATGAGACATCGACTCTCGGTCCAAATGTTGTTTTAAAACTAAAGAGTACATGTTATCCTGAAATGATGGTTTTAAATCAAATGGAACATTATCCGACAAACTACAGATCACTTTACCGTTCAGACTTGAGTCCCGGTCTGTGATACTGATTAAAGAAACCACAGTCCCGGGTTTGGAGTCTTCTGAAACCAGTTTAGAGAGAGACGTCACTTCTATTTCTGGCTTGTTGTCGTTTTCATCCAGCACTTTTATGATGACAGTGCAATCCCCGCCCAAACGAGGCTGCCCTTTGTCAGTTGCGCGGACTTCTAATTTGTAATCATCAACTTTTTCAAAATCCATTTCTGTTTTTACTCTAATTTCTCCACTAAATTTATCCAAACTAAACTTTTCATATATTTCTGAGTTTAGTTTGCCTCCGAAAAAATATTCAATTTCTCCATTTACGCCTTCATCAAGATCAGTTGCACTAACCGTGATAAGACTCGTATCAGCTTTGACATTTTCAGTTATTGTAACTGAATAAATGTCATGACTGAATATTGGATGATTATCATTCGAATCCAGGACTGTGACTGTAACATTAAGAGTTCCTGATCTCGGAGGATTTCCGCCGTCAAACGCTGTTAAAATCAATTTGTGCTCATCGTTTTTTTCACGATCCAAAGATTTTTGTAAAATTAGAAAAGGGACTTTTTCTTCTCCTCTTTCACGAATTTTTAAACCAAAATATTCGTTATGGTTTAATTTATACACCCGTACTGTATTAAGGACAGCATCTGGATCGCGTGCAGTGGGCAGCTGGAAACGTCTCCCTGGCAAAGCTGATTCTGGAATATCTAGTATTGTTTCCTTCTCTTGAAAGCTCGGTGAATTATCATTTACGTCAGAAATTTCTATTCCAATATAATGAATTTCCATTGGATTTTCAGCTACTAACTTCAGGTTCAACAGACATGGAGAAATGCTCTCACAGACTTGCTCTCTGTCGATGTTCTTGTGCACATACAGGACGCCATTGTTCTGATTCACTTCAAACTGAGCATCTTTGGTTCCAGAAACAATACGAAATTTTCGTTCCTCCAATGTGTTAATGTCCAGTCCCAAATCCTTCGCGACATTTCCAACAACAGATCCCACTTTGACTTCCTCGGGAATTGAATATTTAATTTGAGCTGAACTCGGATCCACGCAGCTGAGCATCACTGAAAAATTAAGGGCGAGCCACCAAGACCGTATTCCTCGGCTTTGTCCTCCTGCTCCCATTGTCTCGATTTAGATGGGGTTTTTTCCTAATAAAAGATCATATCCACTCACAGGTCCTTATACAAATCAAAGTGGCCTCTTCTTAAATCACAAAATATTCCTATTGAAATATAAACCATGATGCGCGCTTTCCCCCACTAATATTACAGTGACATGGCTTACTTTAGAAGGAATCGCCTCCTTTCTGCCAACGTGAATGAAACCTTTGTGGAAGGGGCAGGACCAGCACCACAACAAAATAATGTTTGCTAAGATGACACTGACACCTTCTGGATTGAACACAATATGAATTTCATGAGAAATCTAGCGACAGTATCAACAATAAATGTCTGCAAACTATCAAGGTTTTACAACACTTTGTATATATATATAATCAAAATCTGGTTCATTCAGAATCAGAATTACTTTTAAAATTCCAGAATCAGAATCTGGTTCATTGCCAAGTTTGCACAACAAGGAATTTGTCCTGGTGATTTGGTGCAGACTGTTCACATTATAATAAATCCACGAAATAAAACAGTCACACACGATTGCCACTTGTACCCAAATGTATGACATATACATAAATTTAAGGCGAAAAAAAAGAATGTCCATAAGTATAAAATATGCAGATGGAGGCTATTTAAAAAAAGAAATCTTACACAAAAATGTTAGAATGAGTTTTTTATCAGCTTTATTTGTCAATAAGTCTCTTTTTTATGGAAATTAATTCATAAACTAAGTAAACGTTCATGAAAGTTCAACATTTGCAGTATTTCATAACAGTAGCTTATCCAATATAATGCAGAAGATTTTTCTGTCATGATTAAAGCTGTGTTCAACAAGCTTTTACTTTTAAAAATCCTTGAACGTCTTCGACATGGTGTTTCTAAATGTGATGAAAAATTATGTAAGTTGTTAATAAAGCTTAACTTAAACAAACAAAATACATAAATAATAAAATCAACTTATAAAAAATGAATTACTAACAATAAAATAGAAATATACTGAAGATCACAAAAACCATGGCCATTCTTCAGGACCATGGACAGTGTAACAAAAAGAGAGAACTGGTTAAGGTTGCCTGCTAAAATACCCCAAATATTTCCATTTAGTTCACTAAAGTCTGCCACATTCAAACCCTAGGAACATAAGCAGTTGGGCATTCAGCACAGTTTTTTTATTTTATTTCAACAAATGTAATAAATAGACTTTAAAATATAAACAGCTTACTCCTGTTGAAAAAGCCATAGACCACACCAAAAGCACTCCATAACTACAGCTCAAGAAACGAAGTAAAAACACCAAAAGTTTATATAATTTTTATAACTCATCATAATCAAATCTTAAGAAATACTTGACACACAAGACTAAGAAACAGTATTTCTACAACAGACAGAACTTTGTTTTACATCCTCGGAGGTTTACAATCTAGCTCTAAAATAAGTATAATGTTTTGTTCGTTCTGGTAAAAGGTGTGACAACTGCAAAGTGTGTGGTAGGTCTAACACAAGATTTAGGAAGGGAAAGTGTTGAAATGTGAAGAAATGTTATTTTTAAAGAAAAACATGGACTTACCTCTGACGTTTTCCTCCTATCAGGTAACACCAGTGTGTTTGCATGACTCCCAGGTACGATAGTAGATCCAATACTCATCCTGGGGCCAACTAACATGTATCGTTTGTCTCCAGATCTGTACTGGATGCTGTGACACAGTGTCCCATCATAATTAGCCTCTTGCAGATGTTTAGATGAATAGTCTGTGGATTTGGAGCACTGCATTGCGATCAGCACGATGATGCTAATGAGGAACAGAACTGAAACTGAGCCCAAAGTGATGATGAGGTAAAAAATCATGTTATTCTCCTCATCATCTTTTGATGCACTTTTAACATCTGAAGCTGAAAAAGCCTCCTTGGGCTCCACCAGTTTGACAATTACAGTAGCTGTTGCTGAGAGGGAAACGTTGCCGTTGTCTTTGACCAGTATGAGCAGTTTATGCTCAGCCTCGTCTGTCTCTGTGAATGAGCGCAGTGTTCTGATCTGTCCTGTGTAGCGGTCCAAACCAAAGAGACTGTGGTCAGTAACTTCCTGCAGTGAGAACAGCAGCCAGCCGTTATATCCTATATCAGCGTCATAGGCTCTGACTTTAGTCACCAAGTGTCCTGCGTTGACGTTGCGGGGAATCTCCTCCACACCTTCAGCAGAACCGTTCGAGCTGACTGGATACAGGATGACTGGAGGGTTGTCGTTCTGATCCAGAATGAACACGTTCACTGTCACGTTGCTGCTCAGTGACGGAGCTCCAGAATCTGTGGCTACAACTTGNCAAAATCAAAACGTTTCAGCGCAGATATTTCTCCGTTATTAGAGTTCATATTTAGGAAAGACAAAATGTCATTATCTTTTCTTTCTCTAACAATATTATATGAAATAGCTGCATTTTCATTTGCATCTTTATCCGTTGCACTAACAGAAAATACTGAAATTCCAGCAACATTGTTTTCTTGCAGGTAAAAGTTTATTGGATTTTTTGAGAAATATGGTCGGTTATCATTTACATCAGATATCTGGATGCTAAGTGTATTCAAAGCTGATAAATATGGTTCACCACAGTCTGTGGCTTTAATTCTAACATTATAATGTGACACCTCCTCTCGATCTAATCTTCCTTTAGTGACAACTGAATAAATGTTTTCCTTGTATGATGACTTCAGTTCAAAAGGTCCATCTGATGTTATGCTTGTAATTATTTTTCCATTGTCCCCAGAATCTTTATCTGTCACACTAAGCAGAGAAATCACTGTCCCAGGCTTTGAGTCTTCAGGCACTATTTTTGATAGTGATGTGATTTCAATTTCAGGTGGATTATCATTTAAATCTTTTATCTTTATAATGACTCTGCATACACCTTGCAAAGGAGGAGTTCCTTTATCTGATGCCTCAATATCCAGTTTATAAACGTTGTTTTCTTCATAATCGACAGCACCTTTAACTCTTAACTCTCCTGTTATTTTATCCAGTTCAAAAATATCATAGACTTTTTCCTTAAGTGTTTTTCCAAGGCTGTATTCAATTTCACTATTTATACCCTCATCCGGATCTGTCGCATTCATTTTAAATATTGAGTTGCCAATTTGAATATTCTCTTCTATTTCAATTTGATAAGTCTCCTGACTAAATTTAGGACGGTTATCATTACTATCCAGAACAATAACAGAAACATTTAATGTTCCCGATCTCGGAGGTTTACCTCCATCTACAGCCGTTACATATAATGTATGTTTGCTCTTTTGTTCTCTGTCTAAAGACTTCTTCAGAACTAAAAACGGTATTTTATCCTCATCGCTTTGCCTGACATCTATTTCAAAGTGTTCATTTGACGATAACATGTACGTACGTATTGAGTTAGATCCTGCATCTGGATCACGAGCAGCGTGCAGCTGGAATTGCCCTCCAGGCGATGTTTGTTCAAATATTTCAAATTCCTGTTTTTCTTTAGGAAACCTAGGTGAGTGATCATTGACATCTATGATTTCCACAGCCACGTAGTGCATTTCTAAAGGATTTTCCGCCAGGATTTTTAGCTCCATTAAACATGCTCCACTCCCGTGGCACAGCTCCTCCCTGTCGATTTTCTTCCGCACCAAAAGATCCCCACTGTCCGGGTTTACATTAAAAAATGTGTCCTTAGATCCGGAGACAACACGAAAACGTCGATTAGTTAACAGCGACATATCGAGGCCAAGATCTTTAGCGACATTTCCAACAATAGATCCTTCCTTCACCTCCTCTGGAACAGAGTACCTTATCTGAGCGAAGGCCCGCTTTCCGACGAAAAGAAAAATAAATAAATGGAGCCAAAGTAAAACACGTTTTCCTGTTCGACTATGCGTACAGTTCCCCATCATTATATGACGAGTTGGAAAAAGTAAATCAAGAACTAAAATGCAAAAGTATAACGAATGTATCAGTCACGACGGTGTTAAAGCTGCACGACGTGAATCGCATGTCTGGTTTATCACTCCAAACAAAGACTTTTGAGGGGAGGAGAAACCATCGTTTATCAGTACTGCAGTGACACCCAGAGTTTGTTCAACGGAAGAAAAAAAGGATACAAACTGCGTGTGTAAATAAGAAATTATTACTCATATCCATTCAATTTAAAAAGAACTAAACATGCTACCTGTGCCAAAATTCGTTGGAAAACGCGAACCAGAAAAACACGTCTATATATGATAAATATATTACAAATTTCTTTTTACAAACAAACAATAAAACAAACAATAAAATCCGTATTCTATAAATGCAGATAAACCTAGCAGCAACCACGTCTAACACAAAACGTCCCACAAAAGAGTGTTGGTTAAATAACTAATTTAAAAAAACATAGAGATGTATGTTCACTCATAAAATAAACACCAAAAAATATTTCGAAGTAGGATGCGTGCAGAGAGACGCCTATTAATTAAATTCGGTTTGTACAAAAGTAAAAAAAGATATCAATTACAAAATCCCCACAAAAACGTTTACAGTTATAGTTAAAATAATAACAACAAATATAGAAAAAAACAAACATATCAGCACCATAGACAGTGGTATCACCTAAAAATCTAAAATATTATTTCATTTTTATGACAGGACATGGAACCAGTCAGGCTTGTAAATTTTAAATGTTCATTTAAGAAGACAAAGCGGATTTTGAAGGAAGTGTTTAAGGTAAATATTAACTTGTTAAATTGCTTAAACAAATGAAGTGCTAAACAAAAAAAACTGAGAAAACGTACAATAGCAGTTCGTTTACGCAGGAATAAAATATTAAAGCGAAAGATTAAAAATAAATAAATATAACCGCAAAATAAACACCATGGACAGCGCCACTGTATCAACCGCGGTAGTAAAGCCATAATAAAACGAAAACAATCTTACCTCTTCAGATGTTTTCCTCCTGTCAGGTAACACGAGTGTGTTTGCATGACTTCCAGGTACGATAGTAGATCCTATACTCATCCTGGGGCCAACTAACATGTACCGTTTGTCTCCAGATCTGTACTGGATGCTGTGACACAGTGTCCCATCATAATTAGCCTCTTGTAGATATTTAGAAGTATAGTCTGTGGATTTAGAGCACTGCATTGCAATCAGCACGATGATGCTGATGAGGAACAGAACGGAAACTGAGCCTAAAGTGATGATGAGGTAAAAAGTCACGTTATTCTCTTCATCATCTTTTGTTGCACTTTTGATATCTGAAGCTGCAAAAGCCTCCTTGGGCTCCACCAGTTTGACAATCACAGTAGCTGTTGCTGAGAGGGAAACGTTGCCATTGTCTTTGACCAGTATGAGCAGTTTATGCTCAGCCTCGTCTGTCTCTGTGAATGAGCGCAGTGTTCTGATCTGTCCTGTGTAGCGGTCCAAACCAAAGAGACTGTGGTCAGTAACTTCCTGCAGTGAGAACAGCAGCCAGCCATTATATCCTATATCAGCGTCATAGGCTCTGACTTTAGTCACC
>NC_051438.1:17075438-17099522 GCF_001649575.2 Kryptolebias marmoratus | reverse complement strand
AACAGTTTTCATACGGCTGCTCTCCTCTCTGACTAAGTAATAACCTATAGCCGCATTTTCACCAAGGTCTTTATCCGAAGCAGAAACAGAATAAATTGGGTTCCCAGGAACGTTATTTTCTGTCAGATAAAGTTCTATTGGATTACGTAAAAATTCAGGAGCATTATCATTGACGTCTGTAACATCAACACTCAGAGTTCTGAACGTGGACAGAGGAGGCTGACCACAGTCTGTAGCTGTTATTGTGACGTCATAATGAGACATCGACTCTCGGTCCAAATGTTGTTTTAAAACTAAAGAGTACATGTTATCCTGAAATGATGGTTTTAAATCAAATGGAACATTATCCGACAAACTACAGATCACTTTACCGTTCAGACTTGAGTCCCGGTCTGTGATACTGATTAAAGAAACCACAGTCCCGGGTTTGGAGTCTTCTGAAACCAGTTTAGAGAGAGACGTCACTTCTATTTCTGGCTTGTTGTCGTTATCATCCAGCACCTTAATTATCACCCTGCAGTCACTGCTCATCGGAGGGTGTCCTTTATCAGTTGCGTGAACATCTAATTTAAATACATCAGCTTCTTCAAAATCAATTACTCCTTTAACTCTGATTTCACCACTGGCTTTATCTAAGCTAAACATGTCATAAATTTGGGGGTCAAGTTCATCACCAAAAAAATATTCAATTTCTCCATTTACACCTTCATCTTTATCAGTTGCATTGACCGTGATTACACTGGTATCAGCATTGACATTTTCAGGAACTGTTACTGAATACACTTCTTGACTGAACATGGGATGATTATCATTTGAATCCAAAACTGTTACTGTAACATTCAGAGTTCCTGATCTCTGAGGATTTCCACTGTCTAAAGCTGTCAGAATCAATCTGTGTTCGTTATTTTTTTCTCGGTCCAAAGATTTTTGCAAAACTAAGAAAGGTATTTTGTCTTCTCCTCTTTCTCGAATTTGTAAACTGAAATGTTCATTATGATTTAATTTATAAACACGCACCGTATTCACAGTGACATCAGGATCGCGCGCAGTAGGCAGCTGGAAACGCTTCCCTGGAGGAGTGGACTCAGATATCTCTAAAAATTTTTCCACCTCCTGAAAGCTGGGTGAATTATCATTTACGTCAATAATTTCCACTCCAACATAATGTATTTCCATGGGATTTTCGGCTACTAATTTAAGGTTAATCAAACAAGAAGAAACGCTTTCACATATTTTCTCTCTGTCTATTGTTTCCTGCACAAACAAGACGCCATTGTTAGGATTTACTTTAAATTGAACATCATCCGCTCCAGAAACAATACGAAACCGCCTTTCCGCGAGGGAACTGATTTCCAGTCCAAGATCTTTGGCGATATTTCCAACAAGAGATCCCACTTTCACTTCCTCTGGAATTGAATATTTAATCTGAGCTGATGTCGGCTCCACGCAGCTGAGCATCACAGAAAAACTGAAAGCGACGCACCAAGACCGTATTCCTCGGCTTTGTCCTCCTGCTTCCATTGTCTCGGTTTAGTTAAATATAGAAATTGATATCCGTTCACAGGTCATAACACGGAAATGCGTTGCCTAAATGGTAGAATATCCCGTATGAATTAGATCCCGTGTTTTTCACATCCATGGATTTTTTTTAAGTGACTGGTATCCGAATGCTCCGTCTTGACTCTGTCGGACTAAAGATAAGCTGTTTGCAATGGGCAGAGCCAGCACCATTACACTAAAATTTACCCCATATGACACTGACACCTTGTGGACTGAAAATATGTATATTTATTTTCATCATTATTTCATCATTTGTTTCTTTTATTTAAGATAATTTTCGTGTATTTATGTTCAATAAAAAAGACAGACTTTAAAATGATTTTAAAGTGACACCGAACATCTACATTATTTCAGTTACAGGTTATATTGTCACTTGTCACAATGAAACAATATTACCTCCTTCATTTTCAAAGGTGTAACTTGAATAAGAAACATCAGAGTAGATGCAGTTTAAATGGCTATATCAATCAAACAAACGTGTTAATTTGAGTTTATGATATTTATGAAAGTAAAAAATAGGAACCTGTAAAATGTAAGACTCAAGTTTCCTTTAAGCATCAACACCGTGAAAAGCAAAAGATGTTAAAAAACAAGCAGATCCAAAAAAAATTAGCAGTGATTTAGACCTTCAAAGAAGTAAGTATTTAAAATGGACATGTCAGAATAAAAAAAAAATAACATTACCCCATCTGAAAATTTCCACAACTCAAACAATCATGATCATTTCAATGCCAAAAATAGCTTTACAGTTTTCAAATATAAAAATCAAACTTTCTTTAAAAATATATACTACAAAAAGTATGTGACTGTAAAGGATTGATTGATTTGAAGAACTTAAACTACCTGTGATTTGCAACATGCTCCTAAAATTGTGTAGACATTTAAACATATGATGTGATGTTAAAAGTCTCAATTCTCTTTAAAATTTAAACAAATACAAAAAGACACTGAAGAGGATGAATGGCATTAAATGGTATTAAACCAACAACTCTTTGCAACCCAAATTTTCTAATGAAAGAAGGAGCCACTTCTTACCTCTTCAGATGTTTTCCTCCTGTCAGGCAGCACCAGCGTGTTTGCATGACTTCCAGGTACGATAGTAGATCCTATACTCATCCTGGGGCCAACTAACATGTACCGTTTGTCTCCAGATCTGTACTGGATGCTGTGACACAGTGTCCCATCATAATTAGCCTCTTGCAGATATTTAGAAGTATAGTCTGTGGTTTTGGAGCACTGCATTGCAATCAGCACAATGATGCTGATGAGGAACAGAACTGAAACTGAGCCCAAAGTGATGATGAGGTAAAACGTCACATTATTCTCCTCATCATCTTTTGATGCACTTTTAACATCTGAAGCTGCAAAAGCCTCTTTGGGCTCCACCAGTTTNGACAATTACAGTAGCTGTTGCTGAGAGGGAAACGTTGCCATTGTCTTTGACCAGTATGAGCAGTTTATGCTCAGCCTCGTCTGTCTCTGTGAATGAGCGCAGTGTTCTGATCTGTCCTGTGTAGCGGTCCAAACCAAAAAGACTGTGGTCAGTAACTTCCTGCAGTGAGAACAGCAGCCAGCCATTATATCCTATATCAGCGTCATAGGCTCTGACTTTAGTCACCAAGTGTCCTGCGTTGACGTTGCGGGGAATCTCCTCCACACCTTCAGCAGAACCGTTCGAGCTGACTGGATACAGGATGACTGGAGCGTTGTCGTTCTGATCCAGAATGAACACGTTCACTGTCACGTTGCTGCTCAGTGACGGAGCTCCAGAATCTGTGGCTACAACATGGAACTGGAAGGTTTTCAGGTTTTCAAAGTCGAAACTTTTCAGCGCAGTTATCAGTCCATTTTCTGAGTTTATGTTAAGGTATGACGCCATCTCACCCTTAACACCGTCAGCTTTTGCAATGTGATAAGATATGGCTGCATTTTCATTCAGATCCTCATCAGTAGCAGTTATGGAAAATATTGCTGCACCTGCAGAGTTGTTTTCTACCAAGTAAAGTTCTACTGGATTCTGACTGAAAACTGGTATGTTGTCATTTACATCTGACACCTGAATGTGTAATGTTTTAACTTTATAAAGCTGAGGTTCCCCACAGTCAGTAGCAGTTATGGTAATATCATACTGGGACACAGTTTCTCGATCTAAACGCCCCTTTGTGACCAGAGAGAACATGTTTTCCTCAATAGATGGTGTCAAATCAAACGGAACAGGTTGTGAAATTTTACAAATAACCTTCCCATTGAGACCTGAATCTTTGTCTGTGACACTAATAAGTGAGATAACAGTACCAGGCTTTGAATCCTCTGGTATCTGGTTGGACAGGGATGTTATCTCAATGTCTGGTTCATTATCATTCACGTCTTTTATTTTAATCACAACTCTACTTTCGGCTGTCCAGGGTGGCTGGCCATTATCTGAAGCCTGCAAATCTAGTCTGTAAAGCTCTGTCTCCTCATAGTCCACTTTCCCTATGACTCGAATTTCACCAGTGATGCTGTTTAACTCAAATATGTCATGTACATTTTTCTTTTGCGTTTTTCCAAAAGCATATTCAATTTCCCCATTTGGGCCATCATCTAAATCTGTCGCATTTAATTTGATCACAAGAGTTCCTATTGTCGCGTTTTCATTTAATGACACAGTATATACATCCTTGCTGAATACAGGTCGATTATCATTTGCATCTAAAACAGTGATAGTCAAATTAAGGGTTCCCCATTTAGAGGGAGTCCCCCCATCTAAAGCCGTTAAAACTAAATTATGTTCTGCTTTCAGCTCCCTATCCAAAGGCTTTTTTAACACTAAAAATGGTATTTTGTCTTCTTCACTTTCTCTGATTTCAGTATCAAAATAATTATTTTGATTTAACTTATAAAACCGAACTGACTGTGTGCCAACATCAGGATCTCTAGCTGCATGAATCTGGAATCGAGTACCCGGAGGGGTGTTTTCTGCTATTTCCAGACGCTGCTCGCTTTCTGGAAATGTCGGTGAATGGTCGTTAATGTCGGTGATTTCCACAACGATATAATGTATTTCCAGAGGATTTTCAACAACAATTTTAAGGCTTATCAAACAAACCTTTGTGCCGTCACAGAGCACCTCGCGGTCAGCATTTTGCGCAACAGACATCACTCCATTGTTCTGATTTAAAGCAAACAGAGCATGATTTGGGCCCGAAACAATGCGAAATCGTCTGCTTGGTAAAGAGCCGATGTCGAGCCCCAAATCCTTGGCAACATTTCCGACAGGGGATCCAACCTGGACGTGCTCAGGAACAGAGTATTTTAGCTGAGCAAAAATCCGATCTACAAAACACAGCAACAACAGTCCGGAGATCCACCAGAAGCTCTGTCTGCGCCTTTGTTTCCGTTCTTCCATTGCAAAACAAATATCCGATGCTTTTTGAAAAAAAAAAGCTAACATCCAACTGCGCATGAAGCCAGCATAGTAAATACTTTATGGCAATTCTCATACGGAGGAACTTTTATGCGTACAAACTACCCGCTTATTATCTTATTTGAAATAAAAACCTGCGATATGTATCCCATCAGTACACGACCTACACTAACACAAAAAAGGCAGGGCCTGCGGAAAAATAAGGAACGAAATCATTCAGTGTGTCACACTGACACCAAGTGGAATCGACGGCGCAATACAAAATGAAAGCTGAAGTTTTTACTTATTGTATTTACCCTGATCCTAAAAGTGTCTACGTGGAAAATAAACTTGACCTGCTCAAGTAGTCAGCTACATGCTGGATACGTTTCTCTGAAAGCCACAAATTTTAGGTAATTATAACGAGTGGTTCAGTGGCCACAGTTTTTGCAAAAAATAACGAGTAATCTAAATATTTTAATGTATATAAGTCCAAGCATTAAGTGACCTGTATTTCATTACATTTCAATAGTTTTTAAATGTAATACTTTGCTTTTTAAAGCTTTGCTTATCCCGATGAAACATAAAACATCTGCTAAGTGATTTATTTTATGGACAAACATTTTGGTTTTATCAAAATATGATTTTCATCCAAACCCCAGGTTTTCTAAGTAATGTACATGTATTTAACATGAGGGGGCAGAGTGCAGATCTGCATCTCTGCACTTTTAAAAAAGCATCAAATGAAACCACAATAAAATCAAGTGTATTATTGGGCATAAATAGAATACTGACTCCTCGTAAAACTGGAAATATTATTATTACCTTAATTAAAGTGTTAATAAATAAACCGTACAAAGGACAATATTATATTATTTGCACAGTAAAAAAGAAATATGCAATCAAACAAATAAAAGTGAATTTCAGAACCATAGACAGCGTCACTGTGTCAGTCACTGTAACAAAAGCCTTATTAGAAGAAGAAAGACTCTTACCTCTTCAGATGTTTTCCTCCTGTCAGGCAGCACTAGCGTGTTTGCATGACTTCCAGGTACGATAGTAGATCCTATACTCATCCTGGGTCCAACTAGCATGTACCGTTTGTCTCCAGATCTGTACTGGATGCTGTGACACAGTGTCCCATCATAATTAGGCTCTTGCAGATATTTAGAAGTATAGTCTGTGGATTTGGAGCACTGCATTGCAATCAGCACGATGATGCTGATGAGAAACAGAACTGAAACTGAGCCCAAAGTGATGATGAGGTAAAAAGTCACGTTGTTCTCTTCATCATCTTTCACTGCACTTTTAACATCTGAAGCTGCAAAAGCCTCCTTGGGCTCCACCAGTTTGACAATTACAGTAGCTGTTGCTGAGAGGGAAACGTTGCCATTGTCTTTGACCAGTATGAGCAGTTTATGCTCAGCCTCGTCTGTCTCTGTGAATGAGCGCAGTGTTCTGATCTGTCCTGTGTAGCGGTCCAAACCAAAGAGACTGTGGTCAGTAACTTCCTGCAGTGAGAACAGCAGCCAGCCATTATATCCTATATCAGCGTCATAAGCTCTGATTTTAGTCACCAAGTGTCCTGCGTTGACGTTGCGGGGAATCTCCTCCACACCTTCAGCAGAACCGTTCGAGCTGACTGGATACAGGATGACTGGAGGGTTGTCGTTCTGATCCAGAATGAACACGTTCACTGTCACGTTGCTGCTCAGTGACGGAGCTCCAGAATCTGTGGCTACAACTTGAAACTGGAATGTTTTCAGAGTTTCAAAGTCGAAGCTTTTCAGCGCTGAAATAGTGCCGTTAGCTTCATTTATTGTTAAAAAGGAAGTTATGAAGGGGTTTGGATTTTTACGGCCAAGCGAGTATGAGACTGCTGCATTTTCGCCTCCATCTGCATCAGTTGCGCTCACTGAAAATATTGACATTCCTGCTTTATTATTTTCATATACATAGAAAATGTATGGACTTTCAGTGAATAAAGGGCTATTATCGTTTACATCAAGCACTTCTACCTGAATCACCCTCGTAGATGATAGAACAGGACTACCTAAATCTTTTGCCAATATTTCAATTATATATACAGGTTTCATTTCCTTATCTAAGTAGTCTTTAGTAACCAAAGAATATGACTGTCCGTCCGGTGATGGCTTTAAGTCAAAAGGTAAATCCCCCAGCACGTTGCAGACCACCTGTCCGTTCACACCAGAGTCAAGATCCGTCACGCCCATCAGCGCCACCACGGTTCCAGGTGGCGCATCTTCTGGAATCCGACTTGAAAAGGACGTGATGTCTATTTCAGGTTGGTTATCATTCACATCTTCTACTCTCACCATCATATTGCACTGTGTGGAGAGAGGCACTGAACCTTTGTCTGCAGCCAGTACTTTAATCTCATAGGCGTTCTTTTCCTCATAATCCAGGGATGCTTTCACTGTTAGTTTCCCAGTTCTGCTATCCAAGTGAAAAGGCTCAGATGAGAAGCCTCGATTTTTACTCCTTAAAGAATATTCAATTTCACCGTTTACCCCTTCATCCGGGTCAGATGCGTTTACTGTCAACAGAAATGTCCCAACAGGAGCGTTCTCTTTTATTGTTATGGCATATTTTTGTTTATCACACACTGGGGAGTTATCATTTATATCAGATACAATAACTGTGATATTTATTGCACCTGATTTTGAAGGTTTCCCTCCATCTGTAGCTGTTAATAAAAGCCAGTGCTGAGAGGTTTCTTCTCTGTCCAAAGGTCTTTGCAGTACCAGAAACGGAACTTTACCTTCATCTCCAAAATCTTCGGTTTCCAGTCGAAAATATTGGTTGTGGTTCAGTTTATATGAATGAATGGAATTCAAACCAACATCCAAGTCGTGGGCTCCTTCAATCTGAAAACGTGAACCGACGACGGCGGACTCCAGCACCTCCATTGTGTGATTCTCTTCAGGGAATCTCGGCGAATTGTCATTTACATCGATTATCTCAATTATTACTTGATGCATTTCTAGAGGATTTTCGACAACGGCTTTCAGATTTATGACGCATGGCACAGTTTTTACGCACAGCTCCTCTCTGTCAACTCTCTGCTTCACTATTAAAAATCCGTCTCTCGAATTTACCTTAAATAAATCCTGCTTTGTTCCAGATACCACACGCAGATTCCTATCCGCCAACCTTCCGACATCCAGCCCGAGGTCCTTGGCTACATTGCCAATTGTAGCTCCTGATTTTGACTCCTCCTGGATAGAATATCGAATTTGAGCGGAAATTCCTCCAAATTTTGTTACAATCAGCAGCGCCAAACAAAAAGAGCCCAGCACATCTCTCCATTGTCTTTTGACGTCCGTCACTTTCATTGTTTAGTAACAAAAAAGGCTCTCGATAGGTATCCTTAAATCATTCAACAAAACTGTTGCCGGATTTTCTGCGTTCCCCTGTAATAAATAAAATAAAATAAATAAAAAAGGTCGGCTTGAACCAGTCTTCTAGCGGAAGAAGGAAGGCCGTTTAGTCCGTTCATCCAAGCCGACTCTATGGCTGTCAGTGAATACACATGCAGAAAATAAGGTGCCCCCTCACGCACATCATTGCTTCCAAAAATAGTGCACTAGCACCACTTACTGTCACTCCTAAGAGTCTGCAGAAAACACGATGTTTTCTGGGTGGTTGTGTTTGAAACACACTTTAGCATTGAGCTGAAGGGTGCTTAATTTCAACGTGTCTCGTGTTTAAAAAAAATAAAAACTATTAAGTGTTACAAAGGCTGCCACTGTTTTAAATAGTAATTTTATTAAAATAAACAAATTAAAAATTGAAGAATACATTTATTGCGAATATTTGAAGAGTTAAGAGCTATGTTTGTTTGTTTTTATTTGTGTTGTACTTTTCTGTTGGGCGAAACAGTCACTGCGGGTAGATCTTGAGTTGGCCGACAATGTTTGACAACGTGTTTGCCTGAGAAAACATTAGGTTACACTAAAAAGTATAATAATTATACTGACACGTTTGATTTCGATTTTTTTAGTTGGTTAGTCTATCATGAATAAGTTGCTCAAATATCATCATGTTCTCTAAAAATTTTGATTAAAAATGATTATTATTCTTAAATATTTAGCTACTTTTACTGTGACATTGCTCGAATCTTTTGCCTTTGCAGTCTTTGTGTAAGGTCTGTGCTCTCATCAGCACACTCCCACAGTATTCATCCATTTGTAGAAGTGAGCAGCGACATCATATGGATTAAATATGCCTGTGCAGTGATGATGAGCACCGGTATACATTGTAAACCACGTTAATTTATAATGTTGCCCCTTTCTTTGAAATAACGCTGCTATATTTCACGATGCAATGTAAGAAAAAAACAATCTATGAATTTGATCCACTCGTGAATATAGAAACAAGGTGACCTATATTAATCCTCATGTCTTCGCACCCACCCCTCCCACCTGCTTCTGCTACGTATTGGCTCAGAATGTAGGCCAAGCGTGTACGTGCGCGTGCACAAGCACTGCAGCATTCTGCCGCACCTCCTCCCATATCTGCCTCCATTTATATTCAATCATGCAGCAGCACTGATTCCGTCTCAAAGCACCCAGTTTCTGTTTTTTTATTAACTTAAGCAACACAAAGATGGCAGCAACATTTAGTTGTTCTTTCTCCTTTGATGTCTACAAAATGTGAATGCTGCACTGCGAGAAAAGAAGGGAGGGGGAGGGACTGTTGGAATATTAAATTACAGGCGGATGCAGAGCTCCAGTGAACAGAGGACACGTCGCCATGGAAACGGAGCTCCTCTCTGCAGGTTGCTGTCCGTGGTTCTGAAGACAGGCTGGCGCAGAGAGAGGAAGCAGAGGGGGGAGGGATGGTGGAGCTGATCAATTCTACAAACAATTATCCCTGAAAATATATATTCTCTGAAAAATATGCATGACAAATATAAAAATGTAATATTGTTTTATATGTAAGAATTTATAATAAATGTACTGTGAAACATATGGAGTAGCAAACATAAAAAATTAAACAAACTGTAATTTTTTCAATATCTTTTTGGTACCTTTATTTATTTATTATTTTGTTGTTCGCTGTAACAAAGCGGATGCTTTGATAGTGATATATTACACAGATGTGTGGTGGGCATGTGTTGGCCTACTAGTGCCAGCTGGTGGCCGTTCCAGTGCTTTGTTACACATTGGTGCATTGCTGTGTCATGCGTCTGGGTGCTCATGTGAAGCAAAGCAGCAAGCACAGTGAAAATCACCTCTATAGGTCAGCAGTCACTGAAACGTCATAAGGCATGAAAAGGAAACTAAAACAATTATTATTACTTTAAAAAAAATGCTGCCTATTCATTTTGGCCTGAAGGCCAGCTTTCTTTTGTTCAATGTTGTGTCTGGTGTTCACTCCCATGACCTCATCTCCCCTGAGAGATGTGATCATGCAATTGCACATAAATACAAAAGGGTACAGACACATTTTTTAAGCAGATAGGAAAAAAACATAAAGGTAAAGCAATTAAATACACAAAATATATTAATATTATTATTATTAATAATGATCATAATAATTGTTTTTAAATTCTGTTTTAAAACACTATAATTTGAGAATCAGTTGAGACTTACCATGGTGGTTCTTTTCCCAGTCCATGAAACCTTCAACATTCTTTGTTGGGGTAAATCTGACAGTTTGTGTGTGATTAGTGAAGACATCACAGATGAAACACTTACCTAGAGCCAGTTTGAACTTCCATCTCACATGAGGGGGGGATTGGACATCTTTAAAATTTTGCAAGTGGATGTGTCACTGCTGATTCATCTCACAACTATTTATTAACAACCAAATTTGTTATGAGCTTTATTGAAGATGTTGTCATGATCATGTTGTACTGTGAATATGATGCAGCTGTACATTTTACATCCCATACCACATGACCAGCAAATACAGTGTAATATACAAAATGTTATCTTGTGACAGATACAATTTGAATGTATCACATAAATTCAATTTAACAGTAATTTTCATTTTAAGCAATACTTAAATGCCAGCTTGAAACCTTGAAGTAGTGAAGCTGCAGATGAAACATCATTGTGAAAACAAACATGATCATTATATTTTTTTAAGCTTAATTCTGTGTTTCTGTCATTCTCATCATGTCCCCTCATCAAGAGTAAGTTTGAATTAACTAAAGAAATCGTATCAAAGCAGCTTGACTAAAAGTTTTGTCTTTGAAACAGAGGTTTTGTCCCTTATGCTGTTTGCAAATTTCAAGCAGATTTATATGACAAATACATGTAACATTACCTTAGCTGACAGACTCAACTTTGTATCTTCTCTGTGCATTTCATAAAAAAAGAAAATTTTAAGAGAATATATAACCCCTGGTCTACTTACTTGCTTAATCCTTTAAAGTGAAACTTGTTTAGTGAAACACCCTGGTTAAAATTACATTTGTTGATTTTAAAAAGGGTTTTCTTTTTTTTTTCTTTTGTATGTAGCAAATCACTATTTTAATAAATATGTGATGGAAGCTTGAATAACATGTAATATGCTGCAAATTACCCCAAATCGACTTAATATATCAGCATATTATCAACAAATTTTTTTTTTCTTCTAAGATCTACTTGTTAACTGAATGCATTTTAACAAAACATCTCCAACATTGCTTGTCCATCATCTGTATTGCACTGATTACTTTAATTTGCTAATCTTTAAAAAACAGGAAGATGTGAATTGACAGAAATGATCATTCAGTTAGGTCTTCAGCTTTGATATGCCACCACTGTCAGAACAAATTGTTTTGCCTGAAAATCAGGATCCTTTCACTGCTCAAATGAGCCAACACATTTTTTAGCAAACAGAAAAATTAAACCCCCTTAAAAAATGTGCAGCTGTTCAAAAGTTATACACTATGTTGTAAAATGCAAAAGATTAAGAAGTTTATTGTTGGTTTGTTTTTATTAACTCATACAGACCAGACCATAGCATACAGTTAGCTCACATTACACAACAGACTACACTATGAAAGTACCACTGTACAAAAGCACTTACTGTATATGTTTGGCTAAAATATGTTACAACTTCTCACAAGAAATACAATGAGAGCTGCTTTTATAAAGAGTTTGATTACATGACATCTGAATGTTGTTCTTTCATACAAAGGTTGACTCATGGATCTCATGGCACATAATTCTGTTCACATTGAAGAGGTGCAAAAGCACAAACAGTATAAAGAAAAAGCATATTTATAGACAGGCAAATGATAAATACATAATTCAGTTGTATTTGTGTTTGTCCTGGCTATGAAGACATATACATTTGTCAGTAATATACAAGAAGAGATTGAATTGGATAAAATCAATATATAGAGTTTAGAGTATGACGTTTCATCTTTTAAAGTAAGTATTAATTTCTGAGTTTTCAAAATGTTACACCGAAGTTATACAAAATATCAAAAACCCAGACTTTGCATCAAAACTCAAACACGTTTATATGCATATTAGCATTTCTAATGAACTGTATAAACAGTTGCCATAGGAACACACTCTTGGTTCAGTTCAGTTTATTTCAATTTGATTTAAACAGGGACAATACTTACTGTAGTTCATTTAGTTTAATCAAATAATACTCTTTCTTCAGTAGTTTTCAAATAGACAAACTCTCCAAGTACTGTAATTTTAAGCTGTCAATAAATGAAACTTTGTGGAACTAAAAAACTCTCATCCCGTTGCTCTTGTGTGAAATGACAAAGAACAAAAGAAACATTTGAATAACAACTCTGGTTCCATTAAGCTACAATTTTCAGTATTGTGTTAAAAGAAAGTTAATACAGTATGTTCAGTAGAATAAAATAAAATCTATGGAAGTAGTTTGGTTATTCCATGCAGAAACAACATAAAAGGCATGATGGCTAAAGGCCTCACTGATATCCATTGTGCGTATGATGTACTCAGCACTCTTTTTCATGTGTTTAGGCCTAGCTCACTTAAAAAGCACAAAGTCAAGTTCAAAACATAAAGCTACTAGAAGCTAACACATTTATAAAATTCTGACTCTGTCATTATTATTTTTAATTTTTAGGTTTGTGCTTTTCTGACACAGTTTTCAGAGTTGTTTCACTTTTAATGTTGCTTATATTAAACATCAATGCTGCTTTGGAGCAAGACAATACACAGGAAATTGAAATGCAGTTTTCAACAAATGCTCCTTTTGCAAGATAGTGAACGGTCTCACAAAAGGTCTCACAAATGTCTCTCAACTTTCCACATCTGAATATGGAATCCTTCTTCTGGTTTCTTTGAATCTTGAGAGATGCATATTTTTTACAGTTCACTCATTTGTAAAAATTACTTCTGTTCAGTTTTCTTTAAAATTATAATCTTGAAGTATACCTGGAGCCATGCAGTCTCATCATGCATAATGAATGAACATCAGGACATTGTTGACATCTGCTTTTCATGTGCTCAAAGAACAGGGATGTACGGTTTTCAGATTTGACACCATAGTTCATAATTGCTATACCATGATATCTACGTAGAGTGAGGAACAAGCCCGGCTGAGAAGGACAGATGTGTTTGATTGACGAAGAGTCCCACTTTTTTCCATGAAGGTTTACTTGTTAGCCTTATTACTGTCCACAGCTGGAGGGGCGGTCTTATTTGGAGCTGCTGCTGCTTGTCGTGGATGCCTGCCAATGAGACAGGAGAAAAAAAACAAATATGAAAAGGATCCAATGCACTGAGAGGCTAGCAACTGGCCAAACTGAGATATCTCATGCAGCTGATGTCTGTCTCTCAAACAGGGGTTTCAGGCAGAGAGGGGTGGGGGACTGTCTGAGTGAATCCTTGAACATGTATCAGGAAGGTGGCAGATCTTTTAATGGATATCATGCTCTAAAATCATGAGAAGTAGATTGGTTGCTATGCTGGTTTCTTTATGCGCCTCTCCTGCACAAAAAAAATGGGTCACAGTTCCGACTACTGGAGAAAGTGCCATTCATGTTCAGAATGCAGTTCTGTGAAAAGGACAGAGACAACACAATTTGTCTTACAAACATTTAAAACAGGTCCCACTCCTAACATCATAGTGATGGGTCAGTAAGGGGAATGAACTCAGATTAATATTTGCATGCACTTCCATTTGAGGACAAAGTGATTCACTTAAAGAGGCAAATATTGCCATGCTGAATCTTTTAAATCCCATACATTAAAAGCAAAGCCAGAAAATAAAAGCACTATTAAATAAAGATGTTTTTTTGTCTGAGCCCCAAGTACAAGTTTTGACAGAGATAGATTTTATACACAACACAACCCCACTTCCAAAAACATTTATATGTGGTGTAAAATGTAAAAAAAAATCAGAATGCAATGATTTGCAAATTTCATAAACATACTTTACTTTTGATGGATTATGGTAAACATATTAAATGTTGAAAATAAAAAATAATTTTTTTAGGAAGAAATAAGGTAATTTTAAATTCGATGCCAGTAACATCTCAAAAAAGCTAAGATAGGGTCAATAAAAAGCTGTAAAAGAAAGTGGTACAAAAAATAAACAGTTCGAGGAGCATTTTGGAACTACTCAGGTTAATTAGCAACAGGTCAGTAGGTGGCCTGGGAATAGAAATAGCATTTCAGAGAGGCTGAATCTCTAAGAGGGTGGGCAGAAGTTCACCAGTCTGTGAAAAACTGTGTCTAAAAATAGAGGAACAAATTCAGCATAATGTTCCTCAAAGGAAAGTTGGGAGGCCTTCAAATAACCAATCATCTGCAGTTCATAATGTCCTCAAAAAAGTTTAAAAGTCTGGAGAAATCTCTGTGTGTAAATTACAAGGTCGAAAGTCAATATAAGAGGCCTGTGATTTTCGGGTTTCTAAACATGGCATTAACAACAAGCTATATTCTGTTATGGACGTCACTGCATGGGCTCAAGAACACCCCCACAAATAACTGTCTGTGAACACAATTCACCGTGCCATCCACGCAAAAAAGAAGAATACATTTGAGAAATTATGCTGTCTTCTCATACTTCTCTGTCTTCTCAAAACTTAGTTAAAATGCACTGATGCAAAGTATAAAACTGTTCAGTGGTGAGATGAAACTGAATGCCATGTCTTCTGTACTTAAGAAGAGAGGAACCATCATGCTTGTTATCAGAAAACCGTTCAAAAGCCTCCTTTTCTAACATTATGGAGGTGCATTAGTGCCTATGGCATGCGCAGCTTACACAGCTGGAAAGGCAGCATCAATGCACAAAAGTATATACAGATTTTAGAACAACACATCTCTCATTCATACAACAGCTTTTTCAGGGAAGGCCTAGTATATTTCAGCAAGACAAAGCTAACCTCCATTCTGCATCCATTACAACAACATGGCTTCGTGGTAGAAGAGTCTGGGTGCTGAACTGGAAAAAATTATTTTCAAACATCATGAAACAAAAAATCTGCCAAAGACCCAGGAAGGTTAAACAGCTAAAACCCTACATCAGACAAGAATGGGACAATATCCCCCTCCTAAAACTTTAGCAACTGGTCTGCTCAGTTCCCAGACGTTTACAGACTGTTGTTAAAAGAGCGGTTATCATCACCCTGTCCCAGTTTTTCTATTTTCCTTTTTTTGTTTTGTTTCATTTTTTAGATGTGTTGCTGACATCAAATATAAATTTATCTTGTTACTTTTTCCCCTAAAACTGTACAATTTCTTAGATTAAACATTTGATGTTTAATATATTCCACTGTGAATAAAATATGAGTTTATGAAATCTGTATATCATTGCATTCTGCTTTGGTTACATTGCCCAAAATGTCCCAGCTTTGTCAAAAATGGGGTTGTACAAGTAAATCATTGAAAGAAATTCCTAAAATAGTGAAACCATTTTGAGCCAATTCAATTCAAAATAGCCATGTAGAACCAATCCGTAGTAAAATAATTTCATATCATTGTATAAATAACACAAGCAGCCCTAAATAAAATGTTATTAAATGTAATTATTTCCATTATTTTAAATTCATACCACTTAATGTGAATCGCTATGTTTGCTCAATTATCCACAAAGTGTCAGTGAAGCTCAGAGCTGTATGTCTAAGAAGCTGAAGAGCTAAGAGAGAACCTGGCAAACTGTGTGATGTCAGGTGAGAGGACATCCTTCTACAAGAAGAATGACCGGGACAAAACAGTAATCCTAATGAAGGAAACTAATAGGAAGAATACAATTCTATAAGAACAGTAAAGAAAAAAAAAAGCATTCAGTTAGGGGAAACAAGAAGCAGTTAAAAAATAAAGGTCTCAAACACAAATCTTAAATGGTTATCCAGGGCACAGACTCTGCATACCTCCAGCTGCTGAGTGGACTTTCCTCATTTAGGGTACTTAAGAGTGGGGAGAAAAGAAAAAACAAACAATTCAATGGTCAGTTATTTGTTATTACAACAATAGTTTGGTTTACACCCATCCTTTCACCACAGGTTTGATTCTTAAAAATGCATGACTAAAATGTTACATTTAAAATAACACAAAAAATTATATATCAAAAACAAATACTGGTGTTTTTTTTACCATGGTTGAATGAAACTGAGAATTACATCAAACACATATCTAGCAGTTAAACTGTTTATGTACTCAATAGCATACTTACCAAGACATTAAAACAAACACGCATACACTGATTTCAGCCTCATATAAAGAATAAAATTAACCTAGGAAAAAAATAAGGTTTGCAAAGCTGAAAAACTTGCGACACAAATCCTGAGTTAGAAATGCACGTACATTATGTATGCCCAACAATTTGGTGTTGCATCAGTTTATAACAGCACAACACACCATTGATTGAGAATGTTATAATTATTTTACTATCCAAAAGTTATAAATTACGGTCAAATTAAAACTAAATACATCAGCAAAGTATATTAATGTTTGAATAAAAAAAAATGCATCAATAAACAGAAAAACATACCTGAAGTTAAAATACAGAATACATACTTACAGGCTCCAAAAGTAAACTACTTGTCTGTTTTGTGAACAACGTAAAAAAAAAAGTTAGTTGGTTAGTTGGTTAGTTAGTTAGTTAGTTAGTGTTACGATGGCACTTAAAGTCTGATACCTGAAATCCTGGCCATCAAACCCAAACATACTTTGTTTTAAATGTTTATTTGCTCAGACAAAAAGCAGGCAAAAACCTACTTGAAATGACTGATTACTACCTCAGCATGACAACAAAATCAGCAATAACAAACTATTATTGACCTATTTATTTAAAATGCTGTGCAAAAGCAGGAAACCTTTAAAATGTATAAAAAGGAGCACTGAAGTGAAAAAAAACTGTATATGTTAAAAGGAAACCACCCACATAGACACACAAAAAATGAATGTGTTGCAAGTAAAAGATAGTATGATTTTTCTAAAAGTTAAAGTTGTGAATTGTAAAAAATATACATTTTAAACTTTTTTAATTCTATTGGTAGGTTGCAAATATATTGCAAGCAAAACAATGACAAAAAAAAAAAACAAGTTGGTGATCATTTGTACCTGCAGTGTGGAAGCTGCGGAACCGCTGGTCTCTGACCGTCCTGTCCCTCTTGGGATACTAGACACGATGTACCTGGAGCCCTTTGGCACAGGCTGTCTGACCACCAGCTTTCCTTTCCTGGTCTCTGCTAGAAACAGACTATACCAGTAGGCATCGTTGGACACCAGAGTGGAGTCTGCGATGGTGGAGTTCCTCTCACTGATCACACTGTTCCTGCTGGGAGGAGCTGATTTGCTGGGCTTGGTGTTCTGACACTTGAGCACGATGGTGACCAGGATGGTGATGAGCAGGAGAAACGAAACTGAGCCCAGACCGATGACCAAATACAGATTGATGTCTGAAAAAATGTCATATTCCAGAGACATCTCAGTCATGTCAGAGTAAGCTTTGACAGCAGTCTCCACTGTGGACAGCTTGATGGTGACTGTAGCAGACAGAGCAGGCTCCCCGTTGTCCTTGGCAACAACAATCAGTCTGTGGTGGCGCGGGTCTTTGTAACTGAACATCCTCATGGTCCGGATCTCTCCGTTGTACTGATCCAGACTGAACAAGGAGGCATCAGTCACCTGGAGGAACTGATAGGTGATCCGAGAGTTGTGCACAGAGTCCGTGTCCAAAGCGATCACCTTGGCAACAAGGGAGCCTTTATCAGTGGATCTGGGGATCTTTTCTTCCACTAACGAGCCCTGCGGGCGCCACGGAGACACTATAACGGGAGCATTGTCATTTTGGTCCACAATAATTATGTGGACAGTCACATTACTGCTGAGAGGAGGAGAACCAGAGTCTCTGGCCTCGATGTGGAACAGAAACTCTTTCTCAATCTCATAGTCAAATGTTTTCAGTGCATAAAGATTCCCATTTTCTGGATTGATGGAGAACAGCATGGACATGGAAGTGTTGGCGATCTCCTTCTCCAGGATGAAATAAACTAGATACTGGTTTTCATGGAGGTCAGGGTCAAACGCAGTGAGTGAGCTCAGCAGGGCTCCAGGGGCATTATTCTCCATCACACGTATAATATAAAAAGACTGGGAAAACTGTGGGACATTATCATTAACATCCAGCAGCTCTAAAGTCATAGTTTCATTGTCAGATAAAGGAGGAGAACCTCTGTCTGTCACAGTAAAAGTGATGTCATATTCTGGGACTTTCTCTCGGTCTAATGGCTCTGATACCACTAATTCATAATAATTATCAGAGGACTCTCTAAGTTTAAAAGGCATGTTGTCTGGAATATGAAGATCAACCACTCCATTGTCACCTGAGTCTTTATCACTCACACTAACTACAGCTATCACTGTGTCTGTGGCCACATTTTCTTTCACTGGACTCTGAAATGATTTGATAGAAATTTCAGGATGATTATCATTCATGTCAGTAACCTGTATTGTTACTTTGCACTGTCCAGATAAGGAGTTTGGCCCCTTGTCACTGGCTATAATCTCCATCTCATACAGTTTAAAATCTTCATAATTTATCATCTCTTTCACTCTGATTTCACCATTTTCTGGATTCAAGTTAAAGATCTGTTGGGTTCTCTCTGATGTGTACAAACTGTATGAGTAAACAACATCAGAATTAGATCCTTCATCTAAATCAGTAGCATTCAGTTTGATCACTAAACTGCCTATGGGAGAGTTCTCCATCACATCTACAACGTACTTGTCTTTGTCAAACGAAGGGGCGTTGTCATTAACGTCGAGCACGCGCACAATTATGCTGGCTGTACCTGTGCGCGTGGGCACTCCACCGTCCACAGCAGTGAGGATCAGGTTATGAACAGCCTGCTGCTCTCTGTCCAGGGCTTTTTTCAAAACCAAGTCTGCAAACTTTGTCCCATCTCTTCCGGTTTGAATATCAATAGAAAACTGATCACTCGCACTCAAGTGGTAATCTTTCACGGAATTAGTTCCGACATCTGGGTCTGCAGCATTATTCAGGGAAAATCTCTCTCCAACGGAGGTTGACTCCGAGATGTCCAAATGCATCGTTCCTCTTCTAAAATGAGGAGCATTGTCGTTTATATCCGTTATTTCCACCTCTATGTTAAACATTCGGACCGGGTTTTCAATTGAAGACTCTAATTTAAGAAAGCAGCTTATCTTCGACGGGCACAAGAACTCTCTGTCAATCCTTTCAGATATAAAAAGCTCTCCGGTTTCTTTGTTGATGTCAAGGTATTTTTTATTGGCCACAACATCGACGCGCATCTTCCTTGTTTTCAGAGACTTCACTTCTAATCCCAAATCAGCTGCCAAATTCGCAACGACGGAGCCCTCCTCCATTTCTTCAGGTACCGAATAATGAGTGACTGGAGAAACCGGGTTCATCGTGGCAAAAAAACACAGAAACAGGAACACGTACCCCGTCTTGCAAAACTCTCTGACGCGTCGCGTCATCGTGGAGATTCAACGTGGAGCGATTTGAAATACCAAAAGAATGTGGATAAACCGTGTTTTTACTGAAAGCGAAAACGGCACGCTGACCACAGATCGCTACGACTTCCCCCTGGAATGAGGTGAATATAAAAAAAAAACATCACCACCGTCATTTCCTCGTCAAGTAAACTATCGCGATAACGATGACCTCATTCTCCGAGAACGTGTTTTTCTGCAGAACAACAATGAAAAAATAAAGAATAAAAAACAAATAAAAAAGAGCCTGTAGCCTGTACAATGTTTTAAAAGAAAGTTGCACGTTATTTTAAAATGAAGTAGAAAACATTTGATTTCAATAACTGCTCAATATGGTGGAAATAAAAGTCGGGATCACTTTGGGGAGTTGGATGCTGTAAATAACGAAAACTAGTTTACAATTAAATGCGCCAATTCTTACGTTTTCCTGGTATTTCATCCATGGTGGCAAACATATTTATTGTAATGTAATGCGTTTTTCTTGTTGCTGTTTTACTTTCTTACCACCTTCTGCGCTTTCTCTACAACTTTGAGACATTTGCGCACAGTGATCTGTGAGTAAAAGCACTGTTAAACATGAATGCATGGCAAGTATTTGTGTTTTGTGTGCAGGTGAGAAAGAGATGAATTTATATGTATCACTACACTGTGTTAAAAGTGACCTGAAAAGTACTCCCTGTACAAGTCTTGCTTAAATAGCTTGCTTAAAAAACCTAATTAAATCAATGCTAAAGTACAATAAATAAAATATTTCAAAAAAGCAAATACTATAAATTGCAACTTAAGGTGTACTGATAAATCTTATAAATGTTGATCAGCAATAGCTGTCAGTTTATTCAAAAATACTTACTTAATACATACTGTAGTTTTGGTGCAAGTGTTGAATGTATGTTCACTTGCAAAGTTTTGTTTACTTTAGGCGTTTAATATCAGTAACAGTATCTTGGAGGAGAAAGTAAGCTACAAACTGTCAGTCACCGAAAGTTGCAGTACAAACTTCTTTTTCTAAGAGTGAGTTCATAATAAAGTTGTGGATTGTAAATGCTAAATAGATGAAGTACAACATGAGCGTGGGCAACAACATTCAAAGTTATGCACTTCACACCCTTATGGAGTGGTCCTGCATCTTCTAATTTAAACTGAACAGCATTCATTGCAATGTAAAGCAAAAACAAAAACAACTGTATTATACTAAAGATAAAAGCACAACTACTTAATGAATTTGCAACAAAAGTAAACAAACTTTTAATTACTTTTTTTTGTATGTTGTATCTCCACTTTTTTGTTTTTGTCACAAACTAAATCCTATATATTTCAAAGCTTTATAATCTCCTGTGAAATGTTGTTTCTGTCATTTCAATCACTGCCACAAGAAGATATTGTTTATCTGTCAACTGATGAAGAGGCTTTTTTAGCAAGTATTTTGGCATATTAATAATGTAGTATTTGGAAAAAACATCTTCCTTTACACATCTTGCACTTTTTAAGGCACAAGTCATCACTCAGTTACTTGTGTACTTACTTCAGAGTCAGAGTTGTGCATTAAAAGTTTTGAATGTGGACAAACTACAAAGTTTCACAACAAGCATAATGAACTCCATTTTAGCTGAAAACAAAAACTGTCTAATCTGACTAAATAATGGCACCCAATCTAAATGCAGACCATTCTCATGCTCTTTGATAAAGTTTAAATTTGCAGTTTTATACTGACAGACAAATTTCAGACTTTGTTTCTTTTTTTACTTTAGTAGTTTGTTCATCTGTTTTAGGGTGTTGTTAGCAGGAATTGATGCTATAAGTTGTTCTTTACGCTATTTTAAGCTGTACAAAAACAAACAAACAAAAAATTCCTGTGAGCCCCATTTGTGCCCTTGTCAATCTGTGCTTCAGTGCTGAAGTTTCCAATTAGTGTACGTGAGGTTTACCACAATGCATAATCAATTTTAACTATGTTAAAATTAGAGTTTGCCACAAATGTTATTCTATTTAAAACTGACTAAATCACCATGGTGAACCTGCTCCAAATGTGAAACATTTCAGAATAATCTAACTGTAAACAGTGCCACCCAATTACTTTTTTTTTCTTGTTGACACCACTCACTCACTTATTCACTCACTTATTTCTGTTCTAACTCAGTCCCGTTCGTGGCTATGAGGGGCTGCTGCCTAACCCAGCAGTGAACAAGTGAGAGGGGGAACACCAGTCACCAGTCCATCACAGGATCAACCCAGAGATGTTCAACCATGCACACACACACATTCCTGCTGATATTCATGTCAAATAAAAATCAGACTAAGACAAAATTTGCACATGTTTAGGCAAAAGGACTGAATGCTGACACCAAAACCAATTTAAAAACACTTAATAGATGTTAAACAAACATGAGACTGCAATGCAGCTGACAGAATAAGTCATCTAAAGTGTAACTAGTATCTTATATTAAACATTTTGCTGGATTGATACATTAATCAAATGTATCAGTGCACAATTGCTATTTTATTCAACAAAAATAAACACAATATGGGGTTTATTCAGTGACAACTTTTCAGAATTTAACTGATTCATTCATCTTGACTCAAAACCACTGGTTGTTAAAAAGATTTCAAAGAAAACTAAAAGTTTTGTTTTTTGACCAAAACTTAATAAATCCTCATCGGATGCTCAAAAGAAAGAACATTTTAAATGCACATGTGGATCTGTCCAGTTATTTCTGCAAGCCAACAAGCTTAGCAATTAAAGTAAGGAAAACATCATGAGCTATGCAGAAATCATGGCAACCAAAAACTCAGCTGATGAAGTGAACAGGGTGTAAATGTTTTTATATTTAATCCAGATCTGATGAGAGGTCTG
The DNA here is from genome assembly GCF_001649575.2 of Kryptolebias marmoratus. Taxonomy (NCBI): domain Eukaryota; kingdom Metazoa; phylum Chordata; class Actinopteri; order Cyprinodontiformes; family Rivulidae; genus Kryptolebias; species Kryptolebias marmoratus. Next base: position 17,076,790 of record NC_051438.1, on the reverse strand, counting down.
TTAAACTCTTGATATTACACTGAACAGAGATTAGAATATCAATTTAAGTCTATATGTAAAAAAAAATGAATATATATATTTATGAAATTGAATCATAATGAGATTGGGAAGAACATATAATACAATATCAGAACTAAAAAATTCTCAGTGCAGAATTAAAAGTGTAACAACTCTCTGTGGAGCTGTCACAACATTAACAGTTCAAAAAGATATGCACAACTATAAATTTCCTAATATAATCTAATGTGTCTTCCTTTCTAATTTGATCAAGAATGTTCCCTTTCATAATGATTACTATGCTGCTCACAATACAATTAGCAAATATTTTTATTAAAGTATTGAAGCAATTACTGTGTGGTTAAAGGAAGAAGCATAAAATGGCAGACAAATGTCAATAAATGTGGATAGAGCATGTATAAAAACTCCAGCTAAAAAATAATAATAAAAAACTGCAATTGTAATTATAGTCTATAACTTTTAGGTTTTGTTGACTCTAACATCCCAAAGAAAGAACAGCTTTATCAAACTTGCCTTATAACCTGGTCTTTGAAATTTAAAAAACACAATGAAAAATTGTTTGTGCCTTTGGTAATCAAATAAATATTAAGTTTAAATACACAAAAAGAGATTAAAGTTACTCATGGATCAAATCAAAAAATAACTGTTTTTATTTCTGATTTCATGAAATTGTTTAAACAATAAGGCAGGTACAAAAACCATGAAAGTCTGTAAATATGGTCTACATTTTGTCACAGGTATCACAGTTGTATTTACTGTTGCTGATATGAGCTTGTGGTTTGAGGGTCATTTTTTAAATTACAAAAAAAATTCAGAAAACTGGTAAACTCATACACACTTAAAATATTTCACAAATTAACCGAGCTAAAAAGTGCAAGCAGTCGCACTGTTTTACTATTATTTTCCTACCTGCAGAGTGGAAGCTGCTGAGCCGCTGGTCTCTGACTGTCCTGTCCCTCTCGGGATACTGGACACGATGTACCTGGAGCCCTTTGGCACAGGCTGTCTGACCACCAGCTTTCCTTTCCTGGTCTCTGCTAGAAACAGACTGTACCAGTAGGCATCGTTGGACACCAGAGTGGAGTCTGCGATGGTGGAGTTCCTCTCACTGATCACACTGTTCCTGCTGGGAGGAGCTGATTTGCTGGGCTTGGTGTTCTGACACTTGAGCACGATGGTGACCAGGATGGTGATGAGCAGGAGAAACGAAACTGAGCCCAGACCGATGACCAAATACAGGTTGATGTCTGAAAAGATGTCATATTCCAGAGACATCTCAGTCATGTCCGAGTAGGCCTTGACAGCAGTCTCCACTGTGGACAGTTTGATGGTGA
>NC_051438.1:17043579-17074916 GCF_001649575.2 Kryptolebias marmoratus | reverse complement strand
TTCTCGAGGATGAAATAAACTAGATACTGGTTTTCATGGAGGTCAGGGTCAAACGCAGTGAGTGAGCTCAGCAGGGCACCAGGGGCGTTATTCTCCATCACACGTATAATATAAAAAGACTGGGAAAACTGTGGGACATTATCATTAACATCCAGCAGCTCTAAAGTCATAGTTTCATTGTCAGATAAAGGAGGAGAACCTCTGTCTGTCACAGTAAAAGTGATGTCATATTCTGGGACTTTCTCTCGGTCTAATGGCTCTGACACCACTAATTCATAATAATTATCAGAGGACTCTCTAAGTTTAAAAGGCATGTTGTCTGGAATATGAAGATCAACCACTCCATTGTCACCTGAGTCTTTATCACTCACACTAACTACAGCTATCACTGTGTCTGTGGCCACATTTTCTTTCACTGGACTCTGAAATGATTTGATAGAAATTTCAGGATGATTATCATTCATGTCAGTAACCTGTATTGTTACTTTGCACTGTCCAGATAAGGAGTTTGGCCCCTTGTCACTGGCTATAATCTCCATCTCATACAGTTTAAAATCTTCATAATTTATCATCTCTTTCACTCTGATTTCACCATTTTCTGGATTCAAGTTAAAGATCTGTTGGGTTCTCTCTGATGTGTACAAACTGTATGAGTAAACAACATCAGAATTAGATCCTTCATCTAAATCAGTAGCATTCAGTTTGATCACTAAACTGCCTATGGGAGAGTTCTCCATCACATCTACAACGTACTTGTCTTTGTCAAACGAAGGGGCGTTGTCATTAACGTCGAGCACGCGCACAATTATGCTGGCTGTACCTGTGCGCGTGGGCACTCCACCGTCCACAGCAGTGAGGATCAGGTTATGAACAGCCTGCTGCTCTCTGTCCAGGGCTTTTTTCAAAACCAAGTCTGCAAACTTTGTCCCATCTCTTCCGGTTTGAATATCAATAGAAAACTGATCACTCGCACTCAAGTGGTAATCTTTCACGGAATTAGTTCCGACATCTGGGTCTGCAGCATTATTCAGGGAAAATCTCTCTCCAACGGAGGTTGACTCCGAGATGTCCAAATGCATCGTTCCTCTTCTAAAATGAGGAGCATTGTCGTTTATATCCGTTATTTCCACCTCTATGTTAAACATTCGGACCGGGTTTTCAATACTAGCGTCTAGTTTAAGAAAGCAGGTTGTGGTTGTCTTTAGAGGACATAAAAACTCTCTGTCAATTCTTTCTCGAATAAAAAGCTCCCCGGTGTCTTTGTTTATGTCGAGATATTTTTTGTTGCCCACCACGTCCACTCGCATTTTTCGTTTGCTCAAACTTTTAACGTCTAACGCTAAATCAGTCGCCAAATTTGCAACAACAGAGCCTTCCTCCATTTCCTCGGGAACAGAATAATGTGTGACTGTAAATACCGTGTCCATGCTGGAAGAAAGGAAGAGGAATACTGCGACATACCCTGTCCAGGAAAAATGAAATCTTTGACGTGCCATCTAGAAAAAAATGTCGCCAGTTTAGGCTTAATATATTAAGGCTGTTGGATTTAGGACGGTATTCCAGACAATTAACTCTTGATCCGAGTATGAGCAAGGACTTCCCAGTAATATGGCTGCCTCCACTCCGTTTCAAGAACAATAGTAAAAAAAAGATGACTTCATAGATGCCTGTTATTTTTGTGGAGAGCAGCGACATGAACGGCTCTTTTTGAGACTTAACTACCTACAATAAAACGGCAATTATGAAAAAAAAATTATAAAATATTTTATTGTTTGAGTTGTTTTTTTTTCTAAATAAATAACTACACATGATACGTTGTTAAAGTCGACTAATTATGCAGTCAGACTCTTCTTTTATAGCTGACACGTGCGCGCAAATTGTCAGGCACTTGCTGAAATTTATTTTGATGCCAAAAGTGATAAAGCATTGCACAATTTCCACATTTACTTGTATAAAGTCATGGCTACATACCGTATTAAATTCCAAGTAATTTTACTAAAACCAAAAACGCTCACAACATGACTAACAAAAATAAAATACTAAAACAGAAAAAATTATATTGATTTAATATCATTGACAGGCAGTGTACTCAGATGTAAAAAGAAAATACGTTTTAAAATTCAAGAGAATATTGTTGATGTTTTAAGAGGTTTTAAAGAAATTGCACCTGAAAAAATTCTTAATTGAAAAATGAAAAAATAAAACCATGTTTCATTGGCTTGTCTAAAGATTTAGTATCCTTTTAAATGACAGAATTGTTTTGTTGTTTTTTTTTTATGGTTTCATACCTGCAGAGTGGAAGCTGCTGAGCCGCTGGTCTCTGACTGTCCTGTTCCTCTCGGGATACTGGACACGATGTACCTGGAGCCCTTTGGCACAGGCTGTCTGACCACCAGCTTTCCTTTCCTGGTCTCTGCTAGAAACAGACTGTACCAGTAGGCATCATTGGACACCAGAGTGGAGTCTGCGATGGTGGAGTTCCTCTCACTGATCACACTGTTCCTGCTGGGAGGAGCTGATTTGCTGGGCTTGGTGTTCTGACACTTGAGCACGATGGTGACCAGGATGGTGATGAGCAGGAGAAACGAAACTGAGCCCAGACCGATGACCAAATACAGGTTGATGTCTGAAAAGATGTCATATTCCAGAGACATCTCAGTCATGTCCGAGTAGGCCTTGACAGCAGTCTCCACTGTGGACAGTTTGATGGTGACTGTAGCAGACAGAGCGGGCTCCCCGTTGTCCTTGGCAACAACAATCAGTCTGTGGTGGCGCGGGTCTTTGTAACTGAACATCCTCATGGTCCGGATCTCTCCGTTGTACTGATCCAGACTGAACAAGGAGGCATCAGTCACCTGGAGGAACTGATAGGTGATCCGAGAGTTGTGCACAGAGTCTGTGTCCAAGGCTATCACCTTGGCAACCAGGGAGCCTTTATCAGTAGATCTGGGTATCTTTTCCTCCACCACTGAGCCATGTGCACGCCACGGAGACACTATAACGGGAGTGTTGTCATTTTGATCCACAATAATTATGTGGACAGTCACATTACTGCTGAGAGGAGGAGAACCAGAGTCTCTGGCCTCGATGTGGAACAGAAACTCTTTCTCGATCTCATAGTCAAATGTTTTCAGTGCATAAAGATTCCCATTCTCTGGATTGATAGAAAACAACATGGACATGGATGTGTTGGCAATCTCCTTCTCGAGGATGAAATAAACTAGATACTGGTTTTCATGGAGGTCAGGGTCAAATGCAGAGAGTGAGCTGAGCGGGGCACCAGGGGCGTTATTCTCCATCACACGTATAATATAAAAAGACTGGGAAAACTGTGGGACATTATCATTAACATCCAGCAGCTCTAAAGTCATAGTTTCATTGTCAGATAAAGGAGGAGAACCTCTGTCTGTCACAGTAAAAGTGATGTCATATTCTGGGACTTTCTCTCGGTCTAATGGCTCTGATACCACTAATTCATAATAATTATCAGAGGACTCTCTAAGTTTAAAAGGCATGTTGTCTGGAATATGAAGATCAACCACTCCATTGTCACCTGAGTCTTTATCACTCACACTAACTACAGCTATCACTGTGTCTAACTCGATGTTTTCACTCACTGGACTCTGAAATGATTTGATGGATAATTGTGGATGGTTGTCATTCATGTCCTCCACAAGAATTTTGATTTTACATTGTCCTGATAATGCACTGACTCCTTTGTCAGTTGCTATAACTTCCATGTCATATATTCTAATATCTTCATAATTTAGCACTCCTTTTACAGTAAGTTCACCAGAAGTAGGATTTAAATTAAATGTTTCTTGCGTTTTCTCTGATGTATACAGACTGTATGAATATATTAGGTCTGAGTTTGAGCCCTCGTCTAAATCTGTTGCATTGAGATCAAATACAATACTTCCAATCGGAGAATTTTCCATGACAGTGACCTCGTATTTTTCTTGTCCAAATGTAGGGGCGTTGTCATTTGTATCTAAAACATGAACAAGGATGCTGGCTGTTCCAGAACGAGTCGGCACGCCTCCATCTACAGCTGTGAGTAATAAATGATGGACCGCACGCTGCTCTCGGTTTAAACTTTTTTTCAGAATTAAGTCAGCAAACTTTGAGCCGTCTCTTCCCGTTTGAACGTCTATTGTAAAATAGTCATTTTCACTCAGGTGATATGCTTTGACAGAGTTAGAGCCAACGTCAGAATCGACTGCGTTACTCACAGAAAAGCGCTCGCCAGCCTGCGTTGCCTCTGAAATGTCCAAATCTATAATGTCTCTCCTGAAATGAGGTGCGTTGTCATTTATGTCCAGTATTTCCAATTCGATATAGAAAATTCGCTTGGGGTTTTCGATTATTGCCTCCATTTTCAGGTAACAAGATGTCTTCGCGAGACACAGAGTTTCTCGGTCAATCCGTTCAACAATGAAAAGCTCCCCCGTTCCTTTGTTCACGTCCACATATTTCTTATTGGCGATGATCTCTATTCGCATTTTCCGCTCGATCACTGTTTTCACGTCTAATCCCAAATCTCCTGCAAGATTTGCTACCACAGAACCTTCTTCGAGTTCCTCGGGAACCGAATAGTGCGTCACGGCTAAAGTGGAGCTTAATGTAACAACGTAGATAAGAATTGTTAGGACGTACCTTTCCCCGCGTTCGGGGAGGATAAACCATTTCATGGTTGTCACTGAGCTTTGTTTTCTTCAGCGTAGAAAAAATACTAAGATGAGTTTTTACAAACCCCGAGCTTGTGATATAGATTTCCAAACAAAAAGCACCACAATGTAATAAACCTGCAAAATGCTAAAAATCCGAACGCATTCAGCGCTGGAAGCTGTTCACCCACTGTTATCTACGTCTCTTTCAGTGAAGACAAAAATGGCGATCATGTTGTCACAAATACAACAGCTAGAACTGGAGAACAGCGCCTCAGTGTGCAAGAAACTAATCACTTATATAATATATGAAAAGAAATGTTATAAATGTAGCAAAAGATCAAATGCAGATTAAAGTAGTGACTCAAGAGGATATACAGAGTTTCACCTTTTACTGCTATTTGGTAAATCAGTAAGAATAAGGATTATATTCTTAAATTAGTTGTCCGACTCCAAAAATCTAATAAATATAATTTTTATTTTATTGTTTATTTGTTATTGATTGTTAACAAACCAACTAAATCATTCTTAATCTTTTTCTTTGTCAAATTCCATAACACGGATCAAAAAGTAAAATGAGCTTATAGGAGAAACAGCTGAAAAAAATGCTGGGTGAATTTCATCAAATCTCTTTAGGACAGAAGAAAAAAAACGCATATGAACAAAAAAAAAGTTTTTTGACAGAGAGATGTTTTTAAAAAGATCTATAGATTATTTAATTTAACAAAAAATATTTAGGTTGAAAAAGTATTTAAAGAGTTTTCATATGGTGGTACAGGATTTTTAAAAAAATGTTGCAGTTCATGGGATGTCTCACCTGCAGAGTAGAAGCTGCTGAGCCACTGGTCTCTGACTGTCCTGTCCCTCTCGGGATACTGGACACGATGTACCTGGAGCCCTTTGGCACAGGCTGTCTGACCACCAGCTTTCCTTTCCTGGTCTCTGCTAGAAACAGACTGTACCAGTAGGCATCATTGGACACCAGAGTGGAGTCTGCGATGGTGGAGTTCCTCTCACTGATCACACTGTTCCTGCTGGGAGGAGCTGATTTGCTGGGCTTGGTGTTCTGACACTTGAGCACGATGGTGACCAGGATGGTGATGAGCAGGAGAAACGAAACTGAGCCCAGACCGATGACCAAATACAGGTTGATGTCTGAAAAGATGTCATATTCCAGAGACATCTCAGTCATGTCCGAGTAGGCCTTGACAGCAGTCTCCACTGTGGACAGTTTGATGGTGACTGTAGCAGACAGAGCGGGCTCCCCGTTGTCCTTGGCAACAACAATCAGTCTGTGGTGGCGCGGGTCTTTGTAACTGAACATCCTCATGGTCCGGATCTCTCCGTTGTACTGATCCAGACTGAACAAGGAGGCATCAGTCACCTGGAGGAACTGATAGGTGATCCGAGAGTTGTGCACAGAGTCTGTGTCCAAGGCTATCACCTTGGCAACCAGGGAGCCTTTATCAGTAGATCTGGGTATCTTTTCCTCCACCACTGAGCCATGTGCACGCCACGGAGACACTATAACGGGAGTGTTGTCATTTTGATCCACAATAATTATGTGGACAGTCACATTACTGCTGAGAGGAGGAGAACCAGAGTCTCTGGCCTCGATGTGGAACAGAAACTCTTTCTCGATCTCATAGTCAAATGTTTTCAGTGCATAAAGATTCCCATTCTCTGGATTGATAGAAAACAACATGGACATGGATGTGTTGGCAATCTCCTTCTCGAGGATGAAATAAACTAGATACTGGTTTTCATGGAGGTCAGGGTCAAATGCAGAGAGTGAGCTGAGCGGGGCACCAGGGGCGTTATTCTCCATCACACGTATAATATAAAAAGACTGGGAAAACTGTGGGACATTATCATTAACATCCAGCAGCTCTAAAGTCATAGTTTCATTGTCAGATAAAGGAGGAGAACCTCTGTCTGTCACAGTAAAAGTGATGTCATATTCTGGGACTTTCTCTCGGTCTAATGGCTCTGATACCACTAATTCATAATAATTATCAGAGGACTCTCTAAGTTTAAAAGGCATGTTGTCTGGAATATGAAGATCAACCACTCCATTGTCACCTGAGTCTTTATCACTCACACTAACTACAGCTATCACTGTCTGTAATTCAATGTTTTCACTCACTGGACTCTGAAATGATTTAATGGATATTTCTGGATGGTTGTCATTCATGTCTTCAACTAGAATCTTTATGGTACATTGTCCTGACAAACTGTTGACTCCTTTGTCAGTCGCTATAACTTCCATATCATAAATCCTGAAATCCTCATAGTTCAGCATTCCTTTGACAGTAATCTCACCTGTGGATGGATTCAGATTAAATGTCTTCTGAGTTTTTTCTGATGTATATAAGCTATACGAATATGTTAGATCAGAATTAGAACCTTCATCCAAGTCAGTTGCCTTAAGATGAAGAATAAGACTTCCGAGTGGAGAGTTTTCCATTATGTTAACAGTAAGACTAGTTTTGTTAAAGGTAGGTGCATTATCATTTGTGTCCAAAACACGGACAATAACACTGGCAGTGCCAGAACGAGCAGGTGTTCCTCCATCTACAGCTGTAAGAATCAAATTATGAATGGCCTGCTGCTCACGATCTAAGGCCTTTATTAAGATTAAATCAGCAAATTTCGATCCATCTCTACCTGTCTGAACTTCAATGTTAAAATATTCACTTTCACTCAGATGATATGTTTTTAATGAATTTGATCCAACGTCAGGATCCACTGCATTACTGAGAGAAAACCTCTCTCCTTTTGGCGTGGCTTCAGATATGTCTAAATGAATGACGTCTCTTCTAAATTGCGGGGCGTTGTCGTTCATGTCTAGAATTTCTACTTCTATGTTAAAAATACGCACTGGGTTGTCTAGTGTAACTTCCAGTCTGAGAAAACAAGGCCCTAACGATTTTGTAGTGCAGATGTGTTCCCTGTCAATCTTCTCCACGACATATAGCTCCCCGGTTTCTTTGTTCACATCCAGATATTTCTTGTTAGCGATGATGTCAACCCGCATTTTTTTTTGATCCAAGCTGAGATCTGTAGCGAGGTTAGCAACCACTGATCCTTCTTTCATTTCCTCCGGTATAGAGTAATGGGTCACTGAAGTGGCTATGTGAATTGCAACTGAATAAAGTAGCACACCAGCCAGGACGTACCTTTTCATAGCATCCATTGTCGTAACGGCATCCATTGTTAAGTGTGTGGACCGAAGCGTATGAATCGTTATCACTGCCGTCTCTTTTATCACTGAATTACCCTGCCAGTCCTTCACTCCCGATGTATTTTAATTCAAAAAATACGCTAAGATTTGAAAGCAAGCAAGACGAGCAATAATTTCAGCACCACGGAGCTGTCCCGCCGCGTCTCAGGTTTTCTCAACAACAGGGGTTTGCAGTTATGGCGTTCACAGGCTGGAATTTTACAAAAAAAAAAAAAAAAAAAAAAAAAAAGCAGTATGTTGTAACATACTGTTTTTTTTTTTTTTTTTTTTTGGCCTCGTTGAGAAAAATAAATTATTTGAATTTCAATGATGTAAATGTTAAAAATGACCTGTGGCTTAAAGATTAAAAACTGTATTTCCGACGTTCTTTGAGTGAAAGGGATAAAAAAAATAATAACAGTAGCTTGAAAATTTTAGTATGAATTATTCATTTCATAACAGTTTATACTTGTTAGAAATAACGAAATTAATTAGCCGAAATCTGACAGTTTTTGATTAAGTTTACTGCATCTGTTCTTACCATTGGTGTTGGAGTGGGAATGTGTATTTTAGCTTTGAATCATATTAAACATACACATTAAAGAAATCCATGCCAGTCAGGATTAAACATGTGTTTTATATAGGTCCTGCAAAATACAAATTGTACTGATTAACATTTATAGTGAAACATGATTTTATGAAGAGCCTTCACAATACAACTGAATAGCTCTATATTCCAAATGATTAGTCCTTTTAGAGGGTAAAACATATATTACTTTAAGACAATTTTGCAAGTTTATCAAGCAATTAGTAGAGTTACTAGTCTATTGAAGATTCCTAGATATTGTGAGGAAAGAAGCTAATGTGTGACATAATTTTGCATTTATAAAACAAACTATACTGCCTTTAAAACAGATAAAATATACAGTAACATTTTTATCTTTCTTTTAAAATGTATCACAATACACAAAAAAGTCTGCAAAAAAATCTAGAAAGTTAAAAACAATGTTTTAAGAAGAAAAAAACTTAAGTGAGTAAAGCAAGGTGGCACTGCTGGAAAAAGGTTTCTAATGCTAAAGAAGATATTGCAAACATTGTCAAATGACCAGACAGGTTTCAAGTTAAAACAAAAAGTTAATTAAAAGGGTCTAGGGTTTAGCTTAGATAAAAAAAACAATAACTAATATCAGTCAATAGAAATGGTCACTGAATGCCTACCTGCAGAGTAGAAGCTGCTGAGCCGCTGGTCTCTGACTGTCCTGTCCCTCTCGGGATACTGGACACGATGTACCTGGAGCCCTTTGGCACAGGCTGTCTGACCACCAGCTTTCCTTTCCTGGTCTCTGCTAGAAACAGACTGTACCAGTAGGCATCGTTGGACACCAGAGTGGAGTCTGCGATGGTGGAGTTCCTCTCACTGATCACACTGTTCCTGCTGGGAGGAGCTGATTTGCTGGGCTTGGTGTTCTGACACTTGAGCACGATGGTGACCAGGATGGTGATGAGCAGGAGAAACGAAACTGAGCCCAGACCGATGACCAAATACAGGTTGATGTCTGAAAAGATGTCATATTCCAGAGACATCTCAGTCATGTCCGAGTAGGCCTTGACAGCAGTCTCCACTGTGGACAGTTTGATGGTGACTGTAGCAGACAGAGCGGGCTCCCCGTTGTCCTTGGCAACAACAATCAGTCTGTGGTGGCGCGGGTCTTTGTAACTGAACATCCTCATGGTCCGGATCTCTCCGTTGTACTGATCCAGACTGAACAAGGAGGCATCAGTCACCTGGAGGAACTGATAGGTGATCCGAGAGTTGTGCACAGAGTCTGTGTCCAAGGCTATCACCTTGGCAACCAGGGAGCCTTTATCAGTAGATCTGGGTATCTTTTCCTCCACCACTGAGCCATGTGCACGCCACGGAGACACTATAACGGGAGTGTTGTCATTTTGATCCACAATAATTATGTGGACAGTCACATTACTGCTGAGAGGAGGAGAACCAGAGTCTCTGGCCTCGATGTGGAACAGAAACTCTTTCTCGATCTCATAGTCAAATGTTTTCAGTGCATAAAGATTCCCATTCTCTGGATTGATAGAAAACAACATGGACATGGATGTGTTGGCAATCTCCTTCTCGAGGATGAAATAAACTAGATACTGGTTTTCATGGAGGTCAGGGTCAAATGCAGAGAGTGAGCTGAGCGGGGCACCAGGGGCGTTATTCTCCATCACACGTATAATATAAAAAGACTGGGAAAACTGTGGGACATTATCATTAACATCCAGCAGCTCTAAAGTCATAGTTTCATTGTCAGATAAAGGAGGAGAACCTCTGTCTGTCACAGTAAAAGTGATGTCATATTCTGGGACTTTCTCTCGGTCTAATGGCTCTGATACCACTAATTCATAATAATTATCAGAGGACTCTCTAAGTTTAAAAGGCATGTTGTCTGGAATATGAAGATCAACCACTCCATTGTCACCTGAGTCTTTATCACTCACACTAACTACAGCTATCACTGTCTGTAATTCAATGTTTTCACTCACTGGACTCTGAAATGATTTAATGGATATTTCTGGATGGTTGTCATTCATGTCTTCAACTAGAATCTTTATGGTACATTGTCCTGACAAACTGTTGACTCCTTTGTCAGTCGCTATAACTTCCATATCATAAATCCTGAAATGCTCATAGTTCAGCATTCCTTTGACAGTAATCTCACCTGTGGATGGATTCAGATTAAATGTCTCCTGAGTTTTTTCTGATGTATATAAGCTATACGAATATGTTAGATCAGAATTAGAACCTTCATCTAAGTCTGTTGCATTAAGATGAAGAACAAGACTTCCAATGGGAGAATTTTCCATTAAATTGATATTGTAAATTGAGTTATTAAAGGTAGGAGCATTATCATTTGTGTCTAAAACATGAACAACGATGCTAACAGTACCAGATCGAGCAGGTTTTCCTCCATCTTCAGCTGTTAGTATTAAATTATGAACGGCCTGCTTCTCCCTGTCTAATGCTGTCTTTAGTATCAAATCAGCAAATTTTGACCCGTCCCTTCCTGTTTGAACTTCAATGTTAAAGTATTCACTTTCACTTAAATGATACGTTTTAACAGAATTTGATCCGACATCAGGATCCACTGCGTTACTGAGAGAAAACCTCTCCCCTTTCGGAGTCGCCTCGGAGATATCTAAATGAATGGAGTCTCTTCTGAACTGCGGGGCGTTGTCGTTCATATCTAGCACTTCTAATTCTATGTTAAATATCCGTAAAGGACTTTCCAGTGTTACTTCAAGTTTTAGATAACACGATAATGACCATTTGGTATTGCATATGTGTTCCCTGTCAATTTTCTCTACAATGTACAGCTCCCCAGTCTCTTTGTTCACATCCAGATATTTCTTGTTAGCGATGATGTCGAGGCGCATCTTTCTCTTTGTCAGTGTTGTGACGTCTAGACTGAGATCAGCAGCGAGGTTTGCAACGACTGATCCTTCTTTCATCTCTTCAGGTATGGAGTAATGAGTCACTGAGTTTGAAATGTCGCGAATGACGGTAAAAAAAATTAAGAGCTGCACGTACCATTGCAAAGACGTCTTTGTTACAAATGGATGCATTGTTACTATCAGGATGAAAGAAATTTAAATTATAAAACACTGCTGACCTGTGGAAATGTATTTTTCGCCTACTGGCATTTGTTCCGAGCCATCTTCATAAGAAGTAATTCCTGTTGAAATTCGAAGACTTTGAATTTTAATTTTCCATCGCCGTTTCAGAACAACGGAGCTGCTAAATCCAACACAAACACGCTCTTCTGACAATGCCAGCCTGTCATGGCGTTCAGAGGCTGGATTTTAATGAATAAAACAGCGCCACCAAGCAGGTCTACAACACTGGTTAAAACAACACACATATAAAAAGGAAAACAATGAGAAATGTCGATTTGCTTGGATGATTTTTAAATGCAATGCAATGATTTCGTGTTGTTTAATAATAAAATATTTCTCAGCATTTTTAGTCTTTTCAGAGTATTAATCAGGTTCTGTTTTTGTCTTCTTAGTACGGCCCTTTATGCTTACATTTTTAGCATTAAATCCAACTAAAATCTTAATGGAGAATAATTAAAGTATTTTATTGCCTTCTTGTTGTTTTAACATGCTTTAGGTTGCGGTTGTTTTCAGGCTAATTTTTAACATTTTGTACAATCTCAGTAAATAGGAAAGTTACTTATTTTTTGTTTGTTCGTTTATAGCATAGATGTACGAATCAAGAAGTTTGTAAACTAGTATTGAACATTGTGTAAGGACAAAAAACACTGAAAATAATCCTACAAAAAATTGTTGACATTTTTGAATATGTTCAGGTCCAACCAATTAAATTTAGAATCTCATCCTGAATAAAAAAAAAAACAACATTCTTCCAAAAATCTGTTTCTTAACATATGAGCTGCCAACAAAATTATGAAGTTTTGGTTAAAGCTTCTAAAACTATGTCATCACAAACTTATTTGGATGAAAAAAGAAATACAATGAGAATTTGTGCTTTTAAAAAGTATTTTTCCAAAAAGTGTCTACGTTTCTTTTAAAATGTGTGCTAAGTTAAATCTATCTACTGGGGGGGGGGAACAATAGGAAAAAGTACCAAAAAAATGATTTTCTAAGCTTACGACAAAAAGCAAAAACAATAAACAATTACTAATTAAAGCAAGTATTGACTGGCTGATTTAAATGCTTTCAAAATTAAGCCACTGGAAGTATTATAGATATTTAGAAATATTGATAGACATTGGGGTTTTTTTTACCACAAAAAAGTGAGACTCTCAACTTAATTATCTGACAAAGAAAGATGTTGTAAATCTGAAAATTATAAGCAATAAACATAAAACCATGCATGCACACTGACTGCCTACCTGCAGAGTAGAAGCTGCTGAGCCGCTGGTCTCTGACTGTCCTGTCCCTCTTGGGATACTAGACACGATGTACCTGGAGCCCTTTGGCACAGGCTGTCTGACCACCAGCTTTCCTTTCCTGGTCTCTGCTAGAAACAGACTGTACCAGTAGGCATCATTGGACACCAGAGTGGAGTCTGCGATGGTGGAGTTCCTCTCACTGATCACACTGTTCCTGTTGGGAGGAGCTGATTTGCTGGGCTTGGTGTTCTGACACTTGAGCACGATGGTGACCAGGATGGTGATGAGCAGGAGAAACGAAACTGAGCCCAGACCGATGACCAAATACAGGTTGATGTCTGAAAAGATGTCATATTCCAGAGACATCTCAGTCATGTCCGAGTAAGCTTTGACAGCAGTCTCCACTGTGGACAGCTTGATGGTGACTGTAGCAGACAGAGCAGGCTCCCCGTTGTCCTTGGCAACAACAATCAGTCTGTGGTGGCGCGGGTCTTTGTAACTGAACATCCTCATAGTCCGGATCTCTCCGTTGTACTGATCCAGACTGAACAAGGAGGCATCAGTCACCTGGAGGAACTGATAGGTGATCCGAGAGTTGTGCACAGAGTCTGTGTCCAAAGCGATCACCTTGGCAACAAGGGAGCCTTTATCAGTAGATCTGGGTATCTTTTCTTCCACCACTGAGCCATGTGCACGCCACGGAGACACTATAACTGGAGCATTGTCATTTTGGTCCACAATAATTATGTGGACAGTCACATTACTGCTGAGAGGAGGAGAACCAGAGTCTCTGGCTTCAATGTGAAACAGAAAATCTGTCTCGATCTCATAGTCAAATGTTTTCAGTGCATAAAGATTCCCATTCTCTGGATTGATGGAGAACAACATGGACATGGAGGTGTTGGCAATCTCCTTCTCCAGGATGAAATAAACTAGATACTGGTTTTCGTGGAGGTCAGGGTCAAACGCAGTGAGTGAGCTCAGCAAGGCTCCAGGGGTGTTATTCTCCATCACACGTATAATATAAAAAGACTGGGAAAACTGTGGGACATTATCATTAACATCCAGCAGCTCTAAAGTCATAGTTTCATTGTCAGATAAAGGAGGAGAACCTCTGTCTGTCACAGTAAAAGTGATGTCATATTCTGGGACTTTCTCTCGGTCTAATGGCTCTGACACCACTAATTCATAATAATTATCAGAGGACTCTCTCAGTTTAAAAGGCATGTTGTCTGGAATATGAAGATCAACCACTCCATTGTCACCTGAGTCTTTATCACTCACACTAACTACAGCTATCACTGTCTGTAATTCAATGTTTTCACTCACTGGACTCTGAAATGATTTAATAGTATTCACTTTCACTCAAATGATACGTTTTAACAGAATTTGATCCGACATCAGGATCCACTGCGTTACTGAGAGAAAACCTCTCCCCTTTCGGAGTCGCCTCGGAGATATCTAAATGAATGGAGTCTCTTCTGAACTGCGGGGCGTTGTCGTTCATATCTAGCACTTCTAATTCTATGTTAAATATCCGTAAAGGACTTTCCAGTGTTACTTCAAGTTTTAGATAACACGATGATGACCATTTTGTGGTGCATATGTGTTCCCTGTCAATCTTCTCTACAATGTACAGCTCCCCAGTCTCTTTGTTCACATCCAGATATTTCTTGTTAGCGATGATGTCGAGGCGCATTTTCCTCTTTGTCAGTGTTGTGACGTCAAGACTGAGATCAGTAGCGAGGTTTGCAACCACTGATCCTTCTTTCATCTCTTCAGGTATGGAGTAATGAACCACTGAGGTTGAGATCTCGCTAATGAAAGTAAAAAGAATAACGAGCTGCACGTACCTTTGCCAATACGTCTTCGTCACAACAGAATCCATTGTTACAAGCAGGGTGAAAATATTTCTAATAATAAATTCCAGCTTCCCATGGAAATTATATTTCACACCTTTAGACATTCATCCGAACCGTTTCAGAAGATTTAATTCCCGTGAGAGTACAAAGTGCCGCAGTTTGTTGTTTTTGGGGCTTTTTCCAGAGCTGTCCGACGTAACACGAACACGTTCTACTGACAATAAGAGCCTTTCATGACGTTCAGCGGCTGGCGGGTGATAAAAAAAACAGCGCCACCAAGCTGGACTACAAGACTACTGATTAAAACCAACTTCTATTTTATATATAACTCGTGTTTTAATACATCCTAACTGCGTTAAAATACCTTTTTATGTTTTTATTTTTAAAGCATTTCTTTTCTTTTTTTTGTTGTTTTTTTTTTCTAAATTTTTAATGTTGTCAGACTTTTAACCGGGTATTGTGTTATGATCTACCTGAGCTGGATTTGCTGTACATCTGTTTAAAAATAATTTATTCAATCAGTATAAAAGATAATTCCAAGATGTTTTGTTTATATCCTTGTGTTCATGTGTTTTAGTTAAAAACATGTACCAGACTTTCCTTAATTGTGCCATAATTGTTTGTTTATTTGCTTTATTCTTTGTACCAAAGATAAATGAAATAAAGATTTTTTTCAATGAGGCACTGAAGGATGTGGGAAGAAAAGTAATATAAAAGTGAGAATTGTCATTCACATTGTTCAGTAAACAAATAAAAATGTAATTAGGTCTTGACTACTCAAAATAGCTTTTCAAATTGATAAAAGATTCATCATCTTTTAAAAAGATAGGTTTTTATAAAATTGGTATAAGCAATGATAATAAATAAAGTAATTTGTAGAGCTGTTAAAAAGGTAATCCTAAAGCTTTTTGTTGATTAAGTGTATTAAAAGAAAAATAAGTTATTCTGAAAACATCATTATCTCAAAAATGAAAAGAAATGGTATTTAACAAAATGGAAACTAATTTTAATATGAAAGTGTGAAAATTGGTGTATGTAAAACAATGCAAAAAAGGAGTTACTGTTTCTATAAAATACAGAAAATGAGGTGAATTTAAAAAGTTTTTCATGTGAATGTCCTAAACAGTTACTAAAGTAAAAAACTCAATGGTGAAAAATTGATAAAAAGCATTCAAACTTGAACCACCATTACTTTTCAAAACATATATAAATGTTGATAGACATTTCTAATTCTTTAATAAAATGAAAAACAAAATTAGTCAGTTTGTTAAAAGGATGCTAAACAAAACAATATTTCTTACAATAACAAAAAAAACACTAATATTTACTGAATGCCTACCTGCAGAGTAGAAGCTGCTGAGCCGCTGGTCTCTGACTGTCCTGTCCCTCTCGGGATACTGGACACGATGTACCTGGAGCCCTTTGGCACAGGCTGTCTGACCACCAGCTTTCCTTTCCTGGTCTCTGCTAGAAACAGACTGTACCAGTAGGCATCGTTGGACACCAGAGTGGAGTCTGCGATGGTGGAGTTCCTCTCACTGATCACACTGTTCCTGCTGGGAGGAGCTGATTTGCTGGGCTTGGTGTTCTGACACTTGAGCACGATGGTGACCAGGATGGTGATGAGCAGGAGAAACGAAACTGAGCCCAGACCGATGACCAAATACAGGTTGATGTCTGAAAAGATGTCATATTCCAGAGACATCTCAGTCATGTCCGAGTAGGCCTTGACAGCAGTCTCCACTGTGGACAGTTTGATGGTGACTGTAGCAGACAGAGCGGGCTCCCCGTTGTCCTTGGCAACAACAATCAGTCTGTGGTGGCGCGGGTCTTTGTAACTGAACATCCTCATGGTCCGGATCTCTCCGTTGTACTGATCCAGACTGAAC
Source organism: Kryptolebias marmoratus (assembly GCF_001649575.2). NCBI lineage: Eukaryota > Metazoa > Chordata > Actinopteri > Cyprinodontiformes > Rivulidae > Kryptolebias > Kryptolebias marmoratus. Next base: position 17,058,356 of record NC_051438.1, on the reverse strand, counting down.
AAGGAGGCATCAGTCACCTGGAGGAACTGATAGGTGATCCGAGAGTTGTGCACAGAGTCTGTGTCCAAGGCTATCACCTTGGCAACCAGGGAGCCTTTATCAGTAGATCTGGGTATCTTTTCCTCCACCACTGAGCCATGTGCACGCCACGGAGACACTATAACGGGAGTGTTGTCATTTTGATCCACAATAATTATGTGGACAGTCACATTACTGCTGAGAGGAGGAGAACCAGAGTCTCTGGCCTCGATGTGGAACAGAAACTCTTTCTCGATCTCATAGTCAAATGTTTTCAGTGCATAAAGATTCCCATTCTCTGGATTGATAGAAAACAACATGGACATGGATGTGTTGGCAATCTCCTTCTCGAGGATGAAATAAACTAGATACTGGTTTTCATGGAGGTCAGGGTCAAATGCAGAGAGTGAGCTGAGCGGGGCACCAGGGGCGTTATTCTCCATCACACGTATAATATAAAAAGACTGGGAAAACTGTGGGACATTATCATTAACATCCAGCAGCTCTAAAGTCATAGTTTCATTGTCAGATAAAGGAGGAGAACCTCTGTCTGTCACAGTAAAAGTGATGTCATATTCTGGGACTTTCTCTCGGTCTAATGGCTCTGATACCACTAATTCATAATAATTATCAGAGGACTCTCTAAGTTTAAAAGGCATGTTGTCTGGAATATGAAGATCAACCACTCCATTGTCACCTGAGTCTTTATCACTCACACTAACTACAGCTATCACTGTCTGTAATTCAATGTTTTCACTCACTGGACTCTGAAATGATTTAATAGATATTTCTGGATGATTATCATTCATGTCTTCAACTAAAATCTTGATGGTACATTGTCCTGATAAACTGTTGACTCCTTTGTCTGATGCTATAACTTCCATATCATAAATCCTGAAATCCTCATAGTTCAGCATTCCTTTGACAGTAATCTCACCTGTGGTTGGATTCAGATTAAATGTCTCCTGGGTTTTTTCTGATGTATATAAACTATAAGAATATGTTACATCAGAATTAGAACCTTCATCTAAGTCTGTTGCATTAAGATGAAGAACAAGACTTCCAATGGGAGAATTTTCCATTAAATTGATATTGTAAATTGAGTTATTAAAGGTAGGAGCATTATCATTTGTGTCTAAAACACGGACAATAACACTGGCAGTGCCAGAACGAGGAGGTGTTCCTCCATCTACTGCTGTAAGTATTAAATTATGAACGGCCTGCTTCTCACGATCTAATACCTTTTTCAATATCAAATCAGCAAATTTTGATCCTTCTCGTCCCGTTTGAACCTCAATATTAAAGTATTCACTTTCACTCATATGATATGTTTTAACTGAATTCGATCCAATATCAGGATCCACTGCATTACTAAGGGAAAACCTTTCTCCTTTTGGCGTCGCTTCAGATATGTCTAAATGAATGACGTCTCTTCGAAATTGCGGGGCGTTGTCGTTCATGTCCAGAATTTCTACTTCTATGTTAAAAATCCGCACTGGGTTTTCTAGGGTAATTTCTAGTCTTAGATAACACGACGTGGACGATTTTGTTGGGCAAATGTGTTCCCTGTCAATTTTCTCTACAATGTACAGATCCCCAGTCTCTTTGTTCACATCCAGATATTTCTTGTTGGCGATGATGTCGAGGCGCATTTTTCTCTTTGTCAGTGTTGTGACGTCCAGACTGAGATCAGTAGCGAGGTTTGCAACGACTGATCCTGCCTTCATCTCTTCAGGTATAGAGTAATGAGTCACTGAGGTTGAAGTGCCGCGAATGAAATAAAAAAAAATTAAGAGCAGCACGTACCTTTGCAAAGCACCCTTTGTTCGAACCGGAGCCATTGTTTTTTTTTTTTCAGGAGTGAAATACTTCAAATGATGAAAGACAGGCTGTCAGTCAAAACGATTTGTTCAAAAGGCACCGATTTTAATCTCCTCCAGAAGCCTTTTAAATCCTGAGAAAATAATAGTATTTTGGAGGTACATTTTCCGACCGCTGTTTCAGCACCACGGAGCTGTCCTGCGCTCTCAGAAATCAGCTCTACGGACAGCGGCTCCCTGTCATGGCGGTCAAAGGCTGCATTTCTACGAGTAAAACTGCGCCACCGTGCAGGTCTGTAAAACTTATTAACCAAAAGCTAAAGACAGTTAAAAATATTAAATAAATATTGTACTGTATGAAAATAAATTCAAGATTTTCCTGTTTTTTTATTTTAAGAAAAGCTTTTGTTTTCCGTATTCCCTGAGTTGTACAAATTATATTTATTTTTAGTTATGTTATGACTGAAGAAAATTGTATTGCTAAAACAGGAATTAAATCTAAAGGTAAGATGATACGATCTTCAAAAATATTTCTGCATATATTTGATACGATGTGCTTGACTTTTTTGTTTGCTTTGTTGTATTTTATTAATATGTTTTATATTTTAACATATTTTAAATAAAACTTTGTGTGGTTAACATATTATTTTCCTCAGTATCGTGTAGTAATAAAATTGTAAATGGACAAGTCTGTGAATGATATACAAAGAAGGTAAAACATTTATTTTAAATACTTCCCAAAACCTTTTACTGATACGTTAATTGGGACATAAATCTTGTCAAACAAAAAAATGACTTCAAGAAAATATGCATATAAAGGTACACGTCAAAATGAATAAAAGGGAAAACGTCGGTGTTTGTAAATATACAAATTAAAAGATGCAACCCTTCACAAAGCTAGGTTATGAGGTAGGATAAATTTCAACTCAGTATGATTTTAAAAAAATTATTATGGAACCATGAAGGCTAATTAAATCCTTACCTGCAGAGTAGAAGCTGCTGAGCCGCTGGTCTCTGACTGTCCTGTTCCTCTCGGGATACTGGACACGATGTACCTGGAGCCCTTTGGCACAGGCTGTCTGACCACCAGCTTTCCTTTCCTGGTCTCTGCTAGAAACAGACTGTACCAGTAGGCATCATTGGACACCAGAGTGGAGTCTGCGATGGTGGAGTTCCTCTCACTGATCACACTGTTCCTGCTGGGAGGAGCTGATTTGCTGGGCTTGGTGTTCTGACACTTGAGCACGATGGTGACCAGGATGGTGATGAGCAGGAGAAACGAAACTGAGCCCAGACCGATGACCAAATACAGGTTGATGTCTGAAAAGATGTCATATTCCAGAGACATCTCAGTCATGTCCGAGTAGGCCTTGACAGCAGTCTCCACTGTGGACAGTTTGATGGTGACTGTAGCAGACAGAGCGGGCTCCCCGTTGTCCTTGGCAACAACAATCAGTCTGTGGTGGCGCGGGTCTTTGTAACTGAACATCCTCATGGTCCGGATCTCTCCGTTGTACTGATCCAGACTGAACAAGGATGCATCAGTCACCTGGAGGAACTGATAGGTGATCCGAGAGTTGTGCACAGAGTCCGTGTCCAAGGCTATCACCTTGGCAACCAGGGAGCCTTTATCAGTAGATCTGGGTATCTTTTCCTCCACTAACGAGCCCTGCGCACGCCAAGGAGACACTATAACCGGAGCATTGTCATTTTGATCCACAATAATTATGTGGACAGTCACATTACTGCTGAGAGGAGGAGAACCAGAGTCCCTGGCCTCGATGTGAAACAGAAACTCCTTCTCAATCTCATAGTCAAATGTTTTCAGTGCATAAAGATTCCCATTCTCTGGATTGATGGAGAACAACATGGACATGGAGGTGTTGGCAATCTCCTTCTCGAGGATGAAATAAACTAGATACTGGTTTTCATGGAGGTCAGGGTCAAATGCAGTGAGTGAGCTCAGCAGGGCACCAGGGGCGTTATTCTCCATCACACGTATTTTATTAAAAGACTGGGGGAACTGCGGTGCGTTGTCATTGACATCCAGCAGATGCACAGTTATTGTTTCATTATCAGATAAAGGTGGCGTTCCTGCGTCTTTCACCATCAGAGTGATTACATATTCTGGCACTTTTTCACGATCTAAAGGCTCTGAGACTATTAGTTCATAATGTGTCGGTTTATCTGAGGATTTGTTAAGAATAAAAGGCATGGTGTCCTGTAATGATAAACTCACTTCCCCATTGCCACCACTGTCTCTGTCATCTATTCCCACCAGCGCAATAACACTCCCAACAGGTATATTTTCAGCCACCGTGTTTTTAACGGACTGCACGGTGATTTCTGGATAATTATCGTTCATATCTGTGACATGAACGACCATTTTACACTGCCCCAGCAGGGGGTGCGCACCTTTATCCCTGGCTTCAATGTGCATCTCATAAATTCTCATATCTTCATAATCAATTGTTCCTTTCACAGTTACCTCACCTGTGTTAGAGTTCAGCGCAAAGACATCTTGCGTTTTTTCTGACGTGTAAAGCGTAAATGAGTACACTATCTCTGAATTCAAACCCTCATCAAGATCTGTAGCGTTGAGCTTTGTCACTAACGTTCCTATCGGAGTGTTTTCCGTCATGTTAATGATGTAAACAGGTTTGTCAAACCGGGGAGGATTATCATTAGTATCCTGTACTCTGACTATTATGTTGGCAGTGCCTGATCGCACAGGGACACCGCCATCCTCAGCTGTTAAGATTAAATTATGAGCAGGATTCTCCTCTCGGTCTAAAGATTTGGTCAGCACGAAATCCACATACTGAGTTCCATCAGTGCCCGTCTGGATTTCTATTGTGAAATGTTCGCTTGCGCTGAGTTTGTACGTTTTAATCGTATTTATGCCAACATCTGGATCTACGGCGTTGGGCAGAGAGAACCTCTCCCCCGGCGTGGCGGATTCGGAGACGTCCAGCTCCACTCGGTCCCTTCGGAAATGCGGCGCGTTGTCGTTTATGTCCGTTATTCCGAGTTCAATATTGAAGATGCGCAGCGGGCTTTCTATGATAAAATCAAGCTTTAGAAAACACGAAGTTGGCTTCGCCGGACACAGATACTCCCTGTCTATCTTCTCCACGACATAAAGCTCCCCTGTCTTTTTGTTAAAGTCTAGATATTTTTTATTCGTGAATATGTCGAGTTTTACCTCTCGTTGTGCCAAACTTGCAAGCTCAAGTCCCAAATCCGCAGCGAGATTAGCCACAACAGAGCCCCTCTCCATCTCCTCCTCTATGGAGTACCGTGTCACAGACAAAGCGCAGGGCCAGACTGCAGTCCAGACAAAGACAGCGGCCCAAGACGCCATCCTTCCCACTGCAGAGCAAAATGATTATATAGCAGATATTTAAAGCGTTAATCGTGGGCTGGTTTGAAAGCTCTGAGAATCTTGAGAAGATCTTTAAAAAAAGGACTTTGTTGTTGTTTTAAAAATCAAGGCATGTTATCCGATCAGCCGCTCGTCCCACACACCCTCTGAATTTAGGTTCGTGGTGATATCATGACAGTAGACACATTTGTGCTTCAGTGGTGAACAGTGACACCCTGTGACTGCTGCTGCATAGAAAGCTGTGATTATTTTACTGTATGTTTACACTGATGGATTTACAATACAGGAACATTTTCTGTTCACCGTATTGAAACTGATCTCTGTGCTTTCTAATCACAAAACATACATTAAAATTTTCCCTATTTGCTGGTGTGTTCGGGTGAAGTGGTGTGATCTGTGCAACCAAAGCTTAGCAGAGAGTAACAGTGGAAAAAGTCAAATACTTCTTTAGAAATATGAATGTGACACATCTTTAAAACAACAACAAAATAAAAGTGTCAAACCTCACCAACCCTTGAGTTTTTACCGCTGTGCCACCCAAAATAAACACTAGCTTACATTCTCACTATGTGTTCATCAATGACCCAAAGTCAATTTACCAACATTTCTAATTTAAAAAGCAAATTACAATGTTTAAACCCTTGTGTATGGCAAAACAAACAAAATAAAAAAAACTATATAATATTGTGGTAAAAGTAATGAAACAAAAAGCATTAAAACAGCTGTCCGGAGTGAGCTATTAAGGGTGTTCTTTCCATTTATGTTGGTATTTCCTTTGAAAGTATGCTTTAAAGGAGCTAAACCTATTTGTTTATTTAATTAAGGAAAATAAACGTTGGTTATTCAGAAATTCTTATACCATGAGGTAATCTGTTAAAACACACAATGAATCGGATACCAAAAAAATAATTAAAGTTACTGTAAAGGAAAAAAAAGCTGGCAACAATGACAACTTTTCTTTCTAACAACATTATCTGGAGCACAAGCTGTGATCTGTTTACTCATAAAGAAGGATGTAAAAGTCATAGATGGACTTAGCACTGAACTGTTTCAGTGCAGACAGGTGTGATTCATTACCCGCCTTCTGGTGTGCAGACAGGAGGTGTGATAAAGGCTGATGTACTGAAAAGAGTTCTGTCTCTTCAAAACAATGAGATCAAGTGAATCTGGAGAAATGATAATGTGTGGTTTTATAAATTTTAAATCTTAGCAGGTCTGATTTTAAAACAGCGGTTTTATCAAGCCACAGATGGAGGTGCAACCCGTGTCCAAAGACACCTTATTGTTGCGGGTCCGTTTCCGACTGTGTGACCTCACTTCCTGTCTCCTCTCCACTGTGGCCGCGGCTTGAGCTTCCCCAAGCAGTTGTTATAACTCTAAAAATACATGAAGTGGAACAGTATTTCAGCGGTGAGCCTGTTACCCTTTACCTTCTTTATCATTTGTGTCGGTGGCAACCATTTATTTTATGTTTAAAGTGAGTTTAATCACAGCTTCGTAACTATTCAGAACTCCTTAGCATTATCGGCCAATTTAGCCTGCTGCTTCCGCCTAAAGTTAGGTGAAATTACGCTGGTTTTGATGAAATACAAAGGTTTTGAGAGTGTTTTCATAAGCCGAATTTTTGTTAATGCTCTGAAGTGTTACATTATGTGACAAATTGTGACACTTTAGTTGAGTTTTGTTGCGTTTTGAAACTTTTCCCGATCCGTGTTAAGACGGCAGCATGGGTTGTATACAGAATTGAATTGAATGTAGATATGATTTTTGTGCAACACTTATTTTTTATTTTCTGCTTGAGAATTTTCACAATTACTTAGGATACATAAGTACTTGGATAATAGTTTAATTGCACTTAATGAACTGAATGACTTGAATGAACTTGATATCTTTGAATGAACGTTATATTCTTGAATTTAAATGATTTTGCTTAGGTATTGAGTTTATTGAATGAGTTTGAGTCAATTATTAAATTATGGTCGTGTGATGTATGGATTTGTTTAATTTAAATATGCATATTTGTATTGTGTGAATGTTAAACATAGCTTATGATAAGCAGGTACATATATAGTTAAATGAAATGCTCATTTGGGTTTCTGACCATTTTAGGTCTGATTTTTTTTTCCAGGGACTGAAAAGGAAATGAGTCAATTCAAGATGGCGAGCTACCTTCTGGTACCTGTGCGGTAGGATCAATTATTTTTTTCCCTTTCGCTGGAGTTTTTGGATTCTTCTTTTTCCCCCACTTTTTTCTTCTAATGCATTTGTTTGGACTATATTTAAGGACTATTTTCTCTTTGCATTTTTTCCTAATCAATTCTTGTTTTTGGACCTTTTATGAATCTTGAAGGTTTAATAAACGGACTGAACAATACAAAATCTTCAACAATTGTTGACATTACTTATTTGTTTATTTAGTTTCCCTTCTAATTGTTAATGTTGTTCTTACTTGATTTGAAAATCAATATATTTTCAAGTTAAATCTTGTCTTTTTGTTCCTGTTTTCATTCACATCCAGGCTCCATTAAGAACGATTCTTCTGAGGCTGTGTGGCAGGAAAAGTACTGACTGAGGTACCAGTTGAAACATGGAGGCACAGGAAGCTAAACAAAACAAGAGACATCACAACTAAGACATAAGGAACAGAAGTAAGCACAGGAATCACAAGAAACAGAACATATAATAAAACACATAAAGAACATCAAAAACATAAGTCAAGAAGCCCAGACACTACATCTGGCCTTACTACTTTTATGTTCCATCTGGAATCTGCAGAAGTTGTTCATATTCAGGCAAAATACTTAACAAACATTTAAATCCACCACACATCTATGGTTTGTGCACATACCAGCACTTTAAACATCCTACTTTTAGAAAAATGTAGTTTTTTCAATCTTATTTTCTTGGATCATTTTGTTTTTTACTCATTTACAAAATGACAATGTTGTTTTGTTTTTTTAATTTAGGGTCTATTGATTCAGCCTACATTTTAAACTGTAGTGAGTAATGTACCACTTTATATTTATAATATGAGCTTTTGATTAAATTAGGTCTAACTGACATAAAAATCAATTTTATTATTTTTAGATGATTCTAAAACAATCATTTTGATAATGGAAAAAAAGTAACTTGCATTTTTCTACAAACTGTATTTAAATTTATCCTGAAAAATGATAGATTTGTCATATCTGATTGACTGAAAACACTTCTTCATAAAAAAGAGAAAGTAAAATGAGTTAAGATGATTTAACAAACCTACCTAAATCTAATTTATGAAAGTCATCAACACCATCATAACCTCTGTTTTTTACTTGTTGAAGTTTCACAAAACACGACTTCAAGCGTTTCAGCTGGTTATTTTCTCAGTCCCAAATTTACTCTGCAGAATGGCAAAAAGCCCAAATTTACAAATATATTTTTTTAACAAGTTATTATTACATCTATCAACTGATGAATGTATCCAAAATGTTTTCCTGAGTGTATTCCTTTATCTTGTTTTCCTCCTGAGAAACAGGTAGAGGTGAAATGATTCTACCTTTATGACTTTTTTCTCAGTTACCTATTTTTTATTTTTGTATACATACTTTTAATTTGACCTCTTCTTTGTCTAATTTTCTCATGGTTTGGGTCATTTTAACCCCTTTGCTTAACAATTTATTGACATAAAACTACCATCTCTGTTTAAAATACAATGATTCTTACTCAATGATGCCATCTGGTGGAGAAATATGCTGCCTAGCTGTTTTTAAGAAAATAGAAATGTTCATAATAAAGCTGCATTTACTGAGAGTTGGAGGCATTTATCAATCAAAACAGGTTCCAGTATCCATGAGAAGCATTAAGCAAATGTTTCAATTAATATTTTTTTGTTATTTATATTTTAATGGTGTTGTATTGCTCTCAAAGCAATGTATTTTTTTCGAAACTGAAAGTTGCGGTAAAATATAATAATGCACTGGTAAAGTATTTTGAGTTGTGTTTTTCAAATCCTTTCACATTTCATGGTGGAATATTCTACTTTTTCCACTGCTGTGTAGGCACACGCTAATTTACAGAATAAGATAAACCAAATCACTTTATAGGATATTAAGCATTGCTACACACTTTCATAACCAACAGCATTTCTATATTTAAAGCAAATTAAAATGAACACTGCCCCTGTCTGCCACCTTCCATGCTAGAGGTTAAAATTAATGCAACGCTATGTTGAAAAATTTCAACATAGCAAGTTTCAGCCAATATGGTCAAAACTTGAAAACACCATTGTGTGTGATCTCATGCAATATTGCAAGATGATATTCTCAGACCATGGGTTATGAATGATTATCAGTGACTACCACATCAAATTTTAGCTCAAAATCTGTACAATTCACTGAGTTGTGGCCTTTTTGTGGTGGCTAAAGTCAGTTAGCTGTGGGGGCCATCTTGAATGCGATTGACTCCAAAGGTTAATCAGTTATAAATGCATATCTAATAATTATTTTTTGAGAGTTTATTTAAAACCCATCCAGTGGTTCATTAGATATTTTGCTAACAGACAGGCAAGGTTGACTCCAACAGTTAATACTAAAGTTTTAAGCAAATGTTGCGCATAATGTGTAGCACTTGGAGTGTGTGTTGTGAATGGCTTTCAGTTACAACCACACTAAACTTTAGCACATCTGTAAAATATACTGAATTATAGCAATTTTTTTTTCTAAAATCAGTCAGCTGTGGAAGCCTTCTTGAATTGTGTTGGCTGCAAGAGTTCTTCACTTGTATTTGAACATCAATTATTTATGTACTGGAAGTTTCATTACACTTTGTTTAGTGGTTCATGAAATGTGCTGCTAATGGACAGAGTTGATGACAAATGGTTACTGGCAAAGACCTTAGGCAATCTATTAACATACAAAATGTATGAGATCAGTCTCGGCTACTACCACACCAAACTGTAGGTCAATATCTGTGAAACTGACTGAGTCATTGCCATTTTTTATGCTTTCTAATGTCATTTTTTAACAGTTTTAATTGTAATTTATCATTGTTGTGACTTTTTTGGCTGTTATTGTTATATTGTCTATATATATGATGAAATTATCTGAATAATTTATCTATCACTGGCATCACTGAGCCTCAGCAAGCACACTTGTTTTATAAACACCATTTGCATTGCATAAATGTGTTGCCAAATCGATGTTTGGAAGAAAAGCTAACGAAATAAAATAATGACACTACGTGCAAATGACACATTATTAGAGACTGAAAGTTTGCGTGCGTACTGCTGTGGTGTATATTGCATTCTTGGAGTAAGTGTGTGTTTTTTGTTTTTTTTCTTAAGACTTGTTTTCAAAACATTCATTAACTCGATGCGCCCTCTGGTGGACGCATGTCTGTAACACAGCTGCATATGAAAAGACCATTGTCACAAAACTTTCAGCACCAAGGCCAGTGGACAACTCCCAGTAGAATGACCAGTATGGTTCACGAAATTGACCAGTTCACCTTTTTATTTATTTTTGTTTGTTTTGCTTTTTTTTAATTTATTTATTCCATTTTGAGGAAACAGTTTTATCCTAGACATATAATTAATGTATCTGTATTTTTTAATTTTTTAATGTACCACCTAGCTAGCTAGCTATATATATATATATATATATATATATATATATATATATATATATATATATATATATTAAAATAAGTATTTTTAACTTCTATTTAAGCAGCACTATTCTTCACTCTGCTCTGAAAATAAGTAGAGCTGACCTAAATATGGCTGCCCCTTCAGTCGTCTCTGTGGATCACCTTACAGCAGAGAAGGTTACCCTGCTCCCCTCCCTCCCTGCTCTCTGTGGACACTGGTTGCCTTATTAACAAAATTATTTTCAAGTCACGGGACGACCTAATTTCCGGCTCATTTCTGGCTACTGGTCCGTTCTCATCTGTTGCTGGTAGGAGCTAATTCCCTGAGAAGTGAAATGTAAAAGGGCACAGAGAGAAGGAAGCCACGGGCCCCTATAGCTTTTATTCAGGTGTGGCATTTGGAGTTGATCCTTTTGCTTCCCTCGATGCTTGTATTCGTGTCTGTGGTCTTAATTAAAGTGATATTTCGAGGGAGAAGGTTGTGTTTGTTCAGTTAATGAACCCCAGTATTCTCTGCGGGCAAATGGAAATGCAAGTGCTCCAATTAGCATATGTTAGCATTTTACTATGTTTATTCCTTGCTGTGGAAAACCGCTTACCAAGGAGAAAATGCTTTCCACCCTTGCAGGAGAACTTTTTCTTTTCCTCCTCAAAAATAATTGACTGGAGTTAATTAAACTCAGATCTGTGAAACCTAAATGATTTAGGGTTTTTTTTTTACATTAACTTGTGTCAAACTTGTGTCACACAGCAGGTGTATTCAGAAGCCTTTAAAAAAACAACCAGGTGAAAAAATACTTTAATTTAATAAATGTTTACAGTACATGTGTGGGGGAAAAGACCCCAACATTACAGTAGCCTGCATCATGGTGCAGCTTGCATATACATTTACATCATATTTGTCATATTTACAGAAGCTTTGTTAGCAAAGAAACATACACAAAGAAAGAGATCTTTTTTTTATATAACTAAAATATAAATTCATAGGAATGTGCAAAATGATGAAACATTTTGGATGGATTTGCTGCTCCAGTTTGATTGTCTAAATAATAATAATCATAATAAATGTAGTAATCAACTGCAATAACAGCAGACACAATGACAATGTTGCAGTGACATGTCACATAAATAATCATTTTCTCCAAAAGAGACTGTCCATTAATTATTTCTACCCCTCAGTGGATTGCTGTTCATGTCCATTTTTATACCCCTCATAAATCAAACCCGCTTGAGTACTGAACGGTTTTTCCTTCTGGTTTCTCACGAGTTTATCCATCATTTCAATCATCCATTCAGGCAGTCATTGATGAGTCAGTCATTGTACAGGTCATTATTTATCACTGCAGCCTCCCCCTGGGGGGACATCTGCAGCCGCCGCTTCTTGCCAAAGGTGGAGAAAGAGTTGTGGACATCCAGCTCGCTTCGGTGTACAGCGGGCCGCAGGGTGCAAAAGCCTGATGGGGTTCCGGGGATGTAGACGTTGTGGTGGTAGTCGGGTGGAGGGTGCGGGTGCGGCTGTGGGTGGGGAGGAAGCGATGGCTGCTGCTGCTGGGGAGGAGGCGTGCAGCGAGGAGTCCATGGACGGGAGGGCAGGCCACTGGGTGAAGGAGACATCTTATAGTCTGTGAGGAGTCCAGGAGAGGAGAGAAGCAGCTGCTTAATATACACTACTGACCTCATTTCAGTATAGCTTTTTCAATTTGCATAATGCATTTGTATATTCGGGGTTTAGAGGTTTAGCAACAAGGACTAATTATATGCAGCCAGTGATGATGTCAACAACAAAATGATACAATAGTGCATTAAAAGTGCTGAAAATCACTGTATAAGTTCTGGTGAATAGGTAATAAAACAGCATATTCTTACAACATATAGTTTTTATGAAAGCTGCTTCTGGTATTCCACTTTTTCTCTCACCTTTTGTGCTTTTCATATGGTTTCCCCAGGTCCAGTACTGCCCAGGCGCCATAGAGGTAATGTAGTTCTCTGGGTCTGCATGCATGGCCTTACGCATGAGGGTGCCATCCATGTTGATAGAATTGTAACTAAGCACAAACAGGGTAAAAGCATGCTTTATAATAACAACAAGAACACAGATGTCACATACAGCAATTACACAAAGAGATTTTTAAACAAGCTGTGTGCGTCGTTCTGCTCATCATTTTATAATTTTAAAAAATGTAATTTTTCACGTTAAATAAATAAAGGTCAAAGTACTACCTTTTGATAGATGAATTTTGAGTCTTTGTGAGAGTCCAATCTGTGTTTGGCTGTTTCAACTGCAAGAGAAATAAAAAAAATGTCAGCTTTAATCAAAAAATGACTATAATTAGCCTGGTAAAATAATTACTTCTAATTTCGAAAAGAACATCTCTGTTTGCCTAAATGGTCCTCTATTCAGGACATGTCTTTTAAAACCAGCTTGCTAACAAAAAAAGCTTCTGTTCACATTACCTTCATAAATCATGGAGGTCAGTAATAAATGACTGGAGCAGCCTTTTGTGTTATGCCTTGTATTTGAGGCTTTTTTTGATGGAGCTTGACTGCCCTCTGGTGGATCATTGTCAGAAAACACATTTTTTTAGAGGTGCCTTCAGCTACAACTCGCCTGTTACTGAGCTCTGTTTTTTTATCCTCAGTTGCGCAGCAGGAAGGGTGAAGAAGGTCACTAGAGTGATGTGTACTCCCTGAGTTGGGGCTCATGCTATATATTCCACGCTCTATTAATTCATCCAAACTTGTTAACAAGAAGAACGCGACGTAAGCGCATTATTTTAGAAAAAAAGTCTCCTCACCAACAACGCATAAAAAACCAATTAGAACCCCACAGGGATGAAACGAAACATGATTTTAATCTTCAAAGGGAACCGTACCAGCGAGAAAATTAAGAAAATTACACACGTCATTGTTTTGTGGATTTAACGCATCGTTTTACATTAATATTTGCCTGATGCTCCTCAAGCCAGGTTTTTAATTAAAAGTCTCAGAGAGCCTTGAAAAGTTTTCGGCTCTTCCAACTGCTAGTGCACTACTGCGCTGTGCTCATAAGCTGTGGCAGGGTGCGCATTCACTCACCTGCCGTGTGTATGTGTGTGTTTGCACGCTTCAGTGGATATTTAATCTTTCTTTTCACCTTCAATCCATCAACTCAAGCAAGGCCCGCGTGCATTTGCTTTATGCGGTGCTTAAGTTGTTTCTTTGTGATTTGTGTTTTGTGTCACTGGCGTCCTCACAAGGTCTCGTGTGAGCGCGCGACGAGAGACTCTGGGTGAATTAGTGGAACCAATTAATAGGAGGAAGGACACACTCTCTCCGGGAGGAGCGCGTTGCCGCAGGCGGAACAATCACCGTGACCTCAAAATCCCCTCCTGTGGCCAGAGGTGTTTGTGCCAGTGACATTTCTCACTCTGCCTGGTGGAGGCTAGTAATCCGAGGGTGGGGTGGAGAGGGATGGGAGGGGGCTCTGACTCTCTGTCCCTCTGCGTTTTGAGGAAACCGCGGAGGCGCAATTCAAGATTATGCACACATTTACGGTCTGCTGCTCCGTCTGTTAGGATTAGAAAGCACCGCCGTGGACATCCTTCCTCTGCCCTCTCTCTCTCTCTCTCTCTTTCTCTCTTAGCTGCCTCCTTCCCCCCCTCTCCTCTTCTTCGATTACACCCCTCCTCCTTTCCCTCCTCCCCTTCCCTCCCACCCTCGCTCGGCTTATATGAAGGCGCATCTTTCTCTCTTTCACCTCACATCCAAAGGACAGCGACGGGTCCGATCTACAGGCTGCCCACGTCTCACTCCAGCCATGTCCTTGCACCCACCCCTCAATCTCCTTGCCCCCCTCGCCCTCCCTCCCTTCCGATCTACGATGTCCTCCTGTGTCTCCCCGAAATCGGCCATTCGCCATTTCTCATCAATAATTGACAGCCCCCCCCCCC
>NC_051438.1:16828093-17043572 GCF_001649575.2 Kryptolebias marmoratus | reverse complement strand
CCCCCCCCCCCCTTTGCGACTCCGCCACATTGTGTGTAGTACAGTTGCCTTGGCTGCGCGTTTGCCCTTGAGGCGCAGTTAGTGAGGTTATCTGTCCTTTATTGTTAGTCTGAGAGCAAGAAGGCGTCTGGTCAACAACAATAACTGTCTGAATAACCTTGCGTTCAGAACTCAGGTGAACGAGCTGGAAGCAGGTGCGCGCCACCTCATACCATGGCACCTGTTTAGCAGCGACACTGGATGATTATCCAGACAGGTCATAATTTATTACATTCACTACATTAAAATGATTTGTTGCTAAAACTGAAAGAGCTTCAACAACTCGTCCCCCTCCCTATTATGCTCTAACTGACGTCTCACTTCATTCTTGGACACGGTCTGTGCGCAGCATATGCTCCTCGCAAGATGGGGGGCCTTTACACTTTCATTAACATGTCAATTAAAATGTAATCTCACGTCATCTCATCTCTGACCCCGGATGCGAAACATTAGCACGGTCGTCACAATGAAGATGAATTACTCTATTGTTTTAATGTAGGTATATGTTAAAAAAAACGCACGCTGTGAAAAGAATATGGCTCACGGGAGAGAATGAAAAGAAAATCTGCGCGTTCCCTCAGGTTGATTTGAAACCTGTGTGTCATGCATGGTTTGACCTTCAAGGGATGGAATGTCACACACTGATGCAGACGTGTCAGAGAGTAAAACCAGATGTAGTGAAAAGGCAACAACGCACGCTTTTTAAGTCCTGCATTGTTTGCTGGTTTGACTCTACCTCGCAGGGAGTTGTGGCTCCGTTGTTCACAGATGCGCTCCGGCCGTTCCACGAGTTCTCCGCGCTCTTCGCCTCGTTGTTCCTCGGCGTGCTGCTCGGGCTGCACGGCTTCAGAAACATAAAGTCACTTTTGGCTGATTCGGGGGTCAGACACGCTTTATAACAATATGACTGAGAGAAACTGCTATTTCCATTCACCTCCATGCAGTTCGTCGGGACTTTGGCCGCGGAGGAGATCTGCAGGTTCAGGTTGGATTTTTTGAACACCTCTGGGGGCGGCTCCGGCTGGAACCCCCCGCAACAGCAGCAGGCTAAGGGGGGCAGGTTATACCCGCTGTGGGTCTCTCTGTCCTTGTAGCACTTGACCGCTGCCAGCACTATAATAGCCACGAGGAATATTAGAGATATTGTGCTCAGTGACACGATCAAGTAGAGGGCGAGGTTTGATGGGGGCTTCGGGCTGAGTGTGAGGTCTCCGAAATCTGACAGTGACTCAGGCACGCTGTCGACAACTGTGAGGACAATGGAGACAGTGGCGGACAGCGGTGGCTGCCCATTGTCCTTGACTAATACTACAAGTCTTTGCCTTGTTGCGTCTTTTTCAACTAAGCGGCGAATAGTCCTGATTTCGCCCGTGTACAGAGCCACGCTGAATAAACCCGGGTCTGTCGCCTGCAGCACCTGATAGGACAGCCGGGAGTTCTGTCCGGCGTCCGCGTCTAACGCTGTTATTTTGGTAACCAGATATCCGGCGTCCACGGACCGCGGGACCACCTCCGTCGCCACGGTGCCGTTTTTGGGCAGCGGGGACACAACAACAGGCGCGTTGTCGTTCTGGTCCAGGACAAACACGTTAACTGTGACATTGCTGGCCAGAGGGGGGAAGCCGGCGTCCTGCGCCTGCACCAGGATCTGAAAGTTTCTAAGTTGCTCGTAGTCGAAGGAGCGCAGCGCGTAGATGTTGCCGTTGTCAGAGTTGATTGAGACATAAGTGGACACGGGCATGCCCTGAATCTGACCGTCAAGAATAGAATAAGACAGATAGGCGTTCTGGTTCGAATCGGGGTCGAACGCTGTGACGGAGCAAATGGAAGCGCCCGGGGCGTTATTCTCAGTCACATAAACTGTGTATGAAGGTTGAGAGAACCGCGGGGGGTTGTCGTTAATGTCAGACACTTGAACCAGGATTGTTTTTCTGGTGGAGAGCGAAGGAGAGCCCAGGTCTCGAGCTGTGAGTGTGATGTTGTACTCGGAGACCGTCTCCCTGTCCAAGGACTCGCTCGTCACCAGAGTGTAATAGTTTTTAAAAGATGTATGCAGCTGGAAGGGAACGGTGCTCGGGATTTGGCAGTCCACGTTCCCGTTGTCCCCGGCGTCTCGGTCCATGACACTGATCACGGCTATCACCGTACCTGGCGGGGCGTCTTCCTGAACAGGTGTGGACACCGATGTGAGGATGACCTCGGGCGCATTGTCATTCACATCCAGGATGTCAACCAGCACTTTACTGTGCACTGCCACAGCCGACGGCCCCCTATCTTTAGCCTGCACGTAGAGTTCATACACACTGGCTTTCTCGTAGTCCACAATGCCCTTCACTCGGATTTCCCCCATATACGGGTCCACGCTGAACAGCTCGCGCACCTTGAGAGGTGCGTGCCCACTAAAAGCGTAGGTAACCTCTCCGTTTGAGCCCTCATCCAGGTCCGTGGCGTTCAGTTTTAGCACCAGCGTCCCCCTCGGTGCGTTTTCCACCAGACTCGCCCTGTAAACCGAGCGGTCAAACACGGGTACGTTATCGTTCGCGTCTAAAACTGTCACAGTTATCAGCGCGGTCCCGGAGCGTTCCGGGGACCCTCCGTCAAAGGCTGTGAGAACCATTTCGTGTTTTTTCTGCTGCTCCCGATCCAGTGGGGTGTCCAGCACCAGCTCGGCAAACTTGCTCCCGTCGTTGCGCGTCTGGATGTTCAGCACGAAGTGCGCGTTTGAGCTCAGCTGGTAGGAGCGCAGGGAGTTGGTGCCCACGTCCTGATCCTGTGCGCTTTCTAACGGGAACCGTGAGCCCGGTGCCGCGGACTCCGTGATGTCGAGGTTAAACTCAGTCCACGGGAAGCTGGGAGAGTTGTCGTTCACGTCTAAAATCTCCACTTCCACTCTGTAGAGTTCTAACGGGTTTTCAATGACCACCTGTAAGTGGAGGAAGCAGCTCGGACTCCGCTCGCACAGCTCCTCTCTGTCTATCTTTTCGTTAACAAATAGAATGCCATTCTCCAGGTTCACCTCTAAATATTGCTTCTTTGCGCCGGAGACGATACGAAAGCGACGGGCTGACAGCTTAGCCACGTCCAGACCCAGGTCCTCTGCGATGTTGCCCACAAAGGCTCCGTGCTCCAGCTCCTCGGGGATGGAGTAGCGAATTTGCGCCAGAACTAGGTCCACCACACACGCGCACAGGAGGAGACATATAACCAGACCAGTCACCGGTACCCAGCTGCCTCTGGAGAGTCGGTGATCCATTTCAGCGGCGTGCGTAAAAATCACCTCACCCAGACATCTTGCGCATCATAAAGCCATTTAGCAAGAAGAAAAAAACAGAAGAGAGTTCGCTTGAAAAGTAAAATAAACCCCCCCTGATGTAAATCTGTCACATCTGTGTGTTATGAAGAACTTTAGAGGATACTGGAGAGGAGAGCAGGGAGGGAGAGGAGAGTAACGGCGCCTCTTTCTGTGCGTAACGCTGGTGTGTGTGGAAAGGGGAGGCTCTGTGCTTTGATTTTCCAGTGTATTAAGCACTTGCAGGAGCTGGTGGGGAGGTGTGTGTGTGTGTTAGAGAGAGAGAGGGGGAGAGAGAGAGAGAGAGTTTATGAGTGTGTGTGTGTGTGTGTGTGTGTGTGTGTGTGTGTGTGTGTGTGTGTGTGTGTGACAAAGGGAGAAAGAGAGAGAGAGACAGAGATGGAGGGGGGCGGGAGGCGTAGAGTCTCGTTGCTCCGTATTGGAGGACGCCGACGATAAGTGCGACTCTAATTACTGTAGACGTTTAACCCTTTCACATCCTCGTGTCTGACCCAATAAAGAAACGAGTGGGTGTAAGTTTGACACCAGACGTCAGAGCCAGATTTGGATTAAAGGAGACAAATCGTGGTCGTTTTCTAGGTTTTATGTACCCGATGAGGGAGGATAAGGGATTTGTCCTGATATCCAAGGTGTCTCACAGCATGACAGCAGCAGCCAACATAATCTAACAGTGTTTTATTATGGCCACATTTTCCAGACTTAGGAATAAACTCCAGGGTTGCATTACAGAAAAAAAAAAAAAAAAAAAAAAAAAACAGGCTTAAAGCCCTCATTCGCTTTGCCTCAAATGGCCCAGTGGCCACTAGCAGTGGGCTCATGGGACTCCATAATGCTTTTTAATTAGAGCCCTTTGAAGATGAATGCCCACACTGCAAAACAGCCCCATTCATTAATCATCATACGGGAAATGGGCTTTTTACAAAAAGAATCTTTGATAGGTCCGGATATTCATTTTTAATCAACATTGAAATGAGTGTGAGCTACTTTGTGGAGCTTAAAATGATTACACTGACAATCGAGGGTGGACAACACATCCCGTATATAGCATTACAGACATTAATTCACTCGAGTAGACCTGAACATGTATCAACATAATCAACATAAAAGCCATGATAGCGAACCATAATCACACTTGTCTCTAATCAGGTATTATAGTCAGACTTCGTGGAAAATATTCATAGGTGATTTGTTTCATGCTGCTGAAGGGGGAAAAAAAGTCTTCAAATCAGATTAGAAGTGACGCCACTGGATAAAAGCACCACTACTACTTTGATTTTCTGTGGAAAAAGATCCTGTAAAGCTCGGCACATGTTTGCTCGGATCTAATCTTTTCACTTGTTAATCCTGGTCAGTTAGACATCCGCTGAATGACAGGGAGCGCGAAAAAAAAAGGAGGAGAGTGAACGCGAGGAATTAAAGGGCGTCTTTGTGGATTCAAGTTCGTCTTCAGAAAGACGAGAGCAGCATCCTAATTTTGAAACTGTGGCTTGAAATGTGAAAAAGTCTCTTCTTGGGAGTGACGGCACAGATTTGGCCCCCAGGCAGCAATGGGACTTTTAACAAGTAAAAAAAAGAGAAGAGAAAGAACAAGAAAGAGATATTTTCCGCTTTCAAGGCAGTTTTTTTCTTTTACACTTGGGGTTACATTTTCCATTAAATCACCTCTAAAAGGTGAAGATTGCACCTTGTTTTTTTTAAGCAAACTCTGATGTCTAATGTTGCTCTTAACTTTTCATGAGCACAAATAGAAGTTGCTTGTTTCATTTATTTCTTGAGAAACTATAAGAGAACAACTTCAACAATCAGAAAACAGAGACGTGAATTATTTTCAGCCTGACATTTAAAATGACTTATCGCAGGTCACCATTCACTTCTAAATCAAAAGGTCACTGCAATCAGTTGCTCCCCTCATGTAGGAGAACGGTGCATTACTTGTATTTCCATTGACAACTAAGGTTTAACCCAACCCTCCAACAAGCAGCCCGGAAATACAACATCCTCTCCTTTTCAGGAAACAAAAATAACCCTGAATCCCCGGGTTTAAATAAGCAGAAAACACAATCTGCTTGGAGACTTAACCTCAAACAGATGGTTAAGCTTCTTCAGAAATGATTACATTTCTGGCAAAAAAAAAAAAAATCACCATCGCCAGTTTCATTGCTTTCCCCTTCTTTTTAATTAACGGAGTGAAGGATTAGTGTACAGCTATCCGGGATCAAGCGTTCTCCGACGGAAGAATACAAATGTTTTGTGATAAATAATCCCAAAGCAGCAGGTCCGCCGCTCCCTCGGTGCCTGTTACATTAACATGCATTACACGGAGCATTAAGCCGCTCTCATCCGCCCCTATCGCCTGCTTCACCTCATTGTCCGACAGACAGACGGCCATTAGTTTCCTCTGAGCGGCCGCTCGACAGCCACCTGACCGTGACCCGACACTTCAGTCCCCGAAGAGTGTCACAGGATGAAGCGGTGCCGGAGGGTGGATCAAGGACGGAGCAACATAATGGTATCAACACGTATGTCATTCTTTAACACTCTCTAAAGCAGAAAGTTTTCTATAAATATGCACATCGGTGTTGCATTTTGGCCCCTATAATGCTTAAAGTGAGGCCAACAAGATAACTTTTTTTCTAATTCATTCTTGATCTGATGGCGCCATCTACTGGAAAGAATACGGTCCTACAACTGGGTAAAATCCTGTACTTTACTGAGTTTTGAAATGAAAGATCTGTCGTTACTTGAAGGAATGCTTATCAACAGTGAGTACGACTTAATGATTCATTTATTCTGTCATTTGGGGTTTCAGATATAAACAAGATGTCATATTATTATTAAACAAGATGTGGCTGAATGAATTTGAAGAAAAATAAAAAAACTTTATTGTTGTAATGTTTTGGTTTAATTGAATAGAAATAGACAAAAACATTACAAAAAAAAGCTAAGTTTAACAGAAATTCAGATACAGATTGACTTTAATAACATGAGAGAAAAAAATGCCAGTTGAGTATGAGTTGCATTAATACAGAATGTTGATAATAATGTAACATGTCATCTACGCTGGAGGCTAAATTAAATCGTGTCTCTGTCTGATAACCTTTCACCAAATTGAGCTGCTTGGGTTTCTCCTGTTCATCTGTGATCCTATGGCGCCATCTACTGGACAATAATCCACACGGCAGCTACTCTGCTGAAGAAATTGAATACTGTATCTAATTCGGTACCTTCAGATGTTCAGGGGGGAAAGAAATGAAAAGATGTTTTTGTAGAACGTTATTATCCACAGTTCACATTGACATTATTTGAAGTCTTGCTGTGACATTCATTCGGAATAGCATTGAAGTATTTATCATTGAGTAGACAAATAAATGTTGCAAAGCTTTGATGTGTTTTGATAGATGCTTGATGGAAAAAAAATCTTAGCATCACAGATAACACATATTTAATAATCTATGCAACAAACAAGTTTGCTAATTTAAAAAGCTTTTAAAAGACTGGGTATTTAGGAATGCTGCATAGGTTTTACTTTTTTTCATCTTAATATTTTGAAACACCTTGATCTTGAAAAGCAGCTTTACAAAAACATATGTGGCTTTCTTGTGCTTCATGTTTTTTTGGAAAACGAGCAACTAGTCTCACCTTGTGCAATCCTTTATCAACAGATACACAAAGCATGTGTACCGTGTGATTTGACAATGTTGGTTAAAAAAAGGTGTAGTTATAGGTAGTGTTTGCTAGAGTTTATTCAGCATACGTCAGTCAGAGTCCCACAGAGTGAGAACAAAAGCCGACGAAGGGATAAGAAAGATGCATTGTTTGGCATTGCTGCTTGAGCCTTTGAGACGTTGCTGAGGCTTGGATTGCATGTGTCAACACGGAGGGTGGCACAAAATACATATTAAAGCCTTTCAGCCTAAACACCCGTCTTTGTCAGGGATGGAAAATAAACCAAATACAGGTTAACATATAACCAAAGGGGGAAAAGTCTGATTTTTCTGTGGTTGTTAGCAAATATAAGGACAATTATCTTAACTATAAAGGTAATCTAATAATTTTATTTTTAGATAATAAATAATCAGTACATAAAGCTGTCCACCAGTACGACCCGGCTTACAGCTGGAGTTAATATTTTAGGGATATTCAAATTGAATTCAGCCCAGGTAATAAATCAAATACAAAACAAAGTTGTAATCTCACTGTTAGAAGCTGACAAAATGTTCATCTTCTTGTTAAAATGTTGGTTACAGATCACGTAACTCAAACCTCTTTTTTTTCCTCTGTTTTTTGGAACTTCATTCAAGAGTAGATAAACAACTGTTAGACTAACAGTTTTTAGTCTATTATTGTTTCTTTAGCCTGCCTTTGTTATGTTGTTTCACAAAGACATGTTTAATGTTGATTTCCATTTACAAACTCCTACTCAAAACATTTCACTTGATAATATAGGCCTACGCTGTTTATTATATATGTTTTTGTTGTCGCTCCAATAATTTACACTTTAAAAATAGCTGACTAAAACTAATGAGCTGTCATGAGAGCAAACTGATGTTTATTTGTTGTAATATGAGGTTTTGGATAAAATTAACATGTGATATTATTAAATGGACATAATAATTTCAAATGCTGTAAATAGTTAAACAAAAAAAATAAAGAAAACAATGTGTTTACAACAAAAAACAGTCAGTGATTGAGAGATTTGACCTAGAAATAAACAAATAGTAAAAAAGAAAAAAAACTATTTGAAACTGTGTGAACTTCACAAAAACTTAGGATTACCAAAGGGGTTTGTTGATCTCCAGTCAACAACGTTTATCATGAGGGTGACAAAAACCTGTAAATATCAATGTGACAAGTGGGCTAATCTAGACTGGAGGCTGGATTAAATCATATCTTCTTCCAGACTGTCTCCTGCTTTCCTCCTGTTCATTAATAATCCCATGGCGCCATCTAGTGGTCATTAATCTGAATGACAGCTATTCTGCTGAAAGACTTCATTGATTCATTAACGTGTGATGATCAGACCTGAAACTGTTTTCTCTCCATTGTTCTTCTTCACAACTTGCAGTTTTATTTGTTTTTACATACGAGTTATGACATTATTTCATGAAATTACTGTACTGTTTTTCACTGAATATGGACGAATGTATGTTGCATAGTTTCAAGCTGTTCTGCTGATATCTCCATTAGAGACTTAATGATAATAATCTTATGATTTTAACGTTCATCCTTACGGAAAAAAAGAGTTTGATAACATGACAAAGTTTTAAAACTGAATGAGTATTTTAGGTTTATTAAATTTTAGCTTTTTCCCATTTTAAAATCCTAAAACACCTTTTGAGAGTTTTTATTGTAAACCTAAAAAGCTGCTGATAACCACAAGAACAATAAGTTTATTGTAAAATGGAAGTGCAGAGACAAAACTGCATTGCTTTTCACATGACAGCATATAACTAATATGTATCAGGAGAGAAAATTACCATTTGAAAAATTGGGAATAAGATTGCAGGCTTTTTAAATGTTCAAAATTAGGTTTGAAGGTTATTTACGGGTGAAGTATTATTAATACAAGTCTGCAGCTGTAATTTCTTGGCTGCTTGCTCTGAAAGCTAATTTACTGTAAGGAAGTAGGGGCAGGGATATTTTATTTACAGATTTATGTCATGCAACTGAGCACCGATACAAGTTGAAAATAAATCCCATGAAAAGACATCATCATGTTTTTCATTATTGTTCATCTTTTTTCAATGTGCTGCCTTTTTCAAAGTGGTTTTAACATGTCGCCTATAAAGCCTGTGTTGTGTTGGGCGAAAGTTGACGGTGTTGCGTGTCAAACTTTTATGAAAGACTTTTTTTTTAGAAGTGTACAAACATGATTTTTTTTCACTGTCCTACAGGTTACCAGCTTTTTGTTATATTGAAGTAGGGTTTGAAAAGAAAATCAATAAATAAAAAACACTGCATGCTACAGGTGGGACTGCAGGGTGTGGAGAGGGAACCTTTCTTAAGACTGAAGTAACCACTGAGCCATAAGTGTGGCTATGAATTCTATAAGGGAAGTTGGTTGATATATTTTTTTTTTCCAAGCCAAACTATGTCATGTAATTTGTGAACACCACCAGTGTCATAGTCATTGTAGTTTAAATCATTAAAGTCTAAACTCTTTATAAACTCTTCAACTACTTTGTCATGTGGCTGCATGAAAACCTAACCTGAGAACTATAAAATAACCAAAATGTCTCAGATCACAGCTGCATCCAGACACAATATCTTCCTATATTGTGTTTAGGAAACCTTTCTCTAAGAATTATAGAAAGAAAAGTTGTAACAGAAAATGTAAACATTACTTTTAAAAATCATGTAAAATTTTTAATGCCTTGAACATGAGGTTTGTTGGTTTCAGGTACATAACATACTTTATAGAGTCAGCTTCCAAGAAGTGTGTTGATGTAACAATTAATCTACAGTGGAGGTATAAATTAAGAAATGGTCTCGTGTGATCACGACAGAATTATCTTTTCCTCAAAACTGTTCCTCCTCTCATGATTTGTCAGTCTATTTTATTCAGACGAGTTTAGCTATTTTTCTTCATTTTGGTTTCTTGGCGCCATCTGCGGGACATTCATCTGCATAGCAGCTAATAATGCAACGAGTTTTAAAAGCCATTCCACTTGTGCAACATTTAAATTACTGTCGTTCAACAGAAAAAAAAGAAACAAATAAAAACGCCGGACAGCGCTCGTGGTCGAACCCCGCACTCTGCAGGTGGGACCGCAGGGTGTGGGGGGAAGGAAGCCTAAACAGTTCGAAGTAACCACTGAGCTACGCCGGCGCAGGTGAATCATCTGACTCTTCCTCTTATAAAGCTTCGCTTTAGAGCGGACATAAAATTCGTTGGCAATTTGGTAGATTTTTTTTTTTTTTTTGGACAGTCAAAGACACATTGGATCATGACACGAATCAGAACCACGAGAATACAAAACAGCAACACAAAGTCAACACAGTAAATGTAGACAGTGTTTCTTTTCCTGTTTAAAGCGCCAGTTAGTGATCACGTGACTCAGACCTTTCCTTCCTGGTTATTCTAACCTTTTTCAGAGGACGACAATCAAATGGAAACACTGTTCATTCTTTGACCAAAAAAATAAACATTTAATATATTTATCTATTCTCTAGTTTATTTAATTTCGCTTTAATTTTGTTATTGCGCATCCATAGGCGTGTTCAGGTTTGAACTTTGATCAAACTGATGCTCACAAGTTTACAGAAGTGTTTAGTGTTGAACCTTTTTCTAATCGGGCTTTGACTTTTTTGGTGCCATCTACTGGACATTGGTCTGCATAGCAATACATTAGTTTTGTTTTAATAAAAATTCGTACATGTTTAGATACATTTTTGCTAAAATATATTTTTAGGTGTGATGAAGGCAAAGTTCGGCCACTCAGACATTTCCTTTCTGTTTGTTTTTTTTTTAACTTCATTTAGGAAGCAACAACAACATGAAAGCAGCTTTTAATATTTTAGATTAAAATCAATACAATGAACATAAATAATATTATCCTCATCTTCTTACATTTTGTTTTTAATTTTTCAAGTCTTTTATTTTTACTTTTTTTTTTATCATATTAGTTTATTTTCCCCCACAGAAAGAAGACACCTGCAGGAGAAACTGACATTTTCATTCATTTTCAGAATGTGTCATGTTGACACAACAAATCCACTAGGAGGCGCTAAAGCCTCATAAAACATACCAAAGTAGATTTTCCACATGCTGTCATCTGTCTTCCATTCCTCCATACATATATAAATACATCATCTCACACAGATGAGGTATCTATATCTGTTTTACAGGTGTGTGTGTGTGTGCATTTGTGTCTGTATAAATCTGCTTTACGATGATCTATGTGTGTTTTGCTGATGAATGAGCAAGCCTGAGCTTATTTCCTTTGCTTCAGCAGATGTATCTCTTTGTGTGTGTGTGTGTGTGTGTGTGTGTGCTGAGGGCAGGAGGTGAACAGAAGGCAAAGGGAATGGGAGTGGACCCAACAAAATGCAGAGATGTGATGAAAAGGAGGGTGACTTCCACCTGTGATTAGCTTCACCTCATCACTCCGCAGCTTTCATAATAACCTGCTGAACTTTGTCCAAAGTGTCACCACAACATCTATCAGTGAAGGCAAACAGAAAAGAGGAGATGTGGGAGTCAGAGGTGAAGTGGGAGGTCATGCAAGACAAAGAGATATGAGCAAGAAATCATGAGGGAGGAAGGCAGGTGAGAGAAGATAAGAGAGGACAACAAAATAAAAAGCCAGCAGGAAGAAAAAAAAATGTTAAATAATACCCAGAAGCAAAGCAAGTACAAGGAGGTGATAGGAAAATAAAGAGATGGGATAGGGGAAGAAGATGGAGGGGAAAAAAAGAGGGAAAAAGGGAGGATGGAGGTTTTTTCGTCCACATGCCGCTCAGCTGTGTAAACTGAATGTCTCTGCTGCTTCTCGGGTTCCCCAGAAGAAGGGGGATATTTATAGGAGGCTGGCAGTGGTGGTGTATGAACCCTTGCTCCGTCACACCCACTAATATTATCATTATTACTTAATATGCGCAAAAATTGGAAAATCTCAGCAACCCGAGATGCCTCCAGAGACAGTGAGTGCATGCATGGACTGTGTCCCTCTTGTCTCGGTTGGCAGGGCACACAGCCTTTTGGGCAAAGGAAAGAAACATTAAAGCAAACAGAAGCACAGGAAGAAGTTGGCACGCATCTACGATTGCAACCCGATCTACCAAACTTATTAGAACTGTCAAAGGGTGACGGACGTAGAAAAGAGTTTTTTTTAAAAAAGAGCGAGATGGAGCAGGGCGAGACAGACACAGACATGAGCACATATTCCACCTCCAGATTATAAGATTCCCGCAAGTTGCAGACGTGTTCAAACAGACTGCACATATGCACACACATTGGCATTTAGGTCCACAGCCACATGGTAACAGATGCAAATCCAGGCACACATGCAGAAACACAAACAGTGCGTTAGACATAACAGTCGTGCACGCGTGTGCACACATGCTGGAAAGGGGAAAAAAAGAAAGGAAATTCCAGAGGGAACAGGTGGGAGTGGTGATAGCAATCTATCAGGATGACTTTGATCTCCTCTTCACCTCTGTCACTGATGCTGAAATCCCTTGGATGGATCACAACTGTCTCAGTCGTCAATCATAATGTGCACATGCACGCCCAGATGTAATAACGGCAGCACACAGACTCACTTTCTAAGTAGAAGTGGGATGAAAGATGAGGCTGTGCTTATTTTCTTTTATCACTGATTTGCATCCTAACATATGGGATGCTGACTGTCTGCTTGTCCACATAATCTCCCCTTTGTTCTAGCCAAAGTCTAGAAAAAGAGACGCATCTCTTGTCATTATTCCCCAGTAAGACGCGCCAGTGTTTATGTGTGTGTTTGTTTGCTTGTCGCATTAGTAAAATATCTCATATCTCAGTGGACGGATTTTAATCAAAATCCCTGAAAGTAATCATTGGATGTTCATCTGCAACTGATTAACTTTTGAATTTAACCCAATTCCAGATGGCTACTCACCTTACAAAACATGAAAATGGCTATAACCCAGCCAAATTTACAAATATTCAGATAAATATGGTGTGGCAGTAGCTCAGAGTCATCCTCAAAACAAACTTCATGCGCTGTCAATATAAGATAATACATAACATCATTTATGAGGTTTGACTCCATTATTTCCCATCACAACATGACTTCAGTTCAAAATATTGGCATGAAAGGAAGTGGGCATTATACAATACATTCTTTCAAGGAATGCTAGACCTTTATTTATTTTTTTCAGTTTAGTTCAGTAAAAGAAAATGACCTGAGGGGGGCAGTGTTGAGAGGAGGTGCAGGAAGAATTGAGTTGGGTCACACCTGAAACATTACAAAAACCATCAGGGGAATGTTTGGTCTGAAGGTGAAATGAACCAGCAGGCAATTTTGATCATCTATCATTTTCTCCTGATTTTCAGCAAGATGACCCGACACTGGAGGGAGAAAAGAAAAACACGAGGAAGGAAAGAAGGAGGAAAGATGGGAAACAGTGAGGAGACAGGGACTTGGCAGACAGTGCCCACAGAGGGCAGAAGTCAACAACAGTAAAAAGATTGTTTTTAAGGTAAGTGTGCACAAGTGTGTGAGTTCTTCGGCATATGAAAATAATTCAGTAAATGTTTCATCACATACTAGTTCTTAGAATGTCCGTTACACCAGCCAAAACTGTGTGTGCATGTGGGTGAGTGCCAAGGCGAGATGAGAGTGGAGAGCCCCTGCCTTAGGGGCCACAGAGACAATTGACTGACAAGCTGCATGAGCATGAATTGGCCTGTGTACGCTTTCTCCATTGTATATTCTTATCATCCCAGCTTCATCTACTTTTGTCCCTCTGATTTGCCCATACATTACTGTGTGAAAGTTTTAAACCAGCCACTTTAATATTTTGCTATTTCAAATCATTTAAAGTGGTTTTCCAAACTTTCTGAAGCCCCTTCAAAGTTTTTCTTTGACCTTTAGCTGCTTTTTAACCTAATTTCTATCCAGTCCTTGTACCTGAAATCTGAAAGCATGTCATAGAGCACAGAGTCTGGAGAAAAAGGCAAAAATCATTGTCCAGGTAATCAAAACAAGGGGTCATTTTTATTATTTACAGGCTTATACTTAACAACTCTTTCTCAAAAACAATATACCTTTGTAAAAAAAAAAAAGCTACATTATCTAATAATAACCCTCTACATTTTTGGATGACACTGTTTTTTAATTTATTGCTGTTTTTTCAACTGCACCATGTCTGTGTTACTATGCAAATGTATCTGCATTGAGCATAGTTAGACCATCTTTATGCTGACGGTGATGAGGTTGAGACAATGTATCAGTACACCTGATCAATGCATCTAGTCAGTCCAAAGGTTTACTCAACTTTCAGCAGACTGATGTAATTAGCAGCCTTGGCATGCATATATGCACGTAGTAACAAAGACGTTGTTTGACTGAGAAAACAGTGACAAACTGAACAAACAGCATCATGCAAAATGTAGAGGTTTAATATTAGCTAATGTAACATTTTTTTCACATCGGTATGTAATATTTGAAAAAAAAAGTTGTTTTTATAAGCCTCAAAAACAATAAAAATGGGCCTTCATTTGGCTCGACATTAGCATAGCCTGGATGAAGACTTATGTTCTTTTTTCCATACTCTGAACTCTATGGCTGATGTCAGGGCTGGTAAAACCCTAACTATTAATAACCATTTAACAAAACATCACTTCAAAAATATCATCATTTTTTAAGTTTACAAGTCTTTTTTATACCTAAATGATTCATAGGTCAGTGTTAAATGGTTTAACAACAACACAAATCTTCTTGAAATAGTCAGATATTGGACTGAAAATAATGTAAACAAAAAAAAAGGACAAAGGCCTCAAGAAAGCCTGATTAAATATTCCTCAAGAGCACTTTAAAAAATGCAAGAGAGTCTGGCTCCTTGGACGACTCAAGATTTTTGCACAATACTGTTCACTTTTTCTTTCCACCTCCGCTACATTCTCTGGACATTTTTCTCCCAACTATCCCGTCTTCTTCCATGTCTTCTAGGTCTGTTACATTAGGGCTGGTTTTATGAAACCCATGGCAATTACCAACTTTAAAGTTATGAATGAAGGTGTGCCCATGAACAGGTTTGCACATAAACACATCGGTCAGCTTGTAGAGTATGCTGCACTTGCAAAACATGAGCAGTAATCAAGAAAACATGCAAGGAGGGGAAAAAAAAAACTGTGACGAAAACTGTTTGCAGAAATTATTCATTTCCCTTCTTTTTTATGTTTTCCTTGCACTCACTGTATACCCCTCCTACTCCCTTGTTTCCCTCGTTCGCTCTCACTCTTTTTTCCTCTTGCACATTCCATTTCATTTTGCATATCCCCCCCAAAAACACACACACATACACACCCACACACACACATTAAACCTCATCATTTTTTAAAACAACTTACCTTTACCCCCCCTCTCTCATTCTCCCTTTTTCTCTTTCTTTCTTCTCACCACCTCATTCCCCCCCTCCCCTCACTACCTGACATTGTGGCTCAATGCCCAATGAGTCACACCTCTGCTAAAACCATCAGAGATGGAGAGAGGAGGGAGCGAAAGAAAGAACTCGTCTGGGAGAGAGAAAAAGCACGAGTGTATGACAGAGAGAAAAATATAGAAAATAAAAATGGGAGGAGAGAAAGTTAGGGAGGCAGAAAGAGAGAGCCTCCAGAGAGAGAAGAGAGCACAGAGTGCATTTAACTTTTTGACTCCAGTAGTCAGTATGTGCATGTCAGGAACAGTTAGGCTGTTGACAACACTTTCTGCTCTGACACACACACGCACACACACACATATGCACACACAGACAAACATAGCCCAGCTCAATGACACCATGCATAAGCCCACCTGCATCATCTGCAGGCACACACATGGACACATACACATATATAGCAAACCTGAGCAGAACGTGTGGCTGCAGCCCTGCCTCTCTGCATCAGTCAGCCTCCCCCACGCTCTTTAACAGTTGCTATGGGAAACCACACAAACACTCCCTGTTGGGCAACACTGGGAGTCAGGAGAGGACACACACAGGTCACACACCTCCCCAAGCCCCATACATTTGTAAGCAGTTGCATGTGTTGATGTGCGCGAATGGGTTTGCACATTTTGTGCCTATGTTTCACCCATAAATTGTTGTGTTTGTGCATAATCTGTTTCCTGTTCTGGAAGAATGCTTCTACACAAAAAAAAAAGTTCATTTTCAAAAATGATGGATGAAACATATGTGATGAAAGAGGCACAGGAGTGTGTGAACGAGCCAAGAAACAGGGAATCAAAGAGATAAAAGAGTTTGGCAAAAAAAAAAAAATCTAAATAGGGCTGGTGGTAATAAATTGAAGTGTTGTTTACTACAGTAAGTCTCCTTTGTTCTGTGATTTTGCTCACGATGTCCCTTACCCCTGAACTGTGAACTTGGCTGGCTTGTTAGAGTGGGGGCGCTGGCTTTAACGAGGCTTATGTTTTATGAACCCTGAGGGACTGCAGCAAGCTGTGTGGATGCTGCAGCATGCCACGTGCCTGTCAACATTCAGCGGTGTTGTTTTTGAACACATTTCTGCTTCAGTCAACTGTTCTGACAAAAAAAGACCTTCTCTCTCTGATAGTAAATCAATACGTTCGCTGGAAAAAAAAAAAAAATAGACCCAATCAGATTCTCCTCCTTTTAGATCCTTAGGTTATCTTATCAACACATAACCAGATGGGAGCTGGTTTCATGTCTTTTGTCTTTGGCTTTTCATCGAAGGATTCATTCAGATTTTTAGGGGAACTAAAAGACTTGAGTTGAAGACTGTTTAGTATGTCTACAAAAGGCCCAATCTATTCTGCTTTGATGGGGTCAATCCCAGCTGAAGCTCTGGGTTTAGGAAGCGGTATAGGCTTCTAACCTGAGCTGTAATGTTTTTAAAGCCATACCAGCCAGCCACAAAGCTCATTTTGCCCTTTGTGTTGAATACACCAGACAAAACCTTGGAAGCCATCCACTGCAAAGCACATTCCTGGAGTATTTCTTTTTTTTTTTAACAAGTGTGGGATGGGGTCGAACAACAATTACGGTAAAATGTGACTAATATGTCACAGACATACTGGTGTGTGGGTTTTTTTTCCTGACCTGTTCTTTCTTTTTTTTCCCTCTCTTTTTATCCCCTTCTCTTTTCTTGAAAATCCTTCCCTCTCACTTCAAACCCCTGTAATTACAAACAAAAGAGCTGACTCTTCTCCAGCTGAGCAATGATAATGATGGAGAGTAGTGCATGTGTGTGTGTCTTCATCAAAGCCGCGTTGACGTTGATGAGTGTAGAGAAATGTGCGGAGGACAGTAAGGATTAACACAATCTGGGCATGAAGCCCTGCAAACTGAGGGAATGGTGTGTGCGCTTGTGTTGACTGTGTCTTGATAGCAACGATCCAGCACATGCAGCTGCTCTTGTAGCTTGGCATTTCAATGAGGCAAACAGACACTTGGAGTAAATGGAATACAGACTGAGGCGGTGACAACAAACGGGCCAAAGAGATTTAAGGAGCAGCAAAGTTGAGAACAGGTTGCACTTACAATCTCAAGGCTGTAAACAACAAAACAGGAGTGTGTTTGTAACAGACGTGGAGACTTATTGATCACCCGCTGCCGAAAGGCAAGGGAGGGTGGTAATGTTTTTACCTGTGTGATTGTGTGTTTTTTTATCTGTGAGTTAGCAAAATATCTCACAAACCACTGGATGGATTTACATGAAACGTTTGAAAGATTATCACTGGATATACACATAAAACTGATTGACTTTTGAACTCAACCTAAATAAGATGGGCAACACAGCCAGTTCACCTTAGCAAACACAAACATTGCTATAACTCCCCTAGTTTTACATATTTTGAGCTAAAATTTGGTCTGGTGGTGGTTGAGAGTCCTCCCCAGTAAATACTTTGAATAATGGATTGTAATGAAAGTAACAAAAAGTACTTTTTGAGGTCAACCTAATTTAAGATGGCTGCCACAGCCAATCAGGTTTAGCAAGAAATGGCTATAATTGAGGAAATTTTATGGATACCACGCTAAAATTTGATGTGGTAGTAACTGAGAGTCATTCCCAAGTTGTACTATACTTTGTAACAGAATTGCAACATCTATCAATACTGCATTTACCAAAAATGTTTATAAGTCACATAACTCATGTATAACATGATTTCTCAACATAGCATAATCTTAGTTTAAAACATCCATGAAAGGCAGCAGGTGATATTCAATCTTTTGAGGAATGTTAGGCTCTTTAATTTGCTACCTTTTAGGTAGAGGTAACAAAAAAGAAATAAATCTAACGTATAGTACATGAGGTTGAGCGCACAATGTGAGTTGCAGTTGTATCTAGGCCACATGTATGGATGGTTGCGAGGTAGAGTGTGTACCGCCTGGTTGTGTTTGGAGCTGGCCCAGGCCAGAGGAGCTCAAAGCACTGAATGTCATCATCAGAGCTGTCGAAGAGCCAAGCAGTAATCACACCCAGATCACCTACACACTCACGCCAACTTACAACACCAGTCACTCCAGAGCAGTGTGTTTGTGTTTAAAAAAAAAAGGAAAAAAAAAAGAAAAGAAAAAGAAGGCGCATTGATTGAGGTAAGGTAACAAACAACAAGGAGTATATGCATTAAGATTGCATTTTATGTTACTGCAAAAACAGTGTTGAGACAAGCATGTGGTCATAGAGCAAGCTCAGGGAGGGAGGGAAGGCTCGAGATGTGTGGAGAAGAGGGTGTATTTTTTTCTCTCCTCTGACTTCCTCCCTTTCTCCATGTCAGTCTCATATCCCACCCCTCTATTTTCCATTTTTACATGCAGCTCCAGATGTGAAGGGAGTGAAATATTAAATTACCAAAATGGGCTTGTTTCTGCACTTTGGCTACATCAAAAACAACCCAGCCTCCGCTATGTCCTGACCTTAAACACACAGACGCACCCCCACAGGCACGTGCATGCATGCACACATACACTCTCTCACACACATTTACACTTTCTGATGAAATGTGGAAATGAGTATCATTTACTGGATGTTAAAGGAACAAAGTAATGCATCTTTCTTAGTTATTGGTTTGATTGTCCTTGAAGTAGCTTGTTTGACTTGTTTTGCTTTCAGTTATCAAACTCAGTTCCTGTTACAGCAAATAAATCAGAGTCATGTTTCTGTAAAGGTGCTGGGCAAGAAAACAGTTCTACCTATTCACTTTTAGAGTGCCTGTTGAAGAGTTTCCTGCTAATAAAAAAAGAGTTTGAAAGGAAGTAAAACTAATTGTCGTAAATAAGAAAAATAGTAAGGTGCAGGTATATTCTGCATTCCCTTTACTATGTTTTGTTATGGTTCATGCTTCTTTGTCTTTGCTGAGTATTCACCTTAACAATCCATGTTCATTTTCATTTATCAGGCCTGAAACTGTACAACATCAGCAGGGCACCATGAGTCTTCACTGAAAACTCAATGGGAATGTAGAAGACAACTCTAGAGTCCAATTCAAAGATAATTGCACAATTCAGCATCAAGTGTGACACATACCAAGGTGGTGCTCTGTTCCACTCCTATTTTACATGGGCCTGAAAACTCTTAACCAGATGATAACAAAGAGTGGCTATAGATACCATTTCCAAAGTGGAACAGTCATCAGATGACATCAAGCTGTATGCCAAAAATGAGCGAGACAGCTCCCCCTGCTTTACCTTTCCAGGTTGCGGGGGAGCTGGTGCCTTTCTCCAGTGGTCTTATAGTGCGAGAGGCGGGGTACACCCTGGACAGGTCACAGGTCTGTCACAGGAGAATAGAACAGAATTTAACAAATGTGGCATAGGAATATATTGTGCTTCACAGAAAAGAAATCTCAATGACATGTCAGTGTTTTTTAAAAGCCACAAATTGAATCTGACTAATGTTGTTTCAAATTAAAATCTAGCTGTTTTCACTTTTATTGTCCTTGTGCCTACTGAAAGCAATTTGTTGATGAGTTCTGATACAAAACGTCAAAACAGTAAGCTAACGTCAAAACAGTAAGCTACAGTATATGGTTTTAAATGGTGCTACATCAGAGGCCAACATTTTCTTTTTAACTCCCATTACAATGTTACAGTATATCAAAAATCTGTACATATTGTTCTGAAAGCAAAGCCCCCGTCTACCTCCTATATAAACCGTAAGAAATCCAGGGGATACACATGACTTACTGATTGAGTGTAGACAACCTGAGAGCAGTTTAGGATCACAGTAGAGTTAACACTGTCAAATGCCCAGCAATGAGCACCTCAACAGGGGACAGATGAGAGTAACATGCGAGCGTATGCTGGGCGTGTGTATGCCTGTGCATAGTATATGTTAAAGGGTGAGCATGAAACAAGTGTGTATGAGAGTGTGTGCATGTGGGTGTGGGTGGGTGGGTGTGTGTGTATGTGTGTGTACGTGTGAGGGCTACCCTGCTCAGGGCATTGACTGAATTGTTTCCACATGTGTCTTAACACAGAGTTCTGGGCGGGTTTGCAGGACAGGAGAGGAGAGGGGGGCTGCTGTAGCTGGTGTTGGGGAGTGCATTGAAGGAGGGCAGGGGGGGTCAGGTTTCATAGCACTGTGCAACACATCTGGGTTGCAAGAGCAGAATTAGTGTTCCCATGGATAAAAACACATAGCCTATGCACAAATGCATTGACGCACACCTTGATGAATCGGTGCACAAAACATCTGTGATTTGTAAGCAGCCCTCATGTGCACATCCTCCACCACAAACACCGCTGCAACACAAAATATGCTTGTGCACACAATCTGCTACCACACACATTGCACAACCAGTGACTTAGTTTTTTTTATTTAAGCTGCAAGTTCTGCTTACTGTATCATGCTCTGCTGCTTTTATACTCTGGCACACACTGTCATGTTCATCACAAACGTACTAATACACACACACAGACACACAAACTCAAACACTACTTCTTCCCTGGCACAGCTGTCCCAAATGCTGCGGGAACACGGGCGTTTCACTGGCACTGGCACAACACATGGAAGGAAAATCTGAATGTGTTCTAACTAATCAGCCCCCTATTCCGCTCACAGAGAGAGTGAGAGAAAGAGATGTGAGAGATGAGGACTGAAGGACTGTGCGACGTGTGCAGCAGGTGCTGAAAGGTGAGGAGGCAGCAGACAATGCGTGTGTCGGAGTGAAAATGTGAGAAGACAGACAGAGTGACAGGGCAAGATAAAAGAAGGTTAGAGGTGAATAGATATGAAGAAAGGGCTGAGGAGAAAAAAAAGCCAGAGTGAGACGGGATAAATGGGAGAAGGGAGGGGGGGATGCCAGTTCCATAAATGTTTAATTGCCAGCAGGTTTATTCATGTTAAGCAAGAAAAAGAAAGCAGAGAAAAGGGAGAACTTAAACAGTACAAAATCTGTCTAGCTCCACTTAAATCTAATTTACACAACAAACAGAGAGAGGAGAGAAGAGAGGGCAAAGAGGGGGGGTAAAGGAGGAGAAAAAGCAAAAGAGAGGAAGAAAAATGCTAATTGGCTACAGTTGGGCATGTCTGGCCTGAGATGAAAGAAGATGAGGACAGAAAATGAGGGAACAGGAGGGAGGAAGTAGAACACAAAGAGAGGAGAGAAGAAGAAAGCAAGGAGAGGATGATGGATGGATGGATGGATGGATGGATGGATGGATGGTTGAGGACAAGCATGCCAAAGCTTTAAATGAAATCCACAAATTGGTCAATGTGAACTTATCGGTTATTAAAACTGTTTTTGAGAGTCCTTTTTGAACTAAACAACTACCTTTAAATGCTGCATAAAAGTTTAAAACGTTATTGATTTATTTCATACTTTATTCTTCGTCTTTTCATATCTGGATTCTGTTTTACCCATCTCAACCCTTTTCTCCCATTGATTCTTTCTTTAACTCCTGTTTTATCACACCCTCTATTCTCAGTCTCCTTTGTGTTTTTCTTATTCTCATATTACTTCAAATCACCTGCACATGTGGAAACCACAGTGCAAATGTGACAAAAAAAGCCTAATATGTCAACTTTGTCCAGAATAAAATCAAAGTGCCCCTTAGGCTTAGGCAGCCTTTGGCATCACCTAAAAAAGGTCATGTGTTTTGTGGCTCAACAAAAGTTTAGGACATCTTTAAAAAGCCTGCCTTCGTGTTTTTTCTCTGTCTGTAATGCAGATGTCTTCAGGCTAATACAGCATCTGTGCTTTGTTATCCATCTTACTGTTACGCAAGAACCTGGAACAAAGAACAACAACACTTGCTAAATATGCTGTTTATTGATATTAAAATGCATTCAACTGTGGTCATAAATTCAGTTTGAAAAGCCTTATTATTCTGATTAATTGTGAAAACAAAACAAAGATAAATAAAGGGAGGCCACTAGTGGAGAGTGTATATCTGAGGAGGTTTGGACTCCTGAACCAGGCCAGGGAAGCAGGAAAAGGGGGCAGGGAAGGGGGGGAGGGGTATTCTTCTGCTGGGGATCTGCTGAAAGTCTAATATGTGTGTGTTTTTATATTCAGCATGATTTAGTCAGTGTCTGATTTACATTTAACCCCACTGCCGCACTGTTTCATTTTTCATTTAGTTGCTGCCCAAGGCCATGTCCCAGATTGGAGACAGCTACACAACCCACTGCTGCTGTCTGCTCCACCAAGCTGCTTCCTTTCTAGTTGTCTGGTCTGGTCAGAGGAGATGAAGACCTGTAGGTGACCCCAAATCCCTAAATACAAACACACACACACATAACATTCTTGCACATTTCTATATGCACACCCACATACATAATTTTCCTTGTGCACACACACAAACGAACAGGGGAAATGCAGACGGAGCACACACACAGAGACAACATGTGGAACAAGTCGTCTAATCCCACTAATACACAAAAATCTGCAGAAGCAGACAGGTATAACACAGACATTACACACACTCCAGAGCACAGTTATGTATTTAGTGAGATTTAACCCTAACACATAAACACACACACACACACTGAAACCCCTAATAACCACACACTTACAGAAATGTAAACACACAAACATGGGTTACCATCACATTTAAAAATCTCCATATCAGAGCAGAAATTTACCAAAATATCCACAGGCAGCAGACACAAGTGTGTGCGCACAAACACATGCACCTGTGGTTTCAAGCCAGCACACAAGAACTCTTTACTCTTCGAGCTGTCTGCCCCACTTAAAGTGAGCGGCACTTGTGAAGAGGATCTGACAGACAGAGAAAACACTTGTGCACACACACACACTGCGATGAGTACACTACTGGAGCAGAAGACCTGACTAAGCTGAATTTCCCTCTGCTCCCCTTTCCTATTTTCCATCTGCCTCAGCATAGGAGAACCTGCCTGGGGAAAATTTGTGCCCACCGTACACACATGTGCCTGTCTTCACTTTCTTCTCCTGCGACACTTAAACATCTACACACACATCCATGGACACATGCTGATTCACACCATCAGTCTCTCTAGTTCTCTTCTGCCTTCTATTCACTGCTTTTTATTTATCGGTAATCGGTCTCCACATGTTCTTTTAGCTTTCATTAAATCTAGCCTTATCTGCACCATATCTCTGCCATGTCTTTATATATATAGTGTGATGTGGTTGACCAGCATCCAGGGAGAAACAAGTGCAGGAGTCCTGGCCAAACTTGCCTGCCTCTCTGCCCAAATTACATGGGACAGTTCCAATTACCCTGTGGCCAACCAAGGCATTTCCTGGGTTAGAACTGGTGACGAACCCCCCACCACCACCACCCCCACTGCTTTGCTGTGGTTGCACGGGGTGTCATTAGACGCTTGTTTTACTGCAACCCCAAGAACGTGCCCGCCGGCCGCATCCACGCCACGGGAAGCACAACTGCAACGTTCCAATAACTTTGCTGGGCTTGATGGATGACAAATGGGAGAACCGTTGAAGTAACGCTCACGTTAGTAGTAAATTCCTGCTGACCAAGAGGGAGATAGAGAGGGAACATTGCTAAGGGGTGGAGGAAAGTGAAATTAAAGACAGGCTGCTGTGACTTCTAAGAAGAAAGTAACCAAAAGCTATTCTATTTTATTAGGTCGGATTAAACACACTGGGATTAAATAAAATATGTGGACATGTTATTTCCAGAATGATAAGTAAATGTCTACATGGGTAATGACAGTGTGACCTGGAGGCGTGTGATTGGGAGAAACGTCCTCTCGGATCTGAACTCAAGTGGTGTTCTGTTATTGGACTTCTGTGCTAGTTACAGCTTGTCCATAACGAACACCATGTTTAAACATAAGGGTGTCCATAAGTGCACATGGCACCAGAACACCCTAGGCCACAGATTGATGATAGACTTGGTAGTTGTATCATCTGATCTGTTGCTGTATGTTTTGGACACTTAGGTGAAGAGAGGGGCAGAGCTGTCAACTGATCACCACCTAGTGGTGAGTAGGATCAGATGGTGGTGGAAGATGCTGGACTGATCTGGTAGACTCAAAGGTGTAGTGGGGGGTTGCTGGGAACCCCTGGCAGAAGAACCTGTCTGAAAGATCATTAACTCACACTTCTGGCAGAGCTCCAACTGCATTTAAGCTGGGGTGGGGGACATTGATTTTGAATGGGCTATGTTCTACACTGCCATTGTTGAGGCGGCTGCCCTGAGCTGCAACCAGAAAGTTGTTGGTGCCTCTCATGGTGGCCACACTTAAACTCAGTCATGGACACCCTGGGTGAGGGAAGCCTTCAAGCTGAAGAAAGAGTCCTATTGGGCCTTGTTAACTGGTAGGACTACGCAGGCAGCTGTGGGGTACCAGTGGACCAGGCAGGCTGTAGCAGTGGCTGTTGCTGAGGCAAAGGCTCTGATGTGGGAGGAATTTGGTGAGGCCTTGTATAGAGACTCTCGATAGGCTCTGAGAAGATTCTAGTGAACCATCAGGTGGCTGAGGCAGGGGAAGCAGCACTTTACCAACACTGTGTATAATGAAGGTGGGGTGCTGTTGACCTCAACCAGTGATGTCATTGGACAGTGGAAGGAATATCGGACCTTCTTAATCACACCAACACATATTTCATGGGGAAAGCTGAATCTTGGGACTCTGGGGTGGATTTGCCCATAACCAGGGTTGAGGTCGTCAAGTTAGTTAAAAAGTTCTGCAGTGGAAGAACTATTGGGGTAGACAAGATTCACCCTGAGTTCCTTAAGGCTCTGGATGTTGCTGGGCTGTCTTGGTTGACATGCCTTTGCAACATCATGTGGCCAACAGGGGCAGTGTCACTAGATTAAGTAGCATATAATGGATGGATGGATGGATGGATGGATGGATGGATGGATGGATGGATGGATGGATGGATGGATGGATGAAGTCAAAGGTAGAGGAAATAAATATATGTATTCTGAAAATTTTAGTTTTAACAGGTGTTCCAGGCTTTAGGTTGAACAAAACACTATGCAATACAACAGACATCTGAAGTCAAAATGAAAAGAATGAAAAGGCAATAAAGTTACTGCAATTTAAACATGCATCCTGATGTTTTGCATACATATTTAGCATCACCTGACAAACTTGTGCATGTAAAATGAGCAGCATTGTTATCTATGAGGACCTGACAGGGCTTAACTACATATTTATTTAGGCATTTTTTAAAATAAAATGATTCTAATCTTGGACACTGTTTTTCAGAATCTAGTAAGGAGAGGAATCATCATGAAACAATTCAAAAATCAACATCCATGACAGTTTGAGGTAGCATTAGTGTGCGAAGCATGAGTAAGCTGCACATCTGTGAATACTGAAGAAAATGTACAGGTTTCAAAGGAACATATGAGGCAAAACAGATTACATATTTTTCATGTAATGCTTTGCCTATTTCATCAACACAATGCCAAACCACAGATAATACCACAGTATGACTCCATGGTAGAAGAGTTCACATGCTAGATATCAGAGAGTGACAACTATTGTTGTCAAAAAAATTTTACCAGCACATTATTATTTAACTGATACATTTAATTGTTAGATTACAGGATGTTTTTTTTCTTTTGTAAAAAGAAAAAAAATTGAAAAAAACAACACAAACGTTTAGAAAGAAAATCAAGTTAGTCAAATATTGGGTGTTTTACTGATGTTTCTATGTTTCTGTGGGGCTGCTGTGAATCTGTGGAAAAGCAATTAGCTGTTTCTTGAGTTTCACACTACAGAGTGTATACAGACTTTTACGGTAAATCCAATCTAAAAAAATAATTTCTTTATATTGGCTTTTAATTCAAGTTTAGTCTGAATCCCATCAGGTTTTGTATATTTTTTCTTTGTTTTAGTTTTTTTTATTTTTTATTTTATTGTATTTGTTTGTTTGTTTTTATGTTTTGATTGTATTGTATTTAGTTTATTTATGTTTTTTGCTGTTTGTCTTTTACTAACTTGGAAAGCACTTTGGTCAACCTTGTTGGTAATATAGAAATAAAATTGGCTTTGACATCTGCCATTCAGAACATTGCTGGCTTGATCCCAATTTCCACCACCCTGTGTGAAAATGTTCTTGAGCAACCTCATGAAGACTTCGATCTAAGAGTTAGTGTATAAGTGAAAATGGTTTAAAAAGGATGGTCTGGCAGAGCATAGCTTAGGGCTGTCACCTCACAGCATGCAATGGTTTTCTCCGAGTTCTCTGGTTTCTTCCCACAGTCCAAAAATATGCATTTTAGGTTAATCAGTGATTCTAAATTGCCCTTAGATGTGAGTATGAGCATGGATGATAGTTTGTTTGTTTTGTGTGGCCCTGTGATGGACTGGTGACCTGTTTGTATCTTGCTTCTCACCCTTTGATTGTTGTGACATAAGCTGGTAAAGAATAAGAAGGAATGCATACATGTTAAGGCATGAATAATGATTCAGTATCAATTTCAATTTGAGCATGTAACACGCTAATAATCTACAGGCACATATTGTTAGTAATATCTCTTCTTTTCACATAAATCATATGTCTATTTTTAAAAATATTGTAACAAACAAGAATAATTTGGAATGGGGAAAAAGAGAAAAAGGCTTGGATCTTGCAGAGAAAAGTAAAAAACCAGCTACGGGAAAGAGTTAGTAACTGACGCACGGAGTAGGACGAAGATTGGGGTGGGGGGGAGGGGTTGGCGAGAGGTAGTGTGACGTAATGGATGACAGACGAGAGGGATTAGTCGAATGACAGAGATGAAGGGATGCTCTTTTGTGTCCTCTGTCTTTACCCTCACGCCGTCCATCATTCATTTGGAGCACCAAGTGTATGGCAATTGTGGGTGCCAGCTGTGTGCAAGTGCATGCTGTGTGCAATCAATTTGTTTGCATACATTTCAAAGTCTGTTTATGCACATGTGTGTATTGTAGGTATTAATATTCCTTCTGTCAGTCTGTCAGCATTAATGCACACCATGTGTCTGTGTGTAAAGTGTGTTCATGTATGTATAAAGTGTGCGTGTTGTGAGTTTACTTCTGGTTGCCCATCTGGTGCTGCTATGCTGTGTGCCGCCTCAGCCAGCTCTCTAATAGCTCCAATAAGCTTGTGGTTTGCTGCTTCATACACACGTACATACGTAGTTATGTACACACTGGCACATAAATGCACACACACATACACATACTCAAACACTTGACACAAACCTTTGCACACATACTTGTCTCGCTGTTATTCTTCTTCCAAGAGAAAGAGGCCGAAAAATGACCATTTATTTACTTTGAGCTCTGGGGCTGCGGCACCACAGCCTGCCAGTACCAAGAAGAAAAAAAAAGAGTCAAAGTGCAAAACAGAGCAGGGAGAAGGAAGAGTAAAGGTAGGAGCATAAATGACAAAAGGAGGAGTGGTGGATGGTCAAGAAAAAGGATAATCCAAAGAAGGAAGAGCTGCTGTTTAATTCTATGCAGCATTTACTTGTGGTACAGTCTGTCTCTGCCCTGTGTGTCTTGGGCTGCAACAAATCCAGACAAGAGGGAGGTTGAATTTACTCCAAACTCTTAAAAACACATGATACAAGTTCTAAATTAAGCTCATGTTTCAGGTGATTTTCATCCATTTGACTGATAAGATAAATCCAGGTTCAACTTCAGCATTTCAAGTATTTTTGAGGCTTATTTATGTTTGTCCAGGCCTGTTGGAGCAACCGCTCTGCCCGACACAGCCTGCTCCTGGCCCAGCTGTTCGGGCTCCGTTCAGTAACACAGTGTGTTTCCAGCTCACGGGGCAACTCTGGGTCCAGATCCAACAAACTGAGACCTTATTTACATTCTGGGGGGAAAATACGCCTTTTCAAATATGCCCAACAACTCCTTTCTAGCCAGAGAAATATTTCTACACATGTAAACAGGACAAATTGTCAACTCTGCTTTGACGTGATTTCTCTGGATGTGGTGGATTATGCTCCAATTCAAAGCTGGGCTGTTCCAGTTTATCCAATAAAACAGGTCTTTCTTCAACAAGATGTTTATTTGAATCCTACTGGGGAAAGCCAGGTGTTGCCAGTGTACACAGGCCTAATGTGGTTTAGGGAGTTTACCATAGAGTGCAGACTACAGGTGCTCGAAGGAGTGTACTGCTGCACACAGACGATAAGATGCTGATATGGGGAGGCGAGCTTGAGGTCCAAAATGCAACATATTGTAAGTCAGTGTAACGATTTGAGCAATCAGACTGAAAGATGGTCTGACAGAAGCATGTATAACATAGACAAGTCAACCTGTCTGGTCTCAAGGGCAAGGTTGCCACAGACAGTTATCTGCTTTCTCTTTTTGCTGCCTCCTGTGCTCTTTTTCATCCCGCTCCTTCCCTCCTATCTTCTGTTAATCTGTTCCAGAGCATTGGGGTTGCATGAAAAAAAAATAAAATAAATAAATAAACATAGCAAGTGCACATATTTCCCCCTTAGCCAAGAGAGAAAAAACACATAGACAAGGGTGGAGAGGAGTGAAGGGGTGAGGGTGTGTGTGCGTGTGTGTGTGTAAGTGGGGGGGACTGGCTGTGTGATGAAAGAGAAAAAAAGTGAAATAAACTGT
This sequence comes from Kryptolebias marmoratus, assembly GCF_001649575.2. Classification (NCBI taxonomy): domain Eukaryota; kingdom Metazoa; phylum Chordata; class Actinopteri; order Cyprinodontiformes; family Rivulidae; genus Kryptolebias; species Kryptolebias marmoratus. Next base: position 17,014,542 of record NC_051438.1, on the reverse strand, counting down.
TTATTCAAAGGCAGCACTAAGCCCTTTTGTTGTGGTGGGGACCTGTCTTTTATTAGCAGCCTGAAAAGCCTTCAAAGGCTGGAAAGACAGAGGACATGCCAATAGACGAGTATATACAAGATGGGGGGGGTCTAGAGAAAGGGGAGGGAGACGGTGAAGGGGACACAATGAAAAGATTGAGAGAAAGGCAAAACGAAAGACGTCCGGGGAACGTGAATGGGTAGTCATGTCTTGTAGAGGACTTGATGGAGGTAGAGAACTTGAAATTGTGCCACCAGTGCAGAAGTAAAGAGTGTGTGTGTGTGTGTGTGTGACAGTTACAGATGGACCATAATATGGGGAAACTGTTCAGATTCATATGTTAGCAGCTTTTTTCACAGGCAGAACTTTCACAGAGCCTTTGTTGCTGATGTTTGAGCACGTGTCTCTGATGTGGAGGTTAGGAGAACAATGTTTTCTATCAAATCTTGATTCAAAAGAAAAACGAATGTTTGGCAAAGACTGTTTGTTGTGTGTGTCTCGAGTGAAATCCATATGAGATTGGTTTGTGTGCTGTGTGGTAGCCATTTGTGTGCATAAACTTACACGTGTGAGAGGGATGGATGTATTTTGGGATCGCTTGGAACAGCAAAGGAGGCATTCCCTCATTGCGTAACTTCATCACTCTTATCTCTGCTCTCAAAGCAAACTGAATGCTGCATTCCCATCTCTTCCCTTCTCTCATTTTTTTTTCGAGCTCTCTCTTTGTCAAATTCAAGTCTTCAGGGATGCAAACGTTCTGCATTTTTCCCTCTGACCCTACTTTTCTTTTCATTTGTCAAGCATTCAGTCTGTTTGTCTATTTTGTGAAAATGACGTGGTCACTACAGTCCAACCTGATAGCATGTCCTTGTGTGTGCGCCTTCCAAATATGCTAATAATATGAGTGGTCCTTGGCTGTGTGCGTGTGTGTACAATTTATTTTAGTGCTCGTGCTTATGCACAGTGTCTGCTCTTGAAACTGAATCAAAGTGTTCTGAATTAAATAAGAGTCACAATCAGCAAAGTGGCAGCAAGCAATGACATCACTGCAGCTGGGTCCCCAGCTGGAGCACAGAAAGGACTTGGGTGAGTGTGTGTATGCAAGGCTGCACGAATGGATGTGTGTTACCAGTATAGTTTATTTGTCATATGAATATTTCATGAAATCCGTAGCCTCTATAGAAGAGCAAAGTGCAAGCAGGTTCAGAGTAATGTGGAGCTTTTCCTTGCAGGAATTGTGAATGTGTGTGTGTGTGTTACTGTGTGTAGGTAGCTGAGAGTATAAGTGAGATTTCCAACCTCAGCCGACCCATCAGTTTCCCTGCACATTCTGTGCCTTGTTTCTACTGGAGCAGACGGTGCTGCGGTGAGAAAAACAACAGGAATTTCATCTGTCATTGATTAAGCATATTAACGGTGGTGTCTGATGTCTTTTACGTTCATTCCACACACACACACACATACACACACACCAACATGCAGCTGCACTTACAAATACACAGTTTCACACACATACACACATATGGACTCTCCCCACACTGCATTGCTACCAAGACTACCATACAGTAAAAGACACAACATGGAATATTATCAAGATCCACACCATTAATGTGACTAAATATGTGTGTGTGTGTGTGTGTGTGTGTATACATGTGTGTTTTTGTTGGGTGTGAATGGATTTTCACACGCTAAGTCATGCAAGCCGGAAAATACTGATCATAAACTTCTAACCAGCATGAAAAACCGACAACCCCACAAAGAGTCAAAGTGTGCACACACACAATGTCAGAAAACACTCGAGCTACTAACTTCATTTGAAAGCATGCCTGTGCACATACATGCAACAGATGCACTGTAAACCATGCTTTTCAAATGTACACACATACATAGAAAACGCTCTGCTACTGAGGACACCGAGCGACCAGACACACAGAAGAAATAACTGATGCTGTCTCTGTGGTATTTACCACCACACTGCTGTCATTTATAAGCCAGTGACACTACTTTGCATTGTGATTTCAGCTGTGTGTTGAAAGTACAGCTCAAATAAAGTAACAGTTATTTGAAAAACAAAAAGTGGAGGAACATCTTCAAAACAAAAAGAAAAAGTCTTAATCAGTGTCTTCTCACTTTTGTTGAGCAATCTGAAGTGTTTTTTATTGCCTGCATTGTTACCAGTAGTTGTATAATTAGTATTTTTCATGCAGTATGCCTTTAAATATTCACTAACCCCCTTGGGGACCCTATCAGGAGTCGTATTCCTATAATCTGAGATCCTTCTCAGATCACAAATTTAGTTAGTTAGTGAGCTTTGATTTATTGTTTTTGTTGTTTTTGATTAACTAATGAGACAGGTAAGTTTAGTTTTATATTTGCATCTGTCATGCATGCTACACAGAACTGTATATATGATATATTAATATTACTGTTCATTTTTGGCCAAAAACAATACATATTTTTATACATTGTATATGAGCAGCAAAAATGATACACACATCACAATGCAAAGCAGAAACAGCACAACAAGGAGCAGAAAGGAAGATGGAAAACTAAAGGGCACTTACTACAATACAACACAGTTAGGTATGAGTGATTTATAACATTGAGATTCACTGCAATTCAGTCCCACAAAACAGTTGATTGATCCTATGACAGTTATTGAGACTAACATTTTATTACATATTAAAAAAAAAGATTGCTCACAAACAGGTTTTGTTTTAAAAATACAATACACTTTCAGAAAACCTAAATCCCAGTTAATAAACGCATAAATATAATGTCTGGTGCAACATTATCTAAACTGCCAGCAGCAGATGTGTTTAAAACTTTTTCTGCAATGTAGCAATGAACAGCAAATGTATTTTCTTCAAAATAAATAACAAAACATAATAAAATATAAGTTATTCAGGTCTTCTGAAATATTAGTTAATCAGGATCAGGATGAAGCACATTTTCAGAGGGTTTGTTGCTGCTTATACTGCTCTTCTCTTAAACAGTAGGTGTTACGATTGAGACAATAATACTGCTGAACCAAAAGAAGAGTTGTAGGGAAATAAGGACAGAGGATCAATTTTTCATATCCAAACATAGCAACAATTTTTAAAACAATTGAGTTTTTTTGTTTGTTTTTTTTTTGTTCGCATTTGGCTCACGACTGCAGTTGCTTCATTCATATTCACATTTGTGAATCAATACGAATTAATAACACTTCACATCCCAAATGTCTACTGAAGGTAAGATACTGACTGCTAACAACATGTCCACAGAAACCCGCTTCAAAATTGTTCAGGTTTTCTGGGAGGTATTTTGTTTTGGGGTTTTTTAGCCATTTTTTTGTTTTTGTTTGTTTTCTATTCAAAATTTGTCCGTTTGAGTATTTCTGACACTTAAGTTTACTTTTTTGATAGGCAGCTCGGTTGTTACCAAATTACTAGAGTCCAGAACGGCTACTTAATAACTTTTACTTCTCTCCACTGGTCTAAACACACATTAACTGAACACAATAATTCAACCAAGTGCTTGTATACTAGCTGTCAGTGCTTGATTTATGTACTGCTTTTAGTGCAGAAGCAATATGAAGTTATGACTTGAGTTATGTAGAAATAGAGCTTTCAAAACTCATTTATCAAAACTGCAACTCAATCCAACATCAATATAACTTTGAGTTTAAACCAAAATGAACAGATTTAATCTGCACAAAAATGCACACTGTAACATTTTAGAATAGAATAGAATAGAATAGAATAGAATAGAATAGAATAGAATAGAATAGAATAGAATAGAATAGAATAGAATATCAAGGGAGTGAAGCCAAAAGTAGGTACCTGAGGGAAAACAGCAGCGATGAGGGATGGCAACCAGAAACCCAGGGAGTCATGTGGGTGTGCAAGGCAACACACAGACACACAACTATACAAATACACAAACCAGAAAAAAAATCAAGCACACACACTTAGTGCTCACAAGTTTCTGCACACAAAATAAATTTCCCAGACAACACATGAAACACATCTTTATTTCAGTATAATGTAGAGAGCACACTCCTGCAAATTATCATTAATCTTTTCTTATCTGCACGTCTCCTTTAATCTTTTTCTTTAGGTTTCTTTCCTGATCTCCCTCCTTCTTTTTCCCTCCTTCATCAAATTCCAGAGATCCGTCACATTCCATACTTCCATCATGAGAGAGACATCACCACAGCCTCGCTGCTATCCAGAGGTCCACTGCTCTGCCCAGTTCATGGTATCAGTCCAGAATCCTGTCATGTGCATTAATTTTAAAATGCGTTACTTCCCACCCGACTGTCACTTCTTATTTGTCACTGTCATTCAGACCACTTGTTTGGAAAAAATACCCTGCATAACTGATCAGAGGTGGGATCAGAATTTCATCTAAATCGGTTTTTCTCTGTACATAAACATGAATTCACAAACAAAACAAACTTGGGTCTGAATGAGAGAGGGTAGAGGGGTTAGGCTGGTGGGTTTACATGGGAAGAGAGGGGAAACAAAGAGTGGATGGCAGAAGCCAGCCAGAATGAGTGTCAGTGAGGACAAAGAGCAGAAGAAAAAGAAAGGAACGGGCTAAAATGGCAAGAGAAGTGGGAGAGAAAAGAAGAGGAAGAAATCCTCCAGAGTGCTTCTTTTTTTGTTTTGTTTTGTTTTGTTTTGCTCCAATGGGACAAAAGGTTATAGCATGACCGGGTAGGTGTCAGGTGATGGGTGTCCAAATTAAAGATGACATAATGGGGGGGCAAATGGGGTCTGTACTGGGGTTTGATTGGGAGTAAGGGTGGGGGCAGGCCGTGGCAACAAAGTCAAGATGGGCCATGCTAAGCTGGGCTGGGCTGGGCTGGACTCGACTGTGAATGGGCAGCAGGGGGCTACCCTGAAGGCTCCTCCATATGGAACGTGTTAGCCTAGCAGTTGCTAATGAAATGCAGGCTGACGTCAGGCAGACACCCACCCATTGTTTTGCTGCTTAATTTGTTATAATATTTGTCTTACAAATGAGGTTTTTGCCAGGACAAGGAAGAATAAGAGGCCATGGCTTTAAATGGGGAAAAAAAATAGGCTACACTTATTGTTGTAAAAGCCTAAAGGTATGGCTTCAGACAAGGATTTTGCTTTAACTGTGTAAGTCTGGAAAAGCTTTGGTCTTAGCATAAGCGCTAACAGAAGAAGAACCGGGGTCTTAGCTGTCAGAGTGGAAATAGGCAGCACAGCTGGGTGTGCTGCAAAGGGAGCACACCCTGCTGTACAAGTATCTGTTAAATGATGGAAGTTTTTAGGATCAAGAAACAATTCTACAGAACAACAATTCGTTGTAGAAATACATCATTCATGTTTACTACCACAGCTGCTTGTCTGTTCAATATATCCTCGTTTACACTTGCACATCAGGAGTCATAATTTGTTATACTTCTCACTGATTTGCTTTCCAATATGCAGAGAATTCTTCCCAAAATAGGCACATGGCAGAAAGTTTAAAAATGCTTTTGAAAGAGGAGTAGTGCAGTAATTGACCACCACCTGGGCAAGTGGCGGAGAGCCAGAGAGAAAGGGATGCAGAAAGAAATAAAACTGGTGTGAGCGGAAAGAATGAAAGCAACAACAAAACAAAATGAACAAATGTGGACTGAAGAAAGACAAGAAAGGAGATTAATGAAGAAAGGACGACCGATGGAAAAGCCTGGCCCCTGTTTCTTTTTCTCGTTCTTTTACTCTGACATGTCAAATCTGTGGTGCTTTATTGGCATGAGTAATGATGGGAGGTGTTGCCAGGGTAATTACATAGCACATTAAAGGGCTTCATAAACATTACAGTTCCTCCTCTGCTAGGTGGCAAGGCTAAAGGGGCAGGAAGAGGGGAAAAAAATGAATGGGAGTACCGGACACAGCAAGACGGAGCAGAAGCAGCACAACAGGGAGCAGAAAGGAAGATGGAGGAGTAAAGGGCACTTACCAGGAAGGGAGTGGGGGCAGGGGTGTGGAAGAGATGAAGAGAAGGGATGACAGTAATGAAAGTTACCATGCTCATGGATTCCATCACTGAGTGCCTGAACATGAAACAGGAAGAAAAAAAAAATCTACATGCAGGACAAGCGTCCAACACAAACCACAGCTGCAATTCACATCACAGTGTATGAAAATTGACAGGATAACTCTCTCACACATACACAAATTGACATAAAACACACACCAGCATAAGTTTTTACATACTTGTTGACACAATCTTTGCACATACCCAGTAATCATTTGCACTACAGCCACAGATCCCACACGCACTCAGCTGTGCACAGTCTGTCGTAGAAGGTCATGACACTCAACCAAACACACACAACCACAAGGGCCGTAATTAAACAAACATCCACCCAGTTGAGCATTGCATATTTATGTACAACCTCATTGGTCAAAAGCAATTAACTTATACATGCTCTCAGAGCTCAACCAATGGCCCCCTCCAATCAGCGTCAAGACAGCATGCAGCGCCATTCCTGCTCCTAATCGACATCATGTAGGTTTTTCTGTGTTTACCCTGTAGCATTGCAACATCTGTCTTTAGTTTTGCACATCTAAATGTCAAATGCAATACTCACATTGTCCCTGCTGTTGATGAAACTCGTGCCTGTCTTTGCTTAACTTTACTGGGATGTTCAGAGGGTCTTGAAAAGTTGGCCCCGGTCGTGAGGTTCTGTCACAAGTTTTTGAAGAGATTGATTTATGAAGCAGGTGCAGAAGGACAGTGCCTTCCAAGTTTGACATCTTTATGATTTTAACACACCACTTTATTGATGCAAAATGTCCAAACTTCCAACAAACGGTCCTGCCAGAGGGCCCGGAGGCAAAGATGAGACAGTGTTGCTGCTGGATGACATATATGTTTTGGATGTTAAATAAGAATTTTGCCTCTTTCTTCAAATGAAAGTAGCAGATGTTTGGTATTATTATGCAATTTAGTAGACCTCACCCACAACAATGACAATAAACTGCTGAAGACACTGAATAAATTACATTTTGAAATTGTATATGTACTTTTAAGAATGCAGGTGTAGACTGAGGAGGTCAAGCATTTGGGCACAATTCCCTCTGTAAAACGAGGATTTGGCCCAAGACAGATTGCTTGAATAATTACCCTGAAATCTATCCAAAGCAGCATCAAACCCTTCAACATGAAAGTGTCAAAGTAAAGTTATTCCACTGCTTTAGCTGGACTATGTATAGAGACAACAGCTGCAATGGATTCCGGGATGAAGCAGAATAAATGTTCACATTCACTGGATTAATTTTGCAAAGCGAAAGAGGGGAGCTGGCTGTGCACCACCAACATCGCCGCTAATAAAAACAATATTTTGCTTTTCTCTTCATCTCATCCAAGGCTCACTATTGCTCTCTGTTAATTAACTCCTGGTCTCACTTAGCTCCAGCTGTTGATTCTCTCATCTTGCAGACGCGAACAAGTGGCAAACAGGTTCTCATTTCAAAGCCAAGCACACTGTACACATTCCTTGACTTTGCACGGCCCCCCCACCCCTTACCCCTCGTCATCAAAGGGCCTTTATTAAATGTCTCATATATTTACACATTGAGGAACAGTTTAAACTTGGCTCATGATTAACGACGCAGGGATATCTATCCCAGAAACCAATGTTAGGCTGACATCTCAACGTCTGATGTGAAGTTTAGGGTCCATGTCTGCAGGTATTAATCAAAGCCACAAGCTTCACTTTCCCTCCCAAGATCCCATGTACACATTGGCCCCACTGCCTAGCTAAACGTATACAGCTCACAGCTTATACACAAACCTAATTGGACACAATCCACTGCACTTGACACATCTGAAAACTTAAAATCTGAACACTGTGTCACCAGAATGATGGATTGCATTTAGACTGTTGAAAGTTTTTAGAGCCTCAAACACTTCAGAGGGCACAGCAGGGGGAACGATATTGCCTCTCTGCCAAAACCCATCTTTGACATCATCTAAAACAAGCCATTTTTAAACTTGACATCTTATCCACACATGCATGCACAACTGTGTTAATGAGTCAACAACTGGTCAGAACTCTCTGAGCTCCGCAGAAGGTTGTACTCCAGTCACCCATAACACAGAGTCATGCATGATGACCTTTGGGTCAGGCCATAATGCTCTCATATAATGAGAGTGCTGTTAGGGGATTTGTTGAGGCTCCGATAGAGAAAGGGCGGGCACACGCAATGCACCCTGGGTCTTTGTCTGGGTGCTGAGGGTATTGACAAGCGCTGATCGATGTTAATTGCTCAACAGAATGGCCATATTGACCCGGCTCCCTGGATGAAGAAGGTCCATGCAGTCAAAGAGAAAGAAATACAAAAAAAAAAAGAAAAAAAGAGATGAACCAAGACCTACAGCAGATGCAAAGCCACAGACACAAGCTAGCATAAACACACACGTGTGTGTGTGTGTGTGTGTGTGTGTGTGTGTGGATGTGTCTCATTCACTTAATGAGTCTAAGAGAAGAGCATAAAGGCATGACGTCCATCAGTGCCAAGTCTATTCCACACAGCAGAGGGTATATGCAAAATAGCTTGTAAGGTCTCTTGTTTTTTTTTTATTGCACCGGAGTTTTTGTGTGCAAGTTTGTTTTTTGTTTTTTTTCTTTTTTTATGGACAAAGGAATGTAAAGGCAATGTGTGACAAAGTTAGTCTTTATGAAAGGAAGACAGTTTCAGAGAAAGGGGAAAGGGAACATCTTTGAATGTAAGGATGTTTGTGCGTACAAGTTTGAGTGTGTGTGTGTCTTTGCTAAGGATCAATAGGCAGGAGCTGCAGAGGCAAAGACATGAGCAATCAATATGCTGGCTGCAAACAGAGGGAGGGACAGAGGGAGCAGATAAAATAAAAAGCCATGGAAATTAAAAAAGACAAGTAGGGTGGACAGAATGAGTAATGGAATGAAAGAAAGAGGACTCAAAAGTCTAGTTAGTTTGGTATGTTGTCTTTTTAACTGGTTTTGTATCACTTAAATGCATCATTCAGCACGGGACCAGAAAATTGAGGATGAAAGAAAATTACTGCAGGTTTTTTTTTTTTTTTTTTTTTTTTTTTTTTGCTTTCTTTTTCCATTTCCTATTAAGACACTTCAAAAGCCTGGTACAGATGTCCATTAATATGTATGTGTGAAAGTGAGAATGGTTGTTTGTCTCTGTGGCGCTGTGATAGACTTGCGACCTGCAGGGTGTACCAGTGACTGCTGGAGACAGACACCAGCTTTTTGCAACCCGAAAAGGAGAAGCAGGTACAGACAATGAATGGATGGATGGATGGATGGATGTTTGAGTAGTATAAATGTTACAAACTGGGTTTAAACAGTCTTTCTGGAAACTCTACAGCTTATCCAAATCTTCTGCTACTCATAACCCTACGTATCACGTGTTGCAGAGCCCGGTTCATATCCTCTGTTTTTCCCTTTTTACTCCAAGATGTGCCGCAGTGACCGTTCTGAACCCTCTCCATCTGCGCTTAAAAATACCAGACAGGCTCATACCTCATCACCAGAATGTGGTTCAAATCCCTCTCCACAACATTTACACTCATGTCCCTCGCAGCATTGTGGTGAACAGAGGGGGGGAAAAAGCACCCAGACACAGGTGCAAAGATGGAGAGCGAGCCAGTAGTGGAGGGGAAGAAGGCCAGGGTCGTGTCTATGGTGCATAACTGGAAAGGCATTCAACCACAATGCCCCTACCAGGCTCTGCTTAACTCTATCCAGTTGCACAAGTGTGTGTGTTTTATGTTTGTGTGATTTGAAAGCACAATGTTGAAAAGAATAAGCTTCCACTTGGAGCCAAGATAACTGTCCCTAAAGTACCAGGCCAACATCCTTCCCCAACTCCACACACATACACGCACATTTACTTTCTCTTCTTTGTCTCCGTGTCTGTGAAAGTGCATGTGTGTGTGAATGAAAGGTATGGCAGGAGTGCTGTGTTGGCTTGGCTGACCGTCTGCGGTTGTGTGGCGGTGAGAGGGAGTTTTTTGGGAGCGCAGAGCGGGCGTTGCTGCCGAAATCCCTGAGAAATGTTCGTTTTGGATCCGTGTCCGTGCGTTCATACCGCCCTCCCCCGACTGTCTTTCATTCTCCTTTTCATTTTACCCTGTTAAGGTTTAACTTAAAAGTTATGAAATGGGGTGTGTGTGTGTGTGTGGGGGGGGGGGGGAATCAAAAATACATCACTTAAAAATGGTGTGTGTGCGCGCGCAAAGAGAGAAAGCAGATGACCTCCACTTTTCACTTTCAACCCTGATTCCGGGGCCACTGAAGCTGGGAGGTGAGGTTATCTTTAGAAGATGATAACAGAGAGAAAGAGCACGTTTAAGTTTCTTTTTTTTTCAGCTGCACTTTCTTAAGAACCCATCTGTTCTGAAATGCAACTTTTTTGGAACTAAATTACTCTCGGTGCCATGACATCATTCTCATTGTTTCCAGTGCATTTTCCTTGTTTCAGGAATTGCCTCGAACTCTTGCCAAAACAAGGCAGAATAACTCAGACAACTGCCCCCCACCCAGCCCCGAACAGTGCCCCGAATCCAAGAAATTACTGAAACCAGTTAGTCGTCATGAACAGATGTTTTCACGTGGAACTGAGGGTAAAATTGATATTTTTGCAATGAAGGTTTGGTCAGCATCGCGCAGCCACCGACTAAATCCATTTTGATCCAATAAGTGTGCGCGCGAGTGTGCGTGCGTATGTGCTTGAGAGAGAGAAAAGGAGAGAAGGAGTTGGGAGGAGAGGTGGGAGGGAGGGAGGGAGGATTGATCCGCGTCTGTTAAAATCTTGTTCTGTTTTTTCTTGGAGTGAGGTCTGTGCCTGCCGACGCGCCTCTCCTGCGCAGCCCCCCTCAAGAAGAGCAGTTTTCTTCCTTTTTTTTAAGAACAGAAACCTTGGATACTTTTTTAAAAAGGAGAAGGATCTGCATAATACCAGTGAAGTGGATAAAAGCGCACGGCTGGGTTCTTTTGCGTTCTTCTTCTTTTTTTTTTCCTTTCTCTTTTCTGGTGTCTGAATGAAACAGGGAGGCAGATATGTGGGGGAGCAGAGCAGATTCTGCTCCAGGGGTCGATCTGTTAGCGTAACTTAAGAGTAATCACCTTTTTTTGCCTTAACTTTTTCTTATATCTTCACAAACTGGTGAGCTCTACTGCGCTCTTCGGAGTTCTTTTTCATCGGAAAGAAGAGACGTTTGTGTTTTTCTCCCCCCCCTTTTTTACGCACGACTTTTACGCACGAATCAAACAATTCTGTTTGATAGACTATCGGTTCATCAAAACAAACAATATGTAAAATACTCTGCTGATAGAAATTTATTTTTTAAATTTAGAACACCCCCCTTCAGAGAAATTGCCTAAAGTTTCTACGTTTTTTTTTTTTTAATAAATAAAAAGATCGGATTGCATTTTCCCCCTTGAAACATTTTGGAGGTGATGTCATCGTGCTGTGTTTTGGCAGGTATATTGTGTGGAGAGGGCGCACGGAGGACTGCTGGAGTCGGGCGCTCACCAGCGGCTTAAAGGGGAGCGGGAAGTCCGGAAAATCAGGTGCAAAGTGCGGAATGTCATTTCCTCGCTGTGTCGCGGGTGGCTGAGTCTGCCACCCAGTCGCAGCTGTTCCCATCCTCTCCAGCCACCCCTCCTTCATCTGTCTTTCCCCCCCTTTTTTTTTTTTTTTTGATTATCCCCTCCTATTCCAAATCAGCACTCTCCATTTATACCTTCTGAGCTGGACCGCCTCAGGAGCTCATTACCTTCTGTCTCGAACGCTTTCGACCAGTGTCACCTGAGCTACAGAGTCGTAAAGTGGGGGCGCAGACATGACCGAGGTCGTCTCGCATTACCCTGCATCCGCAGAGCCCCCTTCTCCAGATCGCCGCGTGATCCATCAGCCAGTCCAGGTAGCTCATCTCCAAAAGCTTCTGACTTGGCACTGCTGGGACTGAATTCGCCTCCTCCTCTTTTCTGTGTCGGGACAAGTACTCTTTTACCATTTCGTCGAGAGCATAGTTGATTTGGGACACCTGACTGTTGCGCACCGGATTACGCACGCGCCGCATCTGCTCGCGGGGTTAAGCGTCGCTCCGAGGGTCAGAAAGGTCCACTGCTATTGACTATCTGTGACGCGTGGACGCGCTTTCACCTGTTCCTCTCCTTATCGGAGGCGCGCGCCGTCGGCGGTTTGGGGTCTGAACGCCTTATTCTGCTCTCCCCCACCTCTTCCCCGCCCATCTGTCCACCGGTCAGAACAGCTGTGAAGAGGTTGCCCGGCGGTCAGGGTGGCACGGTTACCCCNCATCATCATTCTTGTCTGAACCTGCACAGTTACCCACGCCGGGAAGACCGGGGACACGTCGCCCCCGATGCCAACAGGAGTGATCTGTAACTCTTTGGCTCCGGACAGCATCCAACAGATTCACAGCGCGCGGGGAGAATCCCCGAACTGCCGGACTGGCTCACACCGACCGAGGAGACTGTCTCTGGGCCAAGTTCCATAGTGGAGGGGGGAAGCGATGTGGCCCCTTCTTTCCACGTTGACCGTCTTGTAAGTCACTTAAATTACTTTTTTTGTTGTTGTTTGTTTTGTTTTGTTTTGTTTTTCATGTAATTGAATCAGTCTGTTCAGGTTCTGTTCGTTTGTTTAAAACTATTTGGACAGTCTGAATTGCAGATGAAGAAGAAGACGGTTGCAATGTCAACGATTACATCACTCCTCATCAGTCCCTATAGAAAACATGCAGTGGAGAGGGCCTGTTTTGATTGGCTGACAGTTCGGGGTCACTGGGTCAGAGTCAGGGCCATGTTACTCATAAAACCTGCCATAAACATCTCCATCACCATCTGCACTTACTTCGGGGATGGCTTAGGAATGATAATTTTTTTTTTATTGCCAAGAGAACTTTTTTTTTCTTTTCCCTCCTAAAAATATTTAAGAAGTTGAGTCAAATAACACAGACTTTATCTTGTGGAATAGGAAAATGATAGCATGCCAAATCTAAGGGAGGAGGATGCAGATTCAAGGGGCTTGGGTTTGCCCATTTGAGGTGTGTCTTCCTAAAAGCCAAGAGATTTATTTCTCTTCCTTTGTTTCAGCTGTTTTTCTCCCAGATGGCAGTCATCTCTAGATACTTCTCATTCCTCGCACAACCTGAACAGGGTGTGTGCTGCTGCTTGTGTCTCCATGCCTTCCTTTCCTCTCTCTCTCTCTCTCAACCTCTCTCCGCTTACCTAACTGGCTACATCTGTCTTCCTTTACTTCCCATAATACCACAGTTTTTTTTTTCTTTCTCATAGATACTTGCTCAGATTAAAAGTATAAATTAATAACTGATGATTGATGGCACCCCTGGCATCTTTAAAAGACCACTTTTCCTTGTTTAGTCTGCTGCTTTTATTTAAGATCTCCTAGAGCCAATCATCTCTCCATTTATTTCCATCTCACCTATCAGTGTTACTGCAGCAGCTTTTCTTCCTTCTCGTGCCGTCTTCATTTTTCAGTAGTTTAAAAAAATTTTTTTTTAAAAAGCTCAGGCCTTTTAGCCACAACAACCTGTTAACACTTTTCAGTTAAAGCCACATTTTGATGTCTAACCTTTGCTGAATCCTGGGCCTTAACTCTACTTACAAGGCCTGCTTACAGAACATTTGGAACTCTTGAACTGCGCTGAAGCCCAGTGCTTCAGCATTGGCGTACCACGTTAACCACCGCTACACACGGTTGAAACCGCTGCTCTGTGCCGAGTCCCACAGGTCGACCGCTCTCACTCCACGCTGTTGCCCAGTCCGCGGTGCTGAGGCCTGCTTGTCTGACCGCAACCTCCATATGGTTGATCTTCTGGGACACAGGTTTATGATGTCAGATGGCTGCTTGTTTTGGCAGCCCGCCCGGGCACACCGGGCTTTCCCTCTCTCCATACCTCCTTCAGTCTTTATTCTCGCTGACTTTTTTTTTTTTTACTCTGCACTCTCTTATTTTCTCATTTTCTCATCCCTCCCCCCACCACCGGCCGATCCCGTCTCCCTCTTTTCCTCTCGTTCTTTTTCTCTCTGTAGCTGGCATAATATGGAGTGTCTGTGGTTTTTGTGGGAGCGGGGGAATCCAATGCTGAGGCACTTTTCCTACAGCGTCCTCGGCAGCAGTGCAGCCGTGGTGTTTTAACAGCTGAGAGTCCTCACAATGCACAGGCGCTCAGGTTTTTCGGCTGTGCAGGCAAAAAGTGAGGGCCAACGCTCCACTGCATTTCCCAGGATGTCTGCATCTATTAGGGACGACTACAAGAGCCAACACACCAACTATGGAAGATAAATGTTGAGACAGGAGGAGAGAAAAACAGGAGGAAACCAGAAGGTTGTGATGGCACATTTGTCTGAGTCCGCAGGCAGTGACATGTGTTACAATGTTCATGAGTTAAACACCTTCCCTATTCCATTATTTGTCTTTTTGTCTTCTTCTCATGTCTCTTCACACACCATGGTTACACCTCTATCTTTAACTTGACCACTTTTTCTCCCTCTTCTTTTGAAATGTGTAACCTCAGTGTTTTTTTTTACCCCATCTTCTTTCCCTCACATTTGCCAGATCCTTTCAGATTTTATCTCTTGCCTCTCCAGCTTCATTTCTCCTCTATACTGACATCACCTCACTCTCTGCCTGTAGCATTGTGCGTCTACCTTTCCTTTCTCTTTGCTATCTCCCTCTCTCAGCATGTCTTTGCTTTGGCCCAGCTGTCAGCTGTCTGCTCCTCCTGTATACACACATTGAGCCTGCACACATCTGCACATCTGTGTGCGTACCCATGACAGTGTGGAGGAGTCACCTCACTAACCCTAAACATAAAGAAAGATTGAAGGCAGGGAATGATAGGAGAAAGGTAGAGTGGACAGAAAGACGGGAAGGGAGAGATAAGCTTGAGGAGCAGCAGGGAGGAGTGCAAGCCAGAGAAAGAGAGAGAAGAGGCACGTTGAAAGATAGCGAAAGATGAGGTGGAGAAAGACAAAATTCGAAGAATTGCTTTTAAGCCCGCACACTTGGTTCTGAACTTCATCAAATGTTCAGCCACTAATTCAGATCTGTTTAAGGACTGCCAAAGAAGATTTTGCAACACAATCACTCCCTTACTAAAGTCGTAAATAATGGGATACATTCAAGGTCAAGGTCTACATGTCAGTTAAGTGAGAAAAATATCAATTTTAACTGTAACCAGCTGTTTCTTCCACAATGCACCTAAAAAGTTAACTGGATGGACAATATATATGAAATAATGGATATTTTTTGTTTGTTTGTTTTTTGTTTTTGTCATGACCATGCCTTCATAATTTTGTAAACTGTCACAACAAATTGGTTCCTCCATAAAATGTTTTTCCATACATTTTAGCAGCTCATGTTTTCACATATTGTAGCATCTCTAAATGTAAAACCACAATCTTCTGTTCTGAAAAGCCACATCACAGCTGAGTGAACACCTGTAGTCCAGCCCAGCTGTCTACACACACGGAGTGGCCAAATGAGCCTGCCCGCTTCCTCAGATGTCCGAACCAAAGCATGTTCTACTCGTCTCGGCATGTTTGCCATTTCGCTATGGTCCAGTCAGGTCATTTGCAGGCCAGATTTTGGCGTGGCAAAAGTCAAAGTCAGGTCAGAAAGTGGGTTCAGACAGAAGGCTGGTAGCGTTACTATAAACACAGCTCTGGGTGTTGTCTGTATTCCAATTCCTGGACATCTGCCTGTCTGTATGTCAAGTTGCTGTGCCAATCTCACGCCCAGCAGTGTGAATAATCACCCAAGAAGGAAATGAGATGTTGAATGGAGAGAGCAGCGGAGAAGAAAGAAATGGAAATCATGGTGTCATGCCTGCCTCCTCCAACATTCAATATTTCTAAAGTCATCTGTTTCTATTTTTTCCAGATGTATCCAGATGTTGCTGGTGATGTGCAATCCATTGCAGGTGAGGGTCAGTATGCATGCCAAAAAAAAAAAAAAAGAAAGATTTTTGTAGCACAAAGGACAAGTCGTATATTGTTTTTTTATACGCAGCTCTTAAAATATGTTCACAATTCTCTGCCAAACTCTGGACGTGCTTGTGGGTGTTCCAGCAGGTACTTGGTGTGGATGGGGTCAACTTCAGCGTGCATGTGGAGAACCAGACGCAGGTGCGAGACACCATGAGTCGAAGGCATCACCGTGTCTACCAGCTTTACAGCCGCACCAGTGGAAAGCATGTCCAGGTGCTAGGACGCAGGATCAGCGCCAAAGGAGAGGATGGAGATAAATATGGTAAGACACACAAACACACATGGACAGTGGAGATTAGGCCAACTCCTAAATCCCTAAATATGCGTGACGCTCACTTGCATATACACTTAAACCATCTAAGAAGTACAAAGACTTAAAGGTTGACCAAATGCATGCATGGATGGAGACAGAATGCAACCATACAGGCGCACACACACAGACACAAAAGCACAATCACACATGCCTCCCCAGGCTTTGGCAGAAGGGCAGTGAAGCTTGTCTGGGGAGTACAAAGACCTCATCGACTGGCTGCTGACTCAAGGATTCACAAGAGAGCAAAAGACAGAGACAGAAAAAAAGGTGATACTGAAAAAAGTGTGAGTAAAAAGAGGAAGCCTGGCAGGTAGAATGTTAGAAACTCATCTTCTTCATCGATCCCTCCATTGATTTTTCATCCTTCCTGTTGTCTCTTCTGGATTTCAAACAGCAGGCTTCTTCTCTCTCCCTTCCTCCATCCTCCAACACTTTGTCTGTCCATCCCCCACATCCTGCGCTTGCTCAGAATGCAATGATGGTTCACCAATTATTAAAACTGTGCAGAATTATTAGAAAGAAAAGCATTCTGTAAAACTTAAAATGTTCTCATTTTTATTTTTCCATTCATGAGCATACCAGATTACTAATTAGTCATTTCATATCAAACAAGGGATCATGAGTTCATTGTTTTGTTTTGTCTTAATTCCATTTTAAATATGACAAATTTACCCACAACTGATCCATTATTGCATCAACACATGAAGCTTAATGTTTCGAGATTAAGAGAGGAAAGATAAAGCAAGTGCATAGCAGTGTAAACATGAAGTGTTAGAGCAGACAGGAGATGAGAAGAGAGTTGGGGGGGGGGCGAGAGGGAGGGAAGTATTGATTTCTTCTGACCCCTTTGTTGACTAAGGTCATGTAGGAACCATTTTAGGGATTTATTTTTAAACAGGCACAACCGCTCCCTAAAACTGTGTAGTTAGTGAAGCGGCAGTCTGCTTCCTGGAAGGATGAGCACGCATCACACACCTGCACACATCCTCACACGCAAAACACACAGAGGCACAAGAGCACATTCACACACCCTAAAACAACAAGATCATATTTTTTCTGTTCCCCTCAGCCGCTGAGCTACCTTTCTTTCTTTTTCTTTTTTTCCCCCTCTTCTTTTTTAAACAAAGCGGTCAGTGGCCTCACATCCATGTGTGTGATCAGCCCTCTTTGACAACCATCTGTCCAGCCAGGAACATTTACATCTGTCTGTGATTTATTAGCGCAGTTAACAGCAACTATGAATCTTAAAACTGTGACACAGCATGAGTGCTCTATCTGGTTTTAAAGAGCTGGTTTAAATTTAATGCTGGCAGGTAATCTGAGCTATCAGCACGACACTGCTTGGCAGTATGTCGATCTGTCAGTATGAGCTAGTTCTTCACTGTAGTAAGAAATGCAGGCATTCTGGAACTACAAGAGATCTAAAATGTTGACATCTTTAATTCTCTGCGATGATATTTGTTGTACAAAACAAAAGCCTGCAAGGTTTATGTAAGAATAAGCTACATGTACATTACATGGACAAAAATATTTGGCCACACCTGACCATTACATAAACGGACTGTACAGATTTGCCCCAAAAGCCAAATAATGTAATTTGCCAAATAAAATGACATTTGTCATATAATATGGCAAATGTCATTTTAGTCTTTGTAAACTGGGGCATTATCACATTATAGCAGAAAAGAACCTTTCCTAAAATGTTGTCAAAGTTCCAAGCATAATATTGTCCAAAATGTGTTGATATGCTGAAGCACTAGCCTGAAACTCAAAGCCCGAACCTTGACGGAAATATCTGAAGTCAACAGTTAACAGGTGTGGCCAAAGACTTTAGTCCATAAAGTGCATACTTGTGTTGTATTTCTCACAAAACTTGTGGCTCTAATGTCTGTCTCTTCCTCTGTCTGTCCCTTCACAAGCCCAGCTTGTAGTGGAGGCAGACACCTTCGGTAGCCAGGTGAGAATCCGAGGCAAAGAAACCAATTTCTACCTGTGTATGAACCACCGTGGCAAGCTGGTAGGAAAGGTGAGACCTCTCTGTCCTCTCTGTGTTAATAAAATATACATAATGCTTTACACTTCCCTAACTGGTCTCTCTTTTTTTTTCTGTCTGTGTCTGTGGTTTCTCCGCTCTCTCAGAAGGCCAGTAACCGAAGCGCTGATTGCGTCTTTGTGGAAATGGTGTTGGAAAATCACTACACAGCTCTGATGTCAGCACGCTACGCAGGCTGGTATGTTGGCTTCACGAAAAGAGGGCGCCCTCGCCGTGGCCAACACACACTTCCCAACCAGCAGGATGTACACTTCATGAAACGTTTCCCACCTGGGGAACAGCCTGACCTCACCACGCCCTTCCGCTTCACCACCGTCAGCAAGCGGGTCAAGAGGGTGCGTGCTACTGGGACCCGCTAGTTGTGGCTATTGCTAGCACCCACTGTTTCGTTTTCAACCAAAGCCCTTACCTGAGCCTTCCAATGGCTAATCTAGTCATCTCTTCTGTCACACATGACTGAACGTCTCCCTTTGATGGGACAAATATTGACCAGAAACTTAATGAATCATTAATGGGGTTTAGCTTTATACGTTCTAATTTGCCACTACAAGCCCCTAGTTAGTGATCATTTCTCTGTTTTTGTTCCCTTGCTGGACCAGTTGGACAGTAACTCAATGAATTGCTGGAAGCTTTTCAGACCTGGTCTGCTTGCCTTCACAGGAGAGAAATAGTGACAGAACCTGAAGGCCAGGTGCTACATAGGTCTTAATTCCACAGCCCCAGAAACAACAAGGTCTTCATGTCTGCTGTTCAGGACCAGCTGGACAATGTCAAGGACTGGGATTACAACTGGACCATGCAGAGAACACAGATGGGGGAAAGACTGACTGAACAAGAGAGTGGGTGCTCAGCCTATGGATAAAAGGGAAAGCTGGGCAGCAAATGCAGGAAAAATAATGAAGACGACAGAGAAACAGAGTGATCTGCACAGATCCAATATACATACAATGGACTGTTGACATGTGACGCACTTATTTGTCTCACTGGTTAAATGGTGGGAACCTGTGAGACCGTTGGATGAATGGCAAGAAGATAATAAAAGGGATGAATGAGGAAAACAGAGTGAATGACAGAATAAATGCATGTTCCTTTAAAAAAAAGGACGACAAAGAAAGTATGGTGTACGTTCGTATGAGTGCGTGAAGAAAAATCACAAGGGGCTCTGGAAATGGACCATGCAGTTTCTGCATAAACTCATGACAACTTACTGCAGGGACTGAAGCTTTAGGAACTGGAATGTATAAAAAAAATAAGCTGAACCAAAATCAGTCAACCAATCACTGCAAACCAAACTAATGGCAACCAAAGACATCTGGAGACCTTTGTGATTCCTCCTCATTCCCTGCCTCCCCCAGAGGACACGACATCTTCAGCTATTAAGTGCAGAGGGTGATGAGTGCAGGGCTGAGCCCAGAGGGGAGGGTGCCTTCTCTAATAGCATCGCTATAGAAACGACCCAGGGGATGATGCTCCTGTGTGATACCGTGGATACAGAGTGCTGCTACCAGGACATACAGTGGAACAATCCAAAGGCTCGTCCATACACACAGGAGAAAAATAAGTAATAAAGGGAACATTTTATTGAAAGTTATATATATTATATATATATGAGAAGACAGAAACTTAAATAAGCAATCTTACTATGATGGTTATTATAATTATTACGATAAAATTATTTCATTTATTTATTTCAGCTCTGTGTGCAGCAGTCTTTCTTGACTCAGTAAACCTTACAGAAACATTTCAAATGTCTCCCAGCCTTTTATTATTATTATTATTACAGCTTCATCACCTCTTATATTGTGAAATATTCAGGTTGTTTCTTGTCTCGACTCTGCTGGTCAGCGGGCTTTAGTGTTTAGTAAGTTGCACAACAAAATTGTGACTTAAAATTAGATAGTTTCTTTCCTTCCTTTAAGCAAAATGCTAAACATTGAATTCTTTCAACTTGGACAATATAATATTATTAATAATAATAATTTTAATTATTTTTGGTTTGTTTTTTGAACTGCAATCCAGCTATAATCTTCAAATCTCAAACATTAAGTTGACAAAATCATAAACACATTTTGATGCACTGTACAGTAAAGTTTTGCACTGGTTAACTTGCAGTTTCTGAAACAAAATATTTATTTATGCATCATCTCTACTTTAAATATATTGTGTAAAATGCATGAATTTAGTGAGCGAGATCTACTAATTGTAATACTGGTTTGATGATCTTAAAATCCAAATCCACTTATTTTCTAAGCAAATAATTAACTGAATAACCAATTTCATTATAAAGTTAATGTATGATCATATTTTTTTTAGCATTTCCATATGCTTTAGGTTTGCAAAACTACATCTGAATTAACCACATGATGCCCTGAACAATATCCTCTGAGCAGATGAGCCCAAAGTACACAAGAACATCTCATACCAGCTGACACGCATGGTGGTGGAAAGGTGATGATTTGGTCTTGTTTTGGAGCCACAGGACCTGGGCACTGTACAGTTATTGAGTTGACCATGAAGTCCTCTGCATACCAAAGTATTCTATCGTAAAATGTGAAGCCATTTGACAGACAGTTGACCCTTTGACCCACAGCAGCAAATTAACAACAAAACGGCTGAAAAACGAATGAATTTAGGCATCAAAGTCCAGACTATAACCTGTTTGGTGAGACCTTAACAGAGCTAAGCAGAAACTACTGCCTGCAAAACGTAACAAACTGAAGTAATACTGTAAAGAACAGAGGATCAAAATTCCTCTACAATGATGAGAGACTGATAGTCATATAAAACATGACTACTTCAAGTTATTGCTGCTAAACTTAGTTTTATGGGCTACTGAATGATACGTTTTTTTGCACACAAGTTTTTCTATTTTGGCTTAGTTTTTGCCTAATAATGACAGTGGGATCTGTTGTGTTTGTACACTTGATCCAAATAATATTGAAATCTGGTAAAACAAGTTTTTATTACACATAACCCCCCCCCATGACTGTATATTGCCATTTTGACTGAAATACTTGAAGTGTAAATTATTAGATTGGTGGTCTGCCGTCTAAAAACTAAGCTGCAAAGTAGATTCTTCAAGCAACCCCAAGCAAATGACAAGGGTGAACAGCAGGTTCTCAGTTCCTTTTTTTTCCATCAGGTGCAGAAGTGAATTTATCAAATCTGACAGCAATGTGTTAGATGAGCAAGAAGTTGGAGTGTACAAACATGTCAAAGGGAATTGTTTTTAGCATTTAGCACAATTAATCGGAAAGAATACTATAAGAAAGATCTCAATGCAGTGAGAAGAGTTGCCTTTTCCTCTTCTCCTTTTATCCTCCATCCCTTCACTTCCTTCCCTATCCTAGCAGGTCACTGAAGAGATGTCGCTGCCAAATGACCCAATCTCACCAACAGGCACAAACAGCTGACTCAGGAGGGAAAGATTCCACCGTAGGATTCCTATTCCAGGACAACAGGAATCTGCGAGGGGGGTGCGGGGAGAGAAAAAGCGGGTGCGTTATAAAGAAGAGTAAGAGGGGTGGGTGCTGCTGCTGCTGGTGTAAGTTGCTCATTTCTGGAACGCTGCTTCGGTTCCACTTGGGAATGATGGAAATATTCCGCGTAGCCAAACCCAGAGTGGAAGGTGTATGGTAATCATGTCGGGGAAGGAATGCCAAATATGTGCGTGAGAACAGAGCTGTGACCTGAGAGCTGCAGGAATTATGGGCCAAAATCCCACAGACCCAGAGGAAGAACACACACCCATATCCAACACATACACACATCATATATTAATGGTGCTCCACCAAACACAAATCCATCCCACAGAACTTATTCCCAGAATTTGAGGCATTCTGCTATACAGACGTAAACTTAGAAATGCACAAAACCCACCTCCCCTGCAACTGTGGAGACTACACGGTCCTGAATATTTAGATGAATAAAGTATATTCGGAAAAATTCAATTAGTTTCCCTAAAAATGAACCACTTTGAACATTTTAAATATACTCTTCTTTATAGTGTTTGCAAAACGTTACCTTCTGTAACAGGTTGTTTAAACTGCAAACTTGCCGACCTAATAGAACAGAAACCTTATAAACAGAATTGTTAAAAAATAAATAAATGAGTTTACACTCCCACCTGGTGGTCATACTAAGAACAATATGAGCATCTTTAAATATCAAAGTTGCATGAAGCTAAAACAGTACATTCTCCCCTCCACCATTAAGTCCAGTTGACCCATGCACTGATCGTTTCAATAAACTTGTAACGCACAAAACGTCAAATTAGACAAAGTGTGCTTTAACATTGTGGCAAGAGGTGCAAACTCAAATTCAGCTTAACAGGTGAGAGACGATACATCAAATGCAAACGATCATAAAGATTGTTTGGCATTTTTTTAAAGTCAAATGTTAGAGAAATTTTTTTTTCAAAAGAATAACTGGTTACAAAATAGTTATTAATTCAGAAAAATACATTTTAGGAGAATATGCTGCAGGAAGGCTTACATCAAGGCTGAATCAGCATTTTCTACTTGCTGCTTTCTAAACCTTTAACATCACATTCCCCAAATTCTTTCAAAAAAAATTAACCGTGAGACAACATACTAGTTTCCCCTTTAAAAACAACAGAACTCCGAGTCAATTTACAATTATGTTCTCATTTTGTTGACTAGTTTACTGCTGGTTGAGAACTAGAGATGTATTGCACCTACACATCACAAGAAGAGACAAAACGACAAAAATCCACTCATTCACACAGACGAGAACAGATAAGACAACTGGACACTCACTCATTTTACCATTGGCTCAACACACCACCACTGTCAAGTACTTTATTCACAATAAGTTCATTTTCTTCTTTAAAAAATCATTTTAATATACAACACAATTTTTGACAAGACAACTCCGTTTACAGCTAAATTTGAGCTCTTGAATTCCAGCTTCTCTCATAACCAAAGCAAGCACTTAAATGATGGGAGAGAAGGATGGTGTGAAAGGGACAGATAAACACAGGTCGAAGTAAGAAGAAAACATGGAGGGGGGGAAAAAGAAAAGATGAGAGAGTGGCAGAAGGAGATAAGACTACGCTTAGTATGATTTTTTTTGTACTAAGAACCAAAATACTCAAATAAAATTAGAAAATAACAGTAATAAAAAAACAGTAAGAAAAAGTTAAAGAAAAAAAAAAAAGCAGAGGTCTACCAGGATGCTGTATCCATGGAAACCTCACATGCATGTCTGACGCTTTTGCTCTCTTCTGCCGTTTCACAAGTCCACATACACAAAACACACACACGTCTCGAGTGTGTGCGCGCGGCCCCCGTATTCCTTGCGAGTGTGCACCTCTGGAGGGGCTGTGAAAGGGAGGCTAGCGGGAGGAATTGGGAGGGGAGTGAGGTGTAGAGAAAGAGAGGCAGGGAGGAGGAGCGAGGAGTGAAAGGGAGCGTGGACAAAAAAATCCCCAACTTCTCCCTCATTCAATCCCTTGATCTCCCGTCCGTCCCTTCTTTCATAGAGCCGAGCAAAGAGTCTCCGTCTCCCGCATCACAGCTCCGGTCATTCTCTGTCCAACTGTGCCACTGTGCATGTGTTTGTTTATGTAATGTATATATAAATATATATCTATAAGCAGTTCCATATCTGTGGAAACCTGTTTTGGCGGGGGTTGAAAACTGACTAAGTTTGTATCGAGGGGTCAAAAAAAAAAAAAAAAAGAGCTTGTGACTTATATCTGGCCTACGTTAATACTGTCATTAGTGTACTTTACAAAACATAAATTAGTAGTAGAAGGTGAACTTCCTGGGAGAGCTGTGTCGGTTCTGTAGTAGGGGATTCTCATCAGTGTTGACCTGTATGTATGTCGCTGTACTGGCAGGCGATGGGCACAAGCGTAAAGTCTGTCAGAACGGGCGGGGCGGAGGACGGAAGGGGGACTGAGTGGGAGATGGACAGAGAGATGACGAGGAGGAAGGAGAAAAGATGGGCTCCTGTCCATGACAGATGCACCCATCATCCAATCAGTCCTGGATGTCCTCCAAGAAAGAGTGTCTCAGAGGGCGCCACCTGAGGGGGGAGAACACAAAGGCGCCTCAAGTCACAAACGGGCACGCTCAGGAAAGTTCATTAAACCGATGATGTGGTTTTTCTCAAGGTCAATTTTACAGTCGCGCATACCTGCTATCTAGAAATGTAAGTGTAGGTGCGAGAAGGAGACCGTCCCTCTGATTGGCCGTTCGGTGAAACGTTCAGGAAGTCCCAGATCAGAATGGTGTCATCGTGAGAACTGCTGATGATCTGAAACTCGTCGAACTGCAGGCGAAACACACGGCCGGAGTGCTCCTGAAAACAAGACATGAGAAAACCCATTTAAACACACTGTAATGTATAAGAAAATAAATTACTGATAGTATCCCCCAAAAATACAAAGAACAAAAAAAAAAAAAAAGAAAAAGAGCTATAAGAGGGAGTTATCCTTCCCTTTTTCCCCCCTTTCAATATACATTACGTGGAAATGCAATTCAAACAGCCGTTTGACATCCCAGAGTAATGTAATGTATAATTAGACATGAGGGATTACTAAATTTCAGCAGTTCTTACTAGTAGGCTTTTATCCACTGCATTATTGGGATGAAAAGTACAACCATGCATCTAGGTAATAACTTTGTATTTTAAGTGAGTAATTAGGAAGCTTCTGTAAGTTACTATATACGTATAAGGCCTTAGGATTTCAAAGAAACTGAAATTAATGACCATTAATCAGTTACAAAGACAAATTAAGAAGCCCAAATGCAGCTTACCACTAGAGTGCGCAGACATAATGTGCTGGCAGGGGCCCGTGGGTCAAGCGCTGCCTGCAAGTCCCACACTTTTATCTTGCTGCAGACAGAAACATGGCACAAAGGAATGTCAGAAAACAAAGCCAGTCCCTGCTCGAAACTGTGTGGATTCAAGAGACTTACCCGTCGTAGGCGCCGCTGACAATCCTTTTGTTGTCGAAGCGAATGCAGCGCACCAACTCCTCATGACCTTCCAGCACTCGCAAACAGGCGCCGCACTCTATGTCCCATAATCTGAAGGAGGAAAAGTCTTTGTAACAGCCCGTAATAAAACAATATTTACACTGCAATCAGTGCTCGCTTATGAAACAGTAACATTTATAAAAAGGCGTCATTATTCTTTAAAGTTACGGTTTTTAAAATTCAATTCATATTTTTTGGACGGTTTTGATGTCCATTTTAGAAGGGTCTGGCAATGTATTAGTGCTGAGAAAAATATATTTAATAAAAACTCAAAAGTTATTTTAAGTGCGACTCTAGTAATGGTAGATGTTTGAACTTGTGTCTTTCATCGGCTCATTGAGTAAATTTGTTACAAACCTTCAAATATCTGTGCTCTTATTGTGACACGTTTTGCACTTCCATAGGTTTAACTTACTACACTCAAAAAATGAAAACACCCCAAAAAATTACTTTTCAATGCACATAAATCATTCCTACTATTTAAAAGACTTTTTAGCTACTGCAATAATTATAATAATGGAAACTAGCGAGTTATTTTGATAAATAACTTTATATGACAATTATAGTTTTGAAGCTTATTGGTGATAGTTGTAAAAATACTTTATGTAAAAAGGACTTCTATTTGTTTTCAACGGACAATCTCTGCATAGACAAAAATGAGTCAAACGTACCGTATTGTGTTGTCAGATGAACCACTGACTACCAGACGATCTCTATACTGTAAACAGGCAATTCCCCTCTTATGACCATTTAGAGTGCGCACAAACTCACAGGTGCTGGTGCTCCACACCTGCAGAAAGGAAACAGAAGGTTTTTTTTAAAAAAACAAAAGCCAGAATTATAGATGGCAGGGTTTTAGTCAGTGTTTGAATAAATGAAGAGATGTAGAGATGTGTAAACTGTAAACTAGTAAAGTTTAAAAAAACAAAAACAAATCACTATCAGCTCACCTTGATGGTGCGGTCCCCTGAGGCGGACACAATATATTTGTCATCAAAGTCAACCACGTTAACAGCAGCGCGGTGTCCCACAAGGACGCGACGTAGGCTGATGTCAGTTGGCGAGGCCATGTCCCAGACTGCGATCGAACGGTCCTTGGAGCAGGTGACCATCAGACCATTTGCGAACCGCAGGTGAAGAACTGCCTCGTTGTGGTGAATCAGTGTGTTCAGTACCTCACCCGTCGTCACCTCCCACACCCTAAAGAGGAGGGAGAAAGAAAATAAAGGAGAGAAAGAGAAATGGTAAACAACAAGAAAATTCAAATGCAACTGTGACTAAGAGGGGGATTATGAAAAAACATGAAGGAAAACTAGTAATTAAGTGGGAAGACCAATGGGTGAAAAAAAAGAAAAAAAAAATGACAAAGAGGTGAACAAAAACAGAAAAAAGATGGGAGGAGAAATTCACTGGAAATGAAAACTGAGATGTGGCAGCAGGAAGAATAGTAGGAAATAAGAAGACACGAAGACAAGCAACAGAGGCGAAAGGAAAAAAAAAATAGGAAAACAATAGAGATGTGTGAGAAAAATTTACAAGGGAAAGGAAATAAGACTCCACATTTTTGCACAGAGGTTTTATGTGAACAGACACACAGCTGCTAGTTACTCAACCGCTGGGCACTGAGAGTCAAATGCAAAACACTCTGGAAAAGCTGACAACCAAATATACAAACAAAGTGCCCATCAAGCTGTTGCTAAGGAAGTGAAGTCATATTTTCCTTGGATAATATCCAGTCAGTATGCCTGAAGTGTGAAGTAAAAGGGAATTAATTTGGAGCTTCTGTGTGCAGTAGCCAAGGAAATGTCAACATGTAAACTCTGGGCAAGTTAAAAAAAAAAATCCACAATAAAACACATACAAATATCTTTAGTTACAGCAGTAAATTGGACTGTTTATGAATGAATAAACATTAAGGTTTTGTTTGTTTCAGTTACTGCCAGACTAGGAGATGCAGCTGTGAGGCAGGTGGAAACAAACTAAATTATAAATTAACCAAAAGGTAGCAGGTCATAACTGACTGCACAACTATCTGTAAGCACAGACTGTGTGACTGGAGAAATAGGTTGCCAAAAAATAAATAGTTGTATACGCAGATAGTAGTACAACTGCACCATAACACCATAGTTATATCATATTCAGTTTAATATATTGTTCTGTCTTATTTAATTAGTTTTCTGGAAAAGCAGATCGCTTCAACATGTTTTGTATACAAGACATAAAGAGGAATCATATTTAAACATGCTTAAATCTTAAACTGAATGCCTGAAAACAAAATTTAACCCACTTGTGGACCATGTTACCAAGTAGTGATCAGGGATGAGAGCAAATACAAAAACTGAATATATGAATCACCACTTTACATGTGTAACTGTAAAATTTTGACGAAAAAGCAATACTTTTGTCACAACAGGAATATTACACCATCCCATGAATGAATGGGTAATATTGTGTAATTTGCTGGCAGCTTATCCATTTCTGAACTCTAGTGTGCAACATTGGAGATCTATAAACAGAAGTGAAACCTAATATTCACAACCACGTTCTAATTAGAGTCAAACTGAATGAAATAAAAAGTGTGCTTTCATTATTTTTTTTTAGAAACAGTAACTTATGTTCTTCAGAGGGAAGGATTTTAAAAACCACAGACTTGATATTTAGTGAAGAAAGTCTGGTTTTAGGACATCATCGACAGACTCTTTGGACCCTATGGGTTGTGGGGTGGGGTTCTGTACTTGGGTTTATTTCTTATATAAGTCATCAGACCTCCTTTGTTTCTAGTATCTGTAAAGTTTAAGGCCCAGGTAAAATCCGTACAGTCTTTGATTCTTTTATTCCTTACTACTGTCTTGCTGGGGTACAGTTGTTACTACGAGAGAGTGTGACTAGTCAACAAAAAGGAATGAGGAAAGTGTCTAAGATCAATGTAAAAGATAAAATGTGATATTTTCTAGCCAAGTTTTGCACTGTAATAAGATAAGCAGTGTTATATTACCTGTCAGCAGTTATGTCTGACTAGTCTCTATTCAAAGATACTATGAAAAGATGTATGCCTTTTTCTATCCATCTCTAAAAGTGAGCTTTAACGTGTTCGGTGTAAATTGTAGAGCCAGGATGTCATCTTGTTTTTTTTTCCCCTCTGAATTTTTTTAAGAATTACTTATAAAACTTTAAGTTTAAATGTAAAAAAAAAAAAAAAAAAAAAAAAAAAGCAAAGATGAACTATCATCAGGTTCTTTAATCACAGTCATTACAATTCTCTGTGACTCAGCTTTTGTCCCTGATCCAGAGTACTCAGTGTTCCTGCTGCAGTAGGATGGACATCATACCTGACAGTGGAGTCAGAAGACCCAGTGACAATGACCCTCTCGTCGTACTGGAGACACAATACTGAGCCTGTGTGACCCGTCAGTACCTTCAGACATTCCAGTGTCTGCTTATCCCAGATCTAAAGAGGAAAACAGAAAAGAACACAGTAAATGAGTGAATGAGGGGGAACATTTTGGCAGAAGACACACAGTTCCTGGAAAAATAAATAAATAAATAAATGGTTATGAAAAGGATGCAGATTTGGGTCATGCTCAGAAAGGCCTATTCTTACAGCAACGTTCATGTTTCACTCGTGCCCCATTTCACTACTGCTGCTGTGCCGAGCCTTGTGAGCCTTCTGAGAGCCGCCGAGCTTTTTCCCTGCCCGTGTGTCAGCCTCCTTCATAACATTAAGACAAATCTGCTCTTTGCCTCCCACCATTCACCCCTCGTCTTCATAATCATCATCATCTCTTCTTCTCCCAGGCTAGACAGATAAATGGAACACACAACGAGCCTGGAGTTGATCCCTTTTATCCCATAATTTAGTTGTGTCCTGTCTCGGTGTCTGGTGTTTCAATCCAGCGCCACACACAAGAGGATGATAAGCCACTCTGCGCCAGAAAAATATTCAATTCATGAGAGAAAAAAAATACACAAACATAGGCTAAGAAAACAACCATATCTTGCTCTAAGCAAATACTTTCTTTTGTCTCTTGCTGGTGCTTAAACACACAGTTTGGATCAATTTTAATTACTTTAAGATTTCAGTTTTGGCCAGTGGGGCAGACAGAAACATGGCAGTAATATGCTTAGCTGTCTCAGCTGCAGGACACAGGTTGTGAAAGCTAAAAAACATTCTCAAACTGCAGAGGTCGAACACACACAATATACTAATGATGTGTTTGACCAGCAGGAAAGACGTAATACTTTATTGTGCAGTTCAACAAAGAAAAGAAGTAGTTATACATATAAATGTTTATTTTAACATTTGAGAAAACAATAATCTGACTATGTTGATGTCCTTTAATAAACATACACCCAGAATAATCCTAACCGCATGCTCAATTTTCTGACAATCTGAAATGTGACTCAAACTGTGATCAGCAAGTGAACTTCTGAGGGGGTGAGAATCCTACGAAGGCATAAACCTGTCATAAAAAGCAGGCGCCACTGGCTGTAATTCTAGACTGGGAGTTTTGTTTATTGTTACAGCTCCTTGGACAGTCACGGCAGGAATGACTTTGCATTGGTACATGAGGTATTAAACCTCTAACATTATAAAACTGCCTTGGAAATAATTCACATTACATTGTTCTGAACTAGCTCTAAGCTAGAAGTAAAACAACAATGACATATACATATATATGTATATAAATATAAATAAATAAAAATAAACACACATACCTTGATTGAGTTGTCCCTAAGGCCACTGATGATCTTGTCGTCATCATACTGGAGACAGTAAACACCTTTACTGTTTTCAGAGCGACACTGAATCCTCTGCAAGTTGTGTCTGCCACATCGCCAATTAGCCTCAATTGTCTGTGGGGGTAAAAACGAGACAAATGTGAAAAACACAATTGACATCCACAGCCCAAAAGAAGGACAGAGCATATAGTAGAATTATTCCCAGGCAGGGATATGCAAACTTTACATGCAAAGTGAAACAAGCAAAAAAAAAAAAAAAAAAAAAAAAAAAAAAAAAAAAAAAAAAAAAAAAAAAAAAAAAAAAAAAAAAAAAAAAAACAGAAAAAGCTGTAGGACTGGAGACAGAGTGGTCAATGGTTTTATCAAGAGTCTCAATCTTTCAGCACGGTCTGTGTTCTGCTCAGGAAAATATAAAAGGAGGAGGAAATAGCCTCACTCCTGACAAACAGAGCAATAGTGTCAGCCTGAGAGTCAGTCAGAGGCACAAAGACTCTTCTCCAGTATTTGGCGTGTTGAAACTAAACGTGCAGGATTAGAGGTTAGATACCCCCCCACACACTCACACATGCTTTATTCTAAATTAATTCTCAGCAAATAAACTCACTGAAGTAATACTGTACAGCCCTGTCAAAATGTAGCTCACAGAATGACAATGAAAAAAATATATAAGTCAAAAGAATATATTCAATTTTAAGCCTTTCTTATCATCTCAAGTGGATGGAGTCTCCATGTGATAATCAGTAATAAACATTACTAAATCATGTCAGTTTCAAATTAGAGTTAACGTGTGCTGGAAGTTCTGGAAACCATCAGTTGCAGTTCATAAAAGTGATTGCAACAAGGATTACATAAAATGTTGGTTCAAATACGAAAAAAAAACAAACTAAACATTGAAAATTTACTCAAAATATATATGCATCTTTTACTGTTAAATTCAATTCAACTTACCTCTATGTCTTGAATGATCTTAGGATAAAGAGAGTGATAGTAGGAGTTGGGTGGGATTTCCGATGTGCGGTTTTTGAACAGATATTTCTCCCTGAAATCAGGAAAAAAGAAATTTGTAAGAAAACGACAACTATAGTTTATCCAGTCAGGTTTTTAACCTATGACAGATTTTAAAGACAAAAATACATGTGCTGTGCTACTTTTCTTTACTCAAAAGTATCTAAGGGATTAACTAGCACACTACAAACTAATATTTTAAAATCACGTCCTTCATCTGATTTCTTGTAGTAACAGTAAATTTGATGTAACAAGTTAAACCTATCTGTGTGTGCGTCTCGCTCACCACTGGTGTCTTTCAGACAGGCCTTTCCAAAGAGGGTCAGTTCGGACCATACGTTCAATGAGCTTTTTCCACAGCATTCCCTCAGAAATTACCCTCTGCCACTCTTTACACACCAGCTCCGCCGCACACAACGAGCGTGCATCCAGAAAAGACAGGATGTTCTCTGCAATGTGATCCAGGCCCTGGGCTAAAGGCAGAGACAAGAAGGTGAGCATGATCAAGTGTACGCAGTGTTTTGTTTGTTTTTTTCGTTGTATTTTTCCAAAACAAAACCAGTATGTATATATATATATATATATATATATATATATATATATATATATATATATATATATATATATATATATATATACTTTTGCCACTCAAAAGTAATGGTTTTACATGTTAATCTTTATCACATTTTTTTTTCTTTATCAGAGTTTTGGTACTGTTATCAATAATAGATCACATCTAGCTGCAATGAGCATCTTATTATAGCACAATCTTTTTGTTACATGGTCACAAATATGTGGACATACAAATGTAAAAAGAAAAAAAATCCAGCTTAATTTAACCTATAAGGACCTCAAATTTTAAAAAGCATCATTCTCATGGCTGCTTAACTCCACAAAATCACAACAAAATCTTAGACAACCATTAATGTTTGGCGTAGCACGTGTGTTTGTACCTGGCAATGCGGTGATGAAATCCCTCTGCAGCATGGGTTTGAGGTAGGAGTTGATGTGGCCGTGCTGGTAGTGGCACATACGGGAAATCAGGCGTTCGACAAACTCCACCTGGTCGGCCTCTGACCACTGGTCAAACAGGGCGATGCAGTGTTCTTTCTCCTTCTCATAATTCCCTTCTGACGGACGCTTGCGAGACCCCACGACGGGGCCGTTACTAAGCTGTGAACGACAGCATAAAATACGAACAGATCAGACGTCCGTTTCTCTTAGATGCACAGCATTTAGAGACAATTCATTCATACGCAACTTCTGTAAAAAGAGGAAACACTAAAATGTGGTGAGACTATACTCGAAATATTTTCCTTGTTAGTGTTGTAAAACTTGGTGTAACACATTTTGATTTTTTTGTAATGAAATGTAGTTGCCGTTGTAATTATAAAACATGACATGTTTTCAAGTCATTAAGTTCCCGTTTTGCTTAGAATGATCATTTGTATCAGACTTTCATTGGTTACTAATCAGGTTTGATCGCTGGAATATAATATTTTTAAGTCACAATTAGCATATGTGGTTCTAAAACTAGAATTTAGAAAAGAAGAAATACTGCAATGATTATTAGAGTCAAGGCTGGGTTGATAAAAAAGGGAAAAAAACTCATAAAACAGTTTTATCATAAAATGCTCTGAACCCATAATGATCTTTTGTGATAACCAAAGAAAACAGCTTAATTGCAATGATAAAAGTTTTATTTTTCCATTTGTCAAGCAACTGAAACAAGCTCACTGAAATTGTTCCTTTTTAATGCATCAAGCATATTCAAAGACAAAAACGTAAACACACCTTGAGAACTGTATTCTTCTTTGGCGACAGATCGTCCACTAGGTTCTGTGACTCCATCCCTGATGTATTCTATAAGGGGGAGAAAAAAAAGAAAAGAAAACCAAACAAAGAACAGGTTAGTGTACTCCTCTATTTTAGTCTGTAAAAGCATTTTAAGAGCCAGGGCAGCATTGTGGACAACGCTTGACGCAAAAGTGTCACAAACACAGCCACAAAAGGGTAACTATCAAGACTTCAAACTCGTGCGCGCACAAACAGCCGTGCATACACACACATATGGAGTGGAGAAAAGTGAGCATCTCAACAAAAGGAATCTGTTTACTTGTCTGCGATGTGAGCCACGTCGTCTGGACAGGAAATTAAAGGGTAAAATCTTTGGTATGTCACTGGCACCAGCTCAGGCATAGCAGTAATAAAACATAGTGGTCTTAAATCATTCACAGAGGACGGGGGGAATAACGACACGAGACTGCTAACATGTCCTTTATTTCAGAATTATTTGAGCTCTTTGGAGGGAGGAGTGTAAAGATGCTAATGACAGATGAGTCATTTTAAGACGAACAGGACTGATATCAACTCATGAACTGTCAATGTCGGACTCAGACGTTCACGCTTCATAATTAATCTATACCATTTGGAAAGACTTTGAGACATTTTATGATCTGATTCAAAGTCTTCAGAGCAAATACCCATATTCAGATGCTACAGATTGACAATGATATTGCAAACACTGAGTAAAAAAAAATAAAATTATGTATACAACACCAAGTGAGTCTAGTTGTATTCTTAGAGGTTTGCTCTTTCCTGGTTCTAGTCGTGACTGAAAACATTTTATAACAATCATTTGTATATGTCTGGACTTTAGTTTTTATCTGCGCAGGCTCCGTGAAACTTTTAGAACAAAAGCAAAAGCAATACAGAGTAAAGCCACAGATTTTTAAACAGTTTGTTGCTCACTACTAAGCTTTCATCACTAGTTCTTAAATATGTGCATACTAATTTGAGGAAACAGGACACACACACAGATTTTACCAGACAATATTATTGCAACCGCACATTTGCGGAGACAGAGTTAATATTAGTCAATAAAAATGGCTAAGTTGGCAAAAACATATATATTATCAAGTTCCTTAAGTTGTAAGAGCCCAACTGTAGAGAGTAGTAGAGAAGTTGTCTTCAAATTCTATCTAAAACTAAATTTGTAAAGTAACTGTCACCACATAATGAGATAGAATAAAAATTGCCAGAAAAAAATGAACACTTGTGATTGCTATGAATACAACCATATAAACAAAAAGGTCCAAGTACCAACACCAAAGCAGACAAGACACACAGCCAGAATAATCTTGCTGTTACTGATGTTCATGCAGGGCAGAACAGAAGGAACTAAAAACAGACCAGGTTATGCCAGGCAGGCAGCAAGCAAGCATGTAGCTTTTCAGAGATTTACACACACAAACAAACACACACACACACACACCTCGGCCCTCACACCTCCAGGTAGGAGAGAGAATACTCAATGCATGGTTATTCTCTGGTAATCACCTGCTTCTTTTCAAGAAAATTGTACTCTGATCAAATTTATCTGACTGTAAGAGTGTAAAGTTTTATATAACATTTTATATAATAATAAACTCGGTGAAAATATTCTAAATGTTAGGCTTTTGGCAAAATCAAAAAAAAAGTTATAGTTTATGGAGGCAAAATTTTAGTTCCTGGCTGAAAGCTGAAGGATGCACCAGAGAAGAAGCCAAGAGCTGAGCAGGAAGAAAGGACAACAAAAGGTGAGGAGGTAGGAAGGTGAGGTGGAGGGTGAGTGAGTGCTGTCTGTCTGCACCAGGGTGGTATGGGGACTTGGATGGAGTGGGCAAAGAAAAGTGAAGGGCGATGAGATGACAAGGGAAGAGGGGGAGAAAAGGAGGAGCAGCAGAATTAAGAGGAGAGAGGCAGAACCTGGTTGTGAGCCCGGGTGGAGGGGATGCTCTGCAGGCACCTGAGTGCACACAAACTCTCAGCCACCGAGGAGCAGCCCAGCCAGAGAGAGCGAGGCACAGAGCACTGTGTGAAAGAGAGAGAGAGGAAGGGAGGAAGGGAAGAGGAGAACGAAGTGGACAGGGTGAGGGAGGAAGATAAAAGAAAGAGCAAGAGATCAGAAATGGGAAGGGAAAGAAAAAGAAGACGGGAGGTTGATGAAGGGAGTCGGGAGTCGGGAAACCAAAAGAGGCGAGTGAGTAGTTGGGTTGACGGATGGACAGACGAAGTGGGAGAGTTGGTGAGGAACAAGAGAAATGGAGTATGGTTTTGTGCGAGAGTACAAAATTAATAAATAAATAAACAGGGGTCGTTTAGAAAATTGAGAAGAGGCGAGTGTGTAACCATCAAGGGTGAAAGGAGAAGAAGAGGGGGAAGAGGTGGGGGATAGTGAGGGGAAAAACCAGTATTAGAGCTACACACATTGGCACAGTGAGCGTAGGAACACACACACTCATTCACACACAAGATACAGACTGATAAACATACACACAGAAGCATTATTAGACATGAACTGGGTGGAGATACGTAGAGAAGAGGGAGGGGCGACAGAATTAATTGACAATTATTGTCATTCTTGTTTTAACAGAAACCCCCACCAACTGTTCTGCCATCCCCACTCTCATGAGTGGTTAGTGAATAACACTGGGACAAAAAAGTAAAAAAAAATCAAAGTACACAAAAAGACATAACCCAGACAAAATTTGAAAAAAAACCTCAAGGTCTTTACATTTTCAGTGGGTAAAAAGATTAAACCAAAATGTAAATGTAAATTTTGAAATATTTATTATAAATAAGTCAATAAAAAGAGGAAGTAAAAAATAAAATTAAAAAAACAAACAAAAGTTGAGTTACATGTTAGGCTTTGCTTATAAATCCAACCTGATCAAACAATCTTGTCTGATAAATCAATTGTACACTTACGTTTCTTGCTGTGGTTCTGTACTGGGATACTCAAACATTTTGTTTCCAAACAAAGTTGGACTTTGCAATTTCTATAAACATATTTAAAGTGCTGTTTTACAATGACAAACACCATCAGGAAATATGACTAATGCTATGGTACTGAAATGGCCATTTACCATCTCATAGTGCTTAGGCAACTGTCTTTTGAAACAATTTACATAAAAGCTGCTTTCTTGAGAATACCTTGAATAGTTTTACCTAACCATCAAGTATCTATTTATCCATTTCGTATGGTTTTGTATTATTAAGAACACAGAATTGTATAACAATGGATTTTTATTAAGAGGAACTGAGAGCTCTGCGGTTTTAAGGACGAGTATTGTATGTAAAACTTCCTGATAGGTGTACACTGAGTATTTTAACAGGTTAACAGAACAAAATACGTTTTTTATTATCGTATCGTGATGTGTCTTTATCCGACCCCATTGATTACCACTTCAATGTTAATGTTAGCTAACAGTTGGCTTCCTTATCGAAAGGCCAGAATCCCAATAGCTGGCGAAATCTGACTGTCTATAAGGGAAATTGATATTAGAATGATAGCATATCTTGTCGGCTACGAATAAATGTACTGATACAGTCAAATTTGCAATTCTATATCAAAATGTCTGCCAAGTAGTACACAAGCATATTTAGCATGCTTGCTATTAAGCTAACTGCTAATGCTCGCTGTGTGAATGAAAAAGCAATACACTTCCTTCTACGCACTTTAGAAATATAAACAGACAAGAAGCACATTGTTACAATATTCGCTACCTGTCGTGGCAATTTGACATATCGTAAATGCTCCTCGCAGCTATTACTTCGTGAAATGTCCACTCGTGAAGTAGATAATATAACAACGTAAATCGAGGTGGTTCGTCGCCTCCTAGCTTGTGTTAGCAGGAAGGCTAGCTAAGCATCAGACAGGGCCCAGTTAAAGTGGCGCAGCGTCACCGCAGTGTACGCTCCACCAAAAATCCTCGGCTGTCTTTCGCCGACGACCGAACACTAATCTAATGATTTCCCCAAATATTTACGAATTCTACCTCAAACGACACGTTTTCCGCTACCTACATAACCACACAGAGACGCCGCTTGTCAATCCGATCAGCGACGAGCATTCTTAGCAAAATGTACCGATATTTTCGGGCCCTCCCTCTGATTTCTGGTCCCCCTCCTTTCTCCTCCACCTTCCCCGACAAGCCGCTTCGGCTCATTCCTACCGTCGAATCGAGCCTCGGCGCTTTACCCACATAAAAGGTTGACAGGGATCCCTTCGGAAGCCGAGTGTACCACACTGAAATAAATCTTACCATCAGTTCCACCGTTTTGTCTTCCATCTCTGGCTCCATGTTGATGATCCCCCCCGAAACTCGCTGTGAAAATGGAAACCCAGCCCTGCGTCGGCGGCCCGCAAATTCAGACGTCATTCACTTCGCACAACCGCACAGCTTTGGTTAGGCAGTGTCAAAGGTGGGTGGGGGATGGGAACGCCCATGCAATAGAGGCACACGGTGATTGGGCGGATTTTGCCTAATGAGGCGGGGCTTCGCTGCTTTGCCTTTTATTGATTGGCCTATCGTGCTACCAAGGCTTTTCCTGGTGACTCCCCCAAACAAGGCAAATGGATAAAGATGCTGTTGCTATCCTGAAGAGGGATACACTAAGGCAAAATCAATCATCCGCATAGCGTTGCTATGAAATGCTGCAGGATGTTGGCCATTATAACATTGTGCATGTAATTAAAGGCACTTACTCATTTAAATATAGCTTGAGAAAAAAAAAAAAAAAAAAACAGAAATTGTGGTCAGAATTTAAAGTGCAGTGCAG
Source organism: Kryptolebias marmoratus (assembly GCF_001649575.2). Lineage (NCBI taxonomy): Eukaryota > Metazoa > Chordata > Actinopteri > Cyprinodontiformes > Rivulidae > Kryptolebias > Kryptolebias marmoratus. The sequence continues at coordinate 16,976,758 of NC_051438.1, read as the reverse complement.
GAATTGACAATTTCTTTTGTTGTTTCAGCACATTGTCAAAAACCCATGACTGACAGATTTCAAAAAACACAACAAAAACACACTAGTTAGAATCCATTAATAAATTAATTTTAAAAAGTGAAATGCCAGTACCAGGCATGGTTTTGTAAACTAGTCTTTGCAGTGTGCCAGTCTTTTGCTGGTGTTTCATATTGATACTTAGTTTATCTTTAAGGCTGTTATGTATCAAATAGTCACTAATAAAGATTACAGACATTTGGCAGTGTACATGTTTGCCATATATCCCTCACTCTTACTGGTTCAGGTTCCTTTACTATCAGTAATGTCATGTAATGAGGAGGAAGCTATTGAGCACTCATTGCCCAAGAATTTCTCCACAGCCATCCAGGCAATTTTTGTTTGCTTTGCGCTTGTACAGAATTTCAAATCTAATCCAATTTTCGATAAACCCACAGGTGTGACGCACGCTTCTGATGATTATGCAAGGGGATAATGAAGCGTGATAAGCAAATGTGACAATCTTAAGCGTCACAAGCTAAATATTCACAAGCTTATATAGTAAACGTTTTAAAATTTAGTGTATTAAAAAAAATAAGTCAATGACAGATTGCTGAAAGAAAATCATTCACAAGCAATTACAAATAAAAACCCCACTATTGCTTTTTTATTACTTTAGGAAAAGCAGTTAGCAAATTTGTTTCTCTGGAAAGATGGGTCAGTTTTTTTAAGTTTCACTCTTTGTATGGTTTTGATATATTTAGGCTATGCATAAATGTAAAAGCAAAGATTCCTCAGACAAATCCTCACCATTTATAGAACCTGGTAAAAAAAGGATAAAAGGATACCTGCAAAGTAAATCGCATCTTGAAAATAAAATTTAAAAAATCATTGCTGGATTAATACACAGATTTGCTTCAAGCAACTTTAGAATAAACTGTCAGGTTGTGGTGGTTTCCTAAATGATCAAACCTCTACATATTTGCATATTTCAGTTATACAGAACTACTATGCATATTTCATGACAGGACACCAGGAAAAACAGCACTCTTAATAAGAAGTCACACATGGCACAGGATCAAGACCACAGCAGATGAGGAGGTAGCGATGGTTTTCAGCAGTTTAAATTTAATACTTTGTCCCCCTTTCTCTACAGAAATCCCAGGTAAAAAAAATCCCCCGCTCTCATAAAATACAACAGCAGCAGTTACCAGTAAAAAAATGAAATGCAAAAAGAAAAAAAAAAAAAAATAGGAAGGAGAGAGAGAGAGAGAAAGCAGAGGAAAATAGAGAGAGTAGGGACATTATGAGGCCAGGAAAGAAAATATATTTTCTATATCTGAGGAGCAAGTCCAATGTCCATCGTCAGACCAAGTTAGGGGCAACAAGCAATCTGGGAACTTGCTGTTGTGTTCAGTCAAAATGGAGAGGAAGAGGAAAGAAACTGAACCAATGTGAGTCGAGTCCAATCCAACAAGGGGAAGGAACCAGCACTCTAAGGCAGGGATATATTCAGGAAGGGCTTTCTCCCTCTCTGGCTGAAAGAAAATCTCACTCTTCAGCCTGTGTGATGCATTTTGAGAGTGCACAGATGTATTTGCAAGTTTGTGTATACAACAAGTAAATTGGAAGGTGTGTCTGTCATATATATGTAGATACACATATATACATATATATGGTCAACACAGTTTCCCCTCTCACTTGCTGCGGGAGAGGTGGCATTTTTTTTCATTCCTTATTTCTTCATTCATTCCTTTCTTTTATTTTCTCCCAATACCAGTCCAAGACTACCTAGTAGTCATCCAAATCAAAGAACTCATCGTCCTCTCCTTGGTACTCCATGCCCTGGAAATCCACCCTGTACCGCAAGATACCTGTGGATCATAGAAAGGGTGATTAACTACTGTAAAATGAATGCTTGACATTTTGTGTGTTTCCAGCAAGATTGTGGGAGAACAAAGATGGAAATTAAACTGGGCTAAATGAATCCCCGAGAGATTAACACATTAGTATCTAATGCCACTTATTAACTAATAATAATACATGTAAAAATAAATCAAATAAATAGCAGTATACATCCTTTCACTCTACTCCTAATATCCTAAAATATATTAAGAGGAGAAATGTGTGTACAGTTGTTGACAGGTGGAAAGTTAAACAACCATCTTGACGCTATAAGTCTGTTTATCTTCCTACAAACTTGTGATAAACGAACCACACTATGTCTCTCAATTCCTCTTCATTTTGCACAAGTGTTCAAAAATACAATGTCACAAATCCTGCAACGCCCAACAACCTCTGTGTGCTCACCCCCAATGCCTCCAAAGCCCTTGACAAACTGAGACCCTTCCTGGCTTTTGTCTGTTACAATTTCCAGAGTGGCTCCAAATTTTTTGTAATTGTTCGCAAACCACTCCAGCAGTGGCATGCTCTCAATCAGCTCATGCTCCTGCCCCGTCTAGAAACACAAAGGTCAGAAAAGCATGAAATTATCAGTAACTGTTCGACTTAACTTATAGATATGTCTTTCCTTTGTGGTACTCACCTCCTTGTCTGTGAAGTGAGACTTGTCCTTCTCCTGCTCTGGTGTCAAGTACAAAATTTTCTCATCTGAAAAACAAAAGTATAGAAACATGCTAATTCTATAATAACAAAACCACACAGAAAGTCTTTTGGTCAGCTGAAAGTAACAGGTGTGATATATGTACCATTCTCGGCTCCATTGCTCTCTGCCCCATGCACACGTAGAACATAACGCATGGTGTCTAAGTTCTCATAGACTATGAGGATTTCCACTGCTCCCATCTCTAGGGCTTTGAGTGTGTCCTCCACTCCAAAGCAGTACTTGCCCGTGTCTTGGCTGATCTCGTCAAAGTACCGCCCTATAGAGAAAAGGGGGAAAAAACACTCAGGGAAAAAATCCACCACATCAAAGACAGCACCTTAAAACAACACCTAGAAGTGGCATTACCTATGAGCTTCTTCTCCTGAATGAACTTGACGTTTGAAAGAACCTCTGCTGAGAGCTCGATAGCCTGGTTGAAACCGTTTTCTCCTCCATAAGAGATGTCAACCAGCTTTAAAACCTTGGCCTGTAACCTCTGTGGTGAACAAGAACATGTATACAGCTTGAGTACAGTACAATAATAACATGCACACAAAACTATATTGAGCATGTATTATAAAAGCAGCTTTGGTCTACATAAGCAGATTATGTTCTGAATTTAGACCTTCTCACAAAAGAAACTGATTCCAGTTACATTTTAGAGAAAATATTTATATTCTATATTTGGCAAAAAATAAAAAAAAGTCTTTAAAAAAAAGAAACCATTTTTTCTGGATTTCTTCTCCAGGAAAAATGATTTAAAGCAATTTTCTAAATTGCTTTAAGTCTGATTTCTGAACTAATTATAATACGATTATTATGATTAATACCTGCTGTTGCAACAATGTGAAAGTCCCTGCTGAAGGACAAATAAAGAGCCTGTTCTATTCTATTCTATTTATTTAGTAACAATGTAATAAATCTTATGGTGGCAGAGGATTCTATGAAAACAAACACAAACTCACTGGGTCAAACATGTCGGACTGGCTAAGTTCCGTCTTAAAATCAGCAGAGCCAGCCAGGACCATTCCAGCCACATTAACTTTGTCATTGGACACAAAGAGCTGGACAGCGGTCTCGGCGACTTTTCTCACATAGTTGTGTCTCTTTTCCATTCTTAGACGAGCAAAACGCAGAGCAGACTGTCCTCCTCTGCCTGAAAGGGGAAACACAAAGACACATTTATGTTTGTTTAATGGAAAAACCAAAAGCTTTTAACTAATGCTTTGTATTCTTTTTTCTTTAATTTCCCCCAAAATTAAAAATAGTGTATTTTGTTCTCGTGTGTCAGTACCATGCTTCTTGGGTAGGTCCACAGTGAACTTGTGCAGCACCTCCCTGGTGTTTCCTTGAAGTGTGCCAAACAGTGCCCCGCTACCGTCGATGACAATAAAGCCAAATTTGCTGTCGTCAGAGAGCAGGGCTGTCAATGCCTGTGTTAGCGGGTAGCGAGAAAAAAAAAACAATGTGAAATGTGGCAAATAAACTGAAAATGTCTAAAGACAAGTTTAGACTCCCAAGATTGATCCCTTAATAGAAAATACAAAAGAAACCATGTGAAATCTCTCACCTCAGTGTGGAACTTGTTGTCACAGAGGTACAAAGATGTGTTGATTGGTTTAAAAGGCTCAAAGTCAATATTGACCTTCTTCTCTTTGCCTTCCTCTGTCACAATTGTGCCACAATACACAACTAAGCCATTGGGTGGCACTGGCAAAAGACATGAAGATGAAGTAAACAATATATATTTTATTAGGAAACAGTTGAAGACAGAATATATTATAGTATTTTTAAAGAGGGTAATTTTCTGGTTTCTCTGAAATGTTTCTTATACAACATGTATAACTGTAGCAGCCTAAACAAGCTTTGATTTAAAAAGTACTTTAATACACCTTCATTAGGTCACGTTCTGATAAAAGCAGAGTTTAAATTTCAACACATACCCTTGTTGTAGAGTTTTAGTCTTTGCTGTACAGAAGTGATGGCCCCAAGTACAGAGAGCCTGTTAACTCGACTCTTGATGTTTGAAGCAGTGCCAAACTCATCAGCCAACATCTTGGCTACTCTGGATATCTGGTCCTTTGGAGGGATGATCAGTGAGATCATACTGGTGCCATTACTATGAAGAAATTGAGGATTTAGACTTGAAGTTTGCAACAACATTTACATACAGGCAAGAAATTAAAAAACTAATAATCTAACAACAAACTACACACTGCTAATGGGTGACCTCTAAAATATAAAATAAGGTAAAAGCAATAACAACATTCACATTGATACGACAGGTTAATAACCAGAACTTTCATCAAATTTGATTTATCAGCTTCTACTTGCCCTTCTGCTTTCTATTGTCTCTGGAATGACTTCATCTCTTATCCTGATATTATGTAAACATGCAGTCTTTCCTGGCAAAACAACATATTTGCAAGGTCTTAAAAGTAGAGGGACAGCCAGAGTCCAGAGTGGTCTTTTGGTTACACAAAACATAATCTCTGTCCTTGAAACTAAAAACTAAGTTTCAATACCAAACGTTTCCCTGTTTATGACCTGTTAAAAAAAAGACAAAAGCACACCAGCAAAGCCTGGCAACGCAGTCACGGGCAGGTAGAAAGGGCGAGATGAACGGAGGGCAAAATAGCCAAATGTGTGTATGTGTGAAACGGCAGGCCTCCGAGCACAGGACAGCAAATTTTGCGCAACACAAGACGGCGCGGTGTCGCAGAGCAAGTAACAATCAAGTGTAGCGAGACACACATTTCCAATGTCTGGACTGATAACCCAGGCAGGGGGGCCACGATGTCCCTCCCGGTCGGCAACAGTTCTGAAACCGTTTCAACTTCCTCCACCTTGATCAGATCGACCCCAAAGAGAAATACGGCTGCCATGAGGGGGACCAGACCCTTTGGGGAATTCGGATCTGTCATATGGGCAAAATCTCAACGGACGGCAAAACCCGACCTCAAGCTGTAAAATTAGGAAAAACCCGATAGTCCAAATGTTACCAATCGGCCTTGCTTTCTGATTAATGTGTTTTTTAAAGCAGACTTAGCGGCCTCTTTCGTGAGATGACGTCTATTAGCGGTTTGCATTAGCCAAAAAAGAGCTATCGTCGGCGTTGCTAACTTTGTACCCCTGTGGAACCTGGGGACTAATGCCTCCTTCACTGTCAGCCTAGTACATTAAGAGGACAACACAAACAGCCTCGAACCGTCACACAATGTTTCAAAAAGCACTCATACATCAAATGCTAAGGCAGAGCTAGCGTTTAGCAGTCAGCTAACAAAATAGCAGTAAAGGCTACCGTTAGCTAAGTTGGCTATGCTAACCACTCCCAAATTCGGCCCCACTTTTCCGATCTCCAGCTGCTGCGGCGGTCTACATTTCAACCATTACCCGTAACTCTACACTACGAGATATTCAGCATAAATATTACCAATTCAATACGTACCCACGGGCTGCTTCCAAACTTTTGATCAGCTTCTTGATTTTCCATATCTCCACGTTCCTGTCCGCCGCGCTGGGGTCGTCCGCCATCTTTCTGCTGTAATAGCTTCAGCACCTAAAATAAGAACAAAACTAGAAGTGAGCCTACCAGGAAACGGACTAATATGCACAGTCCTGTTCAGCTGGAATGCCTGCTCTAGCTAATATGACCAAGTAGCTCTCCATACTACTGGCGCGGCCACCGCTGTAGCACCTGACCAGTAGTGGCAGCTGGATTGCCCGTAAAGGGAAGGGCTCTACTCGGGCTGTGTCTTTTAGCACAGAGCGCGGAGTACTTTAGGCCTGCACTTCACCAGGCCTAGCGTCCACCCTGTTCTTATCTAACACGACCTACTTTCTACGTATCCCCCTGGAAACCATATGGAAAGCAACATGCCGCTTTTCGGGTGACGTACGGTGTAAACTGTATTGCTTTATTACCTGCCTCGGACAACGCCGCTCCACTCCGCTCTCTTTCTGCTGCGTTACGTCGAGTCGGTGGTGCGAGGAATGACGTTGCTTTCTCCACCGGTTTCTCTCCTTCACACGCTGCGCGTGGTGCCTTCGACAGGAGATCACATGTGGGAGGTGGTTAGAATTTTGGCGTTCACTTCCTGGAAACCGCATAGAAACCAATGGCATCCCCGAAATGTAACGTCAATCAAAAAAGCCCTAAAACCCGATTGGACACAATTGATGAACAGTGTATCATGGGACGTGTAGTTTACTGTTTTAAGACTGAAGCAGTTGTGCGACATCTGCAGTTTCATGTATTTGTACGGCGTTTATATACTAAGTATGTAAAAGTATACACACCTTCGCTGCATCATCAGCAGGACTGTTCTGCTGAAAGCTGACCAAAACATTTAATATTGGCAGTTTTTTCTTTGATTAAAACCAACTAAGTTCTGTTAAAGAAGTAGACTACTTGTTTTCTAGTTTCTGAAACCTAACTTTTTTTTATTTGGATATTGTTAATATTGGTGTTTGGCTGAGAATTAAAAACACATTTTTGTGAAAGGGATAAAACTCATTGATCTTATATAATTTATCTTCTTCTTTGACTTTTCTTTTTTTCCTTTGCCTTGTTTTTTTGAAAAGGTAACAACTTTTTAAAGATCATTGCCAAACAGAGCAGGCTTTTATTTTCCACAATTTCTGCTTTTGACTTGATGCACAATGTCTCCATTCAAATATGGCCTTGAGACAAAAGATTTGTGACAGGCTGAAAGGTTACATTCATGGCCATTTCTAATCAACATGTTGGGCCCTTAGCATGAAGGAAAACCACATTTAATTCCCTTTGAGCAAGCACTTACAACCCTGAGATTTTTCTTGTGAAAAACTTGCAGAATCAAACAATAGATAGGCTACATTCTATCTGTTTTTGACTATTATTTCAAAGACACATTCATTGTTTCTCAACAAATGCTTTATTACTGTCTTTGATTTGTGAAGCCCATTATTTCCATATCAAAACTGGGCATGACTATAGACCTAAAAATTAAACTTTAATCACAAATAAAACATAAAGGGGAAGAAATGTAAACTTCTTTCCAGGAAATAAAAAAACAGTACCAGTCTCTTTTAATTAACTCTTTTAATCACTATTAACTATTATGGATTTTGAGACTCCTAATATTAATTATATAATGTGGTGTTTAAAGTCTTTTTTCATGTGCACAACATTGCTAACACACAAGAAAACTTGTCCACTGTGTTTAGTGCTGATTCTGAGGGTTATAAATCACATATTACATTTGACTGCATTTGTTTGAAATAGACAACATAGCATTTTACACATGTAAGTACAAAATACCTATTATGGTCCAGTAAAAAATACCAGAGACTTTCACATCAGCTCAGTAGATTATGATCTTAAAGTTGATGAGGCAAACTTTAAAAATAATTATAAAAGCTGGAAGCCAACATGTCTGCATTATAAAAAGTAATAAAAAAATTTAAGACAAATATAAGCAAAATTAGTTTTTCATCCTGTCACAAATAGATATTTCAGATCACACACTGCATAGTAAAACACATGTCACATTCAAATACAACCCCAAAGTTGGGAAGTTGTGTAAAATGTAAATAAAAACAGAATGCAATGACAGAATACAGACAGAATACTGCAGCCTGAACAAATCTACACCACTAGATGACAGCATTGGTTAATGGGAAAAAAAATGAATGAATTCCACAGTACTTCAGTTATTATTGTTAGCTGGAAAAATAAATATTCCTGAAGCCTCTGTCCCTGTACGATACTCAGTGGAACATTTAGAAGCAGGCCTTTTCTTGTTTGTATGTCTAATTTTGGCATGCTGTTTGTTAGACATTATCATGTAGCCATATGGTGTATATTAGTCACCGTCTTTAGTGCATTGTGACTGTTTCTATCAGAACAAACATCTGTTTGGGCATGGTGCAACAAGCTCAAGACGATCCCTGCAGTATAGCTAATCTCTGGTGAACTGGAGGAGTATGGGTGGGGGGGGATTGGGGGAGGGGTGAAGATTAGTTTCGGAAATTTTTGGCACTCTCTGAATAGCTACATCATAAAGGAAATGTGATAAAGCAGTTTGTGCAACTCAGTACCTCTGAAATTTTCCAGCAGTTTTATCAGTGCCAATTCATCACCATCTGTCGACCGTCAGCACTGCAATGATCTGTCGCCTGGAAATGGATGGTGTGTGCTGTGAATGAGAGCAGCCCTGGCCAGGGTGGCTATTTCTCATTTCACCTGGTTGTCACGCATGAGCATAAGCAAAGAGAACTGACAGGTTTTTGACTTTTTTCTATTTCAGCTAAAGCTGATAAACTGGAGACTTTATAATAGAATAAATAGAATGTAACAATTTCTTCTTTGATGTGGCCTGTTATGTTAAAAGAAGTCCAATAGCTGTTTTATTTTAATGTATACAAATTGATATTGTATTTGTTTAATGGAATCCAGAGAACTTCAGATGTGTTCTATCAAATGAGCAATCTTTCAGAGATTTGGGTGCAAGCTATTTTGTTAAATGTGTAATGGATAAATTGACAAATTCCACCTATATATTTAGGCTCATTAAAGTAATTATTTAAATTTCTATTGTTTATTTTGCAATACATTCAGTTAAACCAAGTATTAAAGAAACTGTACTCTTTGCATGTTATTTAAAACAAACCTCTAGTCTAGCATCATCTCCCTGCCTAAGTGTATATATATATATACTGCTAAAGATCTTATGTGTTCTTCTAATTAGGTATGTGGTTGTACTAATTGGGTCTTTTTTTCCAAAATTGTGCCTAAGCAAGTGTAAAAATCTGCAATTACTCACCTGAATGCTCAAAAGTATGTTTAAACCCTTAAAACTGCTACCTCTAATCTAAAACATTGTATGTTGATAGGTTCTATTGGATTCACTCAGTTCTAGTCTTCTATAAGATTGGATTTAAATGCCTGTACATGTCTTCGTAATTAATAGTTTGTCTTTTCAGTGTGCTGCTTTGTCTTTTAAGGGTTGGCTTCAGCTGTCTAAATTGAAATAAATGGTAGAAATTTAAGGCCAAGACTCCCAGACTACACTCTCAGACTAATTAGCAATAATTACTTATGTGTAATTGTTCAAACTTTTCATGTCATGGCACTGTGTTCAACAAAAGTGGGAACTGAACACAGAACATCACTCCAGACTTTGTGCTGTAAAAGAAGATCTTCTATACCCTCAGTGCATATTAATGTACTATAGTGAAAGTAACTAATATTCTGTGTCACAACAGTGTGTTTCATGATGTGTGTGTGTGTGTGTGTGTTGGAGAGGGTTGCTGTACAGAGTGAACCAAAGCAGATGCAGCCAGGTTCATTTAGGCCCTATTTCCATTCTGTTCCCATCTGCTTAAATTGAGTTGAAGTGACAAAGGGGAAGTGTAGGCAGGAAGAGGGATTCACAGGGGTATTCAAGGACATAGCCTGGCTTGTCATCATGATTAGATGGGACTTATAGGTACACAGACAGTAAAAGCAATGATATGCCCAATCTGGCACTTGCCAAAAAAATAAAAACAGAAACGTAAAGTTTTTGAAACAGCTTGGTGACACATGTTTATGAGATACTTGTAATCTTCTTATTACAGGCTCGTTAAAGCCTCAATGCTTCTCCTATATCATAAAAAACATTTTGACTACTTTATGAGTACAGTAGGGATCATACCAACCATATACCAAACCATACCGTATAGAAACTTATAAACTCTTCACAGGAATTTACAGGAAATTAAGCAGCATTTATTCTCTGCTGACTAGCTAATCTGCGACTCAGTGTATGTCTGTCTCTGGCTCTTCTCCCCCGTCTTTCTAAATAAAAGAGGATCACCATCATCAGCACTTCAATAGCCTGCTTATGACTTACAGACTACCAATCTTCTTAGGTGTTCTAGGTGCAAATGTTGATGTCTGCTTGCCATCTGCTTTGCTTTTGTGTGTTTTTACTGGAACTAAGGACAGTAGAGGGGTCGTTTTCGTTTGAGTATTTGCAAATCTCTTAAATTGACATTCTTGTCACATCCCTGGCTCTCTTTCTGCTTGCCACAGAGGGAGAATGAGATTTACGGATCTGTGTCGTAATATTAAGTGGATTAATCAGGAATTGAGAGTTGAGGTTGTCATAAATATAAATGAGTTCTTTTGAGGCATGGGTGCAGCATGCCTCGTGTTCGCGCAATGTAGGCTATTAGAAGTTTATTGGAGCAGTGGATTAAGACCAATAACCTCGATTTAGAGGCCAGGACATGATGTCAATCTTAATGATGCGGTGTAAAGGGGTTAAACCCAAAGGCAATATGGACCATCTGGCTTGCATACACCACTGACTGACCCGGGGCATAAACCAATTGTCTCTCATGCCTTGGGGAGCAAGGAGTTTAATATGTTTAGCAGTTAAGGTTTGACTTTAAAATTCTTTATTTTATATTTTCTGGTACTATGAAGTGGTCTAATAAGCTTGTCTTAGCCTAAAGCTTGACTGTAACCATTCACTCTTTAAAGGTAGAATTACTTCAGGATTATATCAATTTTATAGCTTTCCTAAAGCTGTCTGGTATGTAGTTTGCTCTTTTGCTAGAAATCCACATCAAAGAAATTAATGTAGTCTAGTCATGGGGCAGTTTCCAGTTTCCAGAAAAAATTCTGGTTGTGTAAAACACAGGCTTGGCTACAGTGAAGTGACACCCTCCCCCCGGTTTTAAAGGTAACACTTCAATGAAATGAGTTTTTGCAACACTGTACCAGAGTTAGCACATCTTTCAGCCTAATAAACAACCTACATGCAGGGTTGCACCTCGAGGCAGATAGCCCAGCTAGTTAACAAGCTAATATCAGCTTGTTGACTCCTAATGTTACATCACAAACAGGAAAATGGCAAAGAAGTATTAAATTAAGCAAAGGTATAATTTACTGTGTAATAAGTACCTTTACTTTAGTAATATGATTAAATTTATCTGGTTTTAATTAGATGGTTAAGTCTTCTGCCACTGTGTAAATCTTAAAAAAAAAAAACAGCATCTTTTAAAATGTCCAGCTGGTTCACCGTGTTAATTTTAAAGGGAGTAAGATGTTGACACACCCAAGATACTGCTGGTGGATTGAGACTGTTCTGTGTGGAGTTTGCATGTTCTTCCTGTTTGCTCTCTCATAGACCAAGGACATGTACTTTAGGGTAATGGATGATTTGAATTTGATAGTAGGTGTGAATGTTAGTATCTAGGATCGTCTGTGTTCAGCAAGGATAAGTTCCATGAAGGAGATAAACTGGGTATAAAAATAGATGGAAGAATTTTATTATCGTGACGTTAAAGAAGGATATACAACACAAATAAATCATTTATTGATTGTATTATCCTTATTGTTCATCATAAAAAGCAAGGTCAGTCATTGTCACTTCCCAGAAAAATCAAGTTTTTATACCAGCAACTTTGGTAGCTACAGTAATCCATGTCATCACTCAAGCACTGCAGCTTTAAACCAGTCTTAAATCATTTTACTGAAGTCACTACCATGACAACCCAACAGATAGACAGATAGGGAATGTAATGTAGAAGGAAGGGATGAAACAAAGGAGAAAAATGGTGGAAAATTGATTTTCTTTAGACTGCATTAATCAAATTGACTACAGAAAGGGCATTATCAGTTCAATAGATTTAATATGGTGAATTAAATGAAGACAAAGGCGTGCCTGGTAAGGCGAAGCTATTGTTGAAGGATGATGATGATGGTAATGATCAAAAGTTGGTGCCATATAGAGCCATGAATATGTCTTAGTGTCAGATTATTTGTTCAGAACACTCAGGAAATAATTGCCAACATTCATCATTTAAAAAAAACAAACTGTGCCTTATTTTTGAAAAGCATTTCAAAGTGCGGAGGATTTCTAAGAGTATCCATATATCGCCATGTGTTGTCTGCATCAGTTCAAATATAAACAGAAATTGACAACATGGAGCAAGAGAACTTTAATTTATTCATCGACTAAGAAAATGAAATAAATTAAAAGACATAATTTGATTTGAATATCAAAGAGATTCAACTGAGCAAACCACCTCTTTCTACAACCAGCACCAAAAATGTTTAATGACAAAGACAACATGGATTACTGTGATTGGTTTGAATCCTATTTTTGAATCATAATAAATGGATATGTACTGGTATCTCATCTGGTGACTGTATGTTGTTGTTTTATGACTTTTTAATTTTGTGTTTTCATGATGCAAAGCACTTTGAGCTGCCTTGTGCTGAAATGTGCTATACAAATAAACGTGACTTTGACTTGACTACTGTGGTGACAGCTATGCTTTGCTTAAAGTTGTTTTTGATTATGTGTTATGAGTTATGCTAACAAGTATATGTTAACTATGCTTAAGGTACAAGATCTTACAAGTAGCTGAATAGTTTCTTCTGTTTAACTTTAATAAAATACAGATGCTTGACATGAAGTGACTGCTCACTAGACTTAGAAACATAGAAGAGTTTAAAGTTTCTTTGTTTTAAAAATGTATGACAACAGTCATGTCAGATATTTTACATGTTTGACCAGGAAGAAAGGAAGCAAAGGAGTGGCAATAAATAAATGCTTTTATAACATTTTATTCCTCTTTTGTTAGCAAACAGCCTTCCATGCTCATCAGTTCTGTTTCATATTTGCATGTCTTGCTGTTTCCCTTCTCTTTACATGATGTGCTTCTTTCCCTTTTGCTCAGTCCCTCTCTACTATGTGCTCCAGGTGACGTTCATGTTTTATCATTTACTCCCCGCTCCTGGTGTGAAGGTCCACTGACAATGACCTTTTTTTGGAGGGTTTCTGCGTGTGTAGAGTGCAAGTAAAATTTTGTGCACCAAATGAGTTTGTTCAAAAGGTTTTTATTGCCATGACATTCATTCCATCCTCTCTTCACTCATTTTCTGCATCTCCCCACCCCCTGCCTCACTGATCCCTTTCAGCCCCCATTTTGAATGTAATAGCACCACTTGTTACCTTGCTGTTCTTGTAGGCCTAGGAAAAGATGCAGAGGGTGTTGGTACATGCTCACGTAAGTGATATTACACTCTGATTAGTTCAACAGGGGGGCACATTTCAAGCCTAACTTATAGAGAGCTGAGAAATGTGTTAAAGGGCAGAAACCAGTAACAGGCAAAGCATGAAATATTTTGCTGAATGTTAACATAATACTAGAACAGGTGAAAATTAACTAGCATAGTTATAATCTTAAGGGTAATGACAAGAAAACTGCAATGCTGGTTTCAAAAAGCAGGATTTTTAGGCTTGTAATGATGTGATCATTTAGTGACTCATAAACTTAAAAGTTTGTAGGAGTCATTATATAGGGCAGTAAAAGTAGCTACTTTGGGGATAATGAATAAAAAAAATTACTTTCTTATAAAACCAGCTCAAATAAACATGTTGTTGGGTGAAGTAAGGCTTCTGTCCTGTTTCCATGGAGTCAATGAAGTTATCCAATTAATGTTTTTAAAAGAAGATTATGGCCAACTGGTACAAAACCTGCAATTATTCTTTTAAAGATGCAGACAGCAGTAACAGAGAGAAGCTTTTGTATGTTAGAGGAACAGTAAATCACAACGTTTATAAAGAATTATCAAAGTTTTCTGGAATGTCACCCAGGAATCTCTTCAGTAAATTTTGTGTCATCAATAAAACAGATGGGCAATTTTTACTTACATTTTTCTATTGCGCTCTGACTAGTGCAATTCTCATATGTCAACATAAAGCTCATAGAAAGACTATGGTTGTTTGCAGTGTGATATGCTTAATGTCAAAAGGTATGCCACATGTGAGACATTTTTGCAGTTATCTGTTGTGACAAAAAACACTTTTCTCTGATTACCAAATGGTAGTTTGCATTTTTATCTCAGTGGTTTTAGCCAGACACATCCAGATATTTGTATCACACCCCCTTCATGCATGCTCCATTAGAAATGGTTGAACAAGATGTAGATTTAAAAAAACAAAAACAATTTAATATATTTTTCACAGCAATTTTTTTTCCTACTGCTTAGTTTAAGTTTGTCAAAAAACAAACAAACTGAGGTATATGTCTTCCTCAGTTTCCATTCTTGTACTGTTCTCTCTTATTGACAGTCTTTGGTGTTTGATCACTGCAATTTGTTCACATCGAAACTCCTCTAATTATCTTCCTGCAGTCCTCTTCCCTTTTTCAGTTTTTGGCCCCCTGTTCTCTTTAGGCTTTGTTGTATGCTCTACAATGAGTCCCTGAAGAACCCTCTCTTCTGTTTCACTTGGTATGACCCAAATTGTTTTGGACAGGCACAGTACTGCTGCTTGTGATGGGAGTCCTTTTGTTGGGAAATGAATCAGAAAGCTGAAGCAAAACACATTTACACCCTGAGGGACAAGATGTGCAGAGACAAAAATCTCCTGTTAGCTGTTTCTTCCCACAGCACAGCAGGCTCAGGTCAGCTTAAAAATGTCAGAGTTGGGCTTACAACACAAATCAAAGTTGTTCACCAGAAAAACATGAAAAACACTTAGATCACAAGGACTATAGTAACCTTTTAACCTGCTGAAGCCATCCATAATAACTGTTTTATCCCAAGTTCAGAACTCTAAGATTGTACACAACAAGCAGAAGGAGGTAAAGGACAACTGAGCATCAGATCAAGATATATTTAAAAAAAAGATGAAGGACTAAATAAGAAAAATGGCCAGCATTTAATAAGTAGGTACACTTTCCACCATTCAAATAGCTGAAATATTTTACTTGAACATTTACTGCAAGTCCTAAAGTCACTTCCAAATTGATACAAGCTGATAAACAGGTGATGGCTAAACATTCAAACATTATGGTGGTTAACAAGCATCCATAAGAAGGCAGTACTGATAGATGTGGTGATCCCAAGTGACAGCAGAATCCAGGAGAAGAAACATTAGATGTTGAGTGAAATACAAAAGATGTAGAGAAGTTGTGAAAAATGAAGGCTACAGTGGTGTCTGTGGTTATCTAAAAACTCAGAGCTGTTGAGTTACAGATAGGGAGGGGATCCATCCATCCATCCATCCATCCATCCATCCATCCATCCATCCATCCATCCATCCATCCATCCATCCATCCATCCATCCATCCATCCATCCATCCATCCATCCATCCATCCATCCATCCATTCATTTTCTAAACTTGCTTGATCCTTTTTAGAATCATGGGGAGCTGAAGGAGATGGTACTCATTTTCATCAGTCTACAGACAAGAGAGGCCAATAATCAGTCCATAACAGGACTTGGTAATGACCAGATTAAAAAAAAAAATCATTCTATGCAGAATTTCAGGATTTTAAAAGGGCTCACTTTATGCATCCTTAAACATCATATTAGAAGATGATCAAAATAGCAACCACTTTGTATGAAACAGCTTTCATAATAGAGGTTAAGAGGGAAATGAAAATGATGATAATTCAACTTTAAAGTTTTAGATTGGTGAGTAATACATCTGCCATTCATAATGAGATGTCATCATAAGAATAAATCCAAATCACAAAGGGGGGAACTATGTGAGAATACATAAAGGAATAGCCAAATATAGAAAATAAATAGAAATAATAAAAGAAAACAACTAAATTTGCAACATAGGTAATGTATTTTTCCTACATATTATAGGGACTTTTGGATTTAATTGGTCATATGTCTGTGACCCAAACAATCAAAGTTTTACAGAGACTTAAAGTGCAAAAACAAACAACTCCACGAGGCATAAGGATTACAAAACACCTTCAGCAATAATATTGCTGACAGTAATATAAAGTGTTTGAAAGCCTTCATTAGATGTTATAAAATACAATAACAGAGCACCTTGGATCTGTTTTTCAAAACCATGAAAAATCAAAAACATATCTAACTGACCTTGGAGCTACATTTTGCTCACTTATGAAGTTGTTCTACCAAATATACCAGCGGTCCAGCAACCATGGAAGCAATTGACTTCTGAGCTGTGTCCTTGCTGTACCCTATAAATTTCAGTCCAAGTTTCTCTTTCTGCATTTTGATTATTTGTGTGGCTGGAGGTAGGCACCAGCTCCTTGCGACCCGGAAAGGAAACGGACGGATGGATGAATGGATTATTTGTGTGTAGAGGAGTGGAAAGTCAAGACCTAGAGAAGGGGAAAGAGAGTTTGTCGATGTAAGGATTGAGTCACGAGGATGTCTGAGGAGGACATCTCTACGTGTGGCTCAGAGCTTCACTTTCATCCGGGAGGAAGCTGTAGTAAACAGTCAAACAGGAAGACCGTGCTATTTTCATCAAACACACAATATTGATCTGAGGCACAAATCACATTAAAGTAAAAAAACAAAACCAAACAAATACCAGTGTGCAGTTAGGAATAACCCTACTGCCTTTTTGTTTCCGTTTTTTTAAAAAAAAAAACCTTTTTGTCTTTATTCTACTCTTTCATGCAGTATTTGTTCCCTTTAATTAATAGGAATGATAATAAAGCAAAGAAAAGCACATAATGTTCCTGAACTACACACACTGGCCTAAATTGATCCCTTTTGAGAACATAACCTAAATCTTGATAATCTAAACAATTTGAGATTTTAAGGCAGGTAACTAAAACGAATAACTAAAAACTTAAATAAACCAAGTGCTACTGTGTCTTAAAGCGTCACACTCTGGCGCTTCTCTCTTGCCCAAATATGGCTCTGAACACATCAAGAAGGTGACATTTCAGAGGTGACCTCAAAACACTTGGTGACCTCCTGGGGTCTATGTGCACCTTTACTTTATGTAAAAGAATTCAACCATGCAAAAATCTAAGAAATACATGACAACAAAGTTATCAGCTCACCTTTCTGAGAACAAACATTTTGTTCTTTTTCTAAAAAAGCCTCTTGACAGTTGTGTTTGTGCTTTGTGGTGGTTCGTTCAGCTCTTAACCACTCAAATGGGGACACGGTCCTTCAGTTTCCATTAAAATCTTGACGGAGAGAGGCAAGCTCTCTGTGGCCAACTCACTTTGTAAAAATATGCAGATATATTCAAACCCTAAAAAACTACCGATCACTCTACATAAATGCACAGCAGTGTCATACACAGGTACAAACAGATGTTCAAGTTTTTCAAAAGTAAAGGAGGGAAACAGATACGTTGAAAAGCTATTCATCTTCTGCAAACAGAGGCATCCATTAGGCAGCTGTATAGACACACCATTAGACACAAAGATATTCAGTGACATGCTATTATTCAGAGCAGCAAAAACCCAACGCACAGCAGAAAGCAAGATGGGCCTCTTCAGAATGAGGTCGTCTCACTGCAGAATCTCCACCAGAAACACATGATCTGATCTCCACTCAAATCCACAGGTAACGGTTAGAGTTAGAAATGAATTATTAGTAATGATAATTCATTATTAATTTTTAAAATGAACAATATAGGTTTAACCCAAAAATGAATCATGTGTGAAACAATGCTTTCAGTGGAGATTCTCCCTCTGGTCTGCAGCTAGACCCACCCCCTTTCAGATTGTAAATCTAATTTAATGGAAAAAGGTATTAGATATAATTTGGTAATTTAAAAAAATACAATTACACAGACTTTTTGATAAGAATGATGAAACTCAGACTGCCCATGCAGGTTCTATAAGTGAAAAAAAGCCGACAAGTTCGGCTCGTGTGAAAGAATGCATATGCACAGGTCCTGATGAAAGCATTCATGACAAAGTACTTTCCAGGTATTCAGTTCCAAAAATGTCAAGTTCTTTGTAGTTTTTAACTTCTTTTATACCTAAATGATGCTTATTAGCAAAATGTGAGAGAAAAACACAGCAGCTTCTAAAACACCTTGCAGTGACCACCTACAGTCACAAAGTAAAAGGTACATTTCACCTCTAAAGGGTTTGTTTGGCTATTAGATTAACATGCTGAGCTTGGGTTTCAGAGCCCAGCCCATATTTATCACGCAGGGTTGTTGATATAAGTTTATAGCTGAGGTTAGCTGTCCTTGGCTTCACACAGAGAGTGAAACAGTGGGGAAGACTGAAAAACAACAACAATCTGTGCTTTCTTTGATAACACTTTCTTTCTGTAGTTTTAACCACCAGGGGGCAGAAAGAAACAAACAATAACACTGCCTAATGTAGCTTTAAAAAAACGATCCACTTCATTTATTCCCCTGCTATAAACCACATCATACAAGATAAAGGGACAAAACAGATCTTAAACAGCACACTTAAAACCAGATTTATGCCACTGATTTGCAGCTTCCTTGTTTAAAGTTTTATTGTTTTAACAAAAGACATTTCTTTAGTATTTAGACACTAAAAACTTTATTCTTGTTTTTAGGTTTGTTTAGGACTTTAACTTGAAGCAGATCCTCATCGGTTACCTCAAATGCAGAAAGTGCAACAATACAGATGTGCAGTATATGCGTTTCAGTATGTACAGAAAATCTTCCATCATATCCAGTTTTTTTTACTTCAGCAGAGATATCATTCAGGCATTTAGACCCAGTTGGCTCATGTTGAAGGTGACAGAGATCAAAGCAGCTCTCTGCCTATAAGCATTAACATATTTCACACTAGAATAATGATGCTAACTTACTTTCAGATGACAAACGGAGTAAAATAAAACAGCGGAAGGTGGAAGAACTTTGAGATGCAGACAGAGGCAGTAAAATAACAACAGGAGTCCTGATGATAAATAGACTCCTGTCAGCTTGCTGTTGTAATCATAGATGCTTTCATAGTCTATAAAACAAATGGATATTGCCACATTCACATTACCCACTGCTTCATGGAGACTTCTTTTGAAGGTTGATGTTGGCCTTTTTAGTTGGTGGAAGACAGGAAATAGACTTAAAATTTGTCTAATTTGTTATGTCTGGGACTGTGGTTTTAGTTCAAATGTGGGTCTGGAATCAGGATTTTATTGTTCTTTACAGGCTTTGATCTCAAAAATTAAATGATTAGTTATATGAGTTGCCTACAGAGTGCTTATAAATCTTTTTGAGATCAGGTTTATGTTTTTAACTCATTAAGACACATCACTAAAAAGACTGTTTGTGGCAACAGAGGATGAGGAAAATGATGTAGGGAAAAAAAGAGGCTCTGATGATAACTAAGACAGTTTAATACATTTTAAACAACACAGAATCACTGACTTAGTGTTTTCTTAGTGAAACGTTCCTGCTGTAACAAATGGTATTTGGGCTGCTACACATGTTTAGGTCTCTCACACAGGGGAGAATTGTTTCACTATATTTTTCATAATTATTTATTGCATATGTTATTGCTTGATTCTCTATAATTGCCCAATTGAATTTTATGCTCTGTTTTTTGTGAAATGAGGTGTGTTTATGACACTGCTGCCAAGTCCACTGAGATGAACCTGTTGAAGGTAAGTGCTACTGCTGGCACTTTTTTTAGGCAATCAAAAGGCAGCTGAGTGGGACAGAGGAAGGGGCAATGACGACCATCTAGGCACAACAAAAAGAGACAGCTGAAGTTCTGTAGTCTGAAGTCCTTTCCTGAGAATATAGAGCCAAACTTGTCAAATATAGAGGCTGCACAATGGTCACATGAAATTTACTGAACAACCCACAGCTGACGCTTTTTTCCGGTAAGGTTCGTGGTCAAGAGTTAAAAAAAAAATAAAATAAAAAAGTACATGCTGCTACCTTGGATGTGACAAGCTATTTTGTCCTTTCATTGCTTTAAGAGATTGAACTTTATGTTGAAAAAATCTAGATGACTTCTTCACTTGTTTCTGCTTATAATCATATATATTTGATTAGGTGTCATTTCAGTTGTCTTGTGTTAATTTATCTCTTTTACGTGTGCTTCATTGGTGCCAAATTTAGTTGTAATAATTTTAATACTTTGAGCGTAATGGAACTTATTCATTTTTTTTATTCTCATTCTTCGTTTTACACCAATGCTGTTTTCTGATTCTCAAGAACCTGTGCAAACTGAGATTTATTGTAGCCAATTTTAGGCAGCACTGTTGACATAAAAACACAACACCCTCCATAAGACATACATGCCCAAGACAAAATACAACCTTGTTTGACAGATGGGGTGGTTATATTGTGGGCAGTAAGCTGTTCTGTTTTGATAAAGATTGCCTTTTGTTTCCTTTTGTTCAGGTAACTCACAGTAAAATCAGTGATTTAATGTGGACCGTGGCAGAGTTATGTTCAGTTGCTTCCCTTATAGTTACTTACTGTAAGATAACATGTAGCTGAAAAGAAGAAAATATAGAGACAGGACAACAAAAGGACAACTGAAAGGAAGAATAAAACTGGTGCACTTCAGTGAGGACTCCACAAAACAAGATTGTAGGCAAAAACACCAGCAATTCAATAACTGATATTTTTCATATTAATACTGTTGTTCTCAGTGAGCTTTTTGTTTGATTTGTTCCCATGACATTAAGCAGCTCACAGCAGACCTCATTCCTTTTATTATGACTGAATCTGCCTTTCATGCACTTTTTTACTTGCATTTTAAGCCTTCAGAATTTGGAGCTTTTCATTGTCAAATTTGTCTGATTTCTCTTTTAAAAAAAAAATGCCTTTTTACAATGAAACCTCATTTCAGGGTTCTCACTGACGCAGTCTTCTCCTTTTAGCTGGAATAACACATTACACTGGAGTTTTGGAAAAATAGGATAAAGCTTCACAGCCCAAGTTTAATTGTTTAATTACAAGGAAGGTTAAATGTGAAACAGTCATAGAAAGTGTATTACAGGGCAAGAAATAGAAGTCAAAAGGGAAGAAATAATGAAAAGCAATTTCTTTTCCTTTTATATTATATTGGTTTGAAGTCTTCAGTCATTGCATAATGGAGATAGTTAAAGTGTCAATCGACAAAAAATTACTTTCTTTTTTTCTGTGTCCTTTCACAGAGTTGAAAGGACAATACCTTTATTTTTGGTAGAACAAGACATGGACATTTTTTCATCATGCATTGTTTTATTTGTACTTTTGCTGTTGGCTTAGTGTAAAACATTTAGAGCATACTGTATTCAGCTTTTATTACAGCATAAAGGTATATTTTATTCTAACTGGAGGGCTGCAGACAAGAGAAAGGTCATCATGACATAAAAAAAATCCTTCCTAGTTTGTAAATATTTCTCATGGTCTGGGTGTTTGGCTTGTGACAGTGGCTATAGCAAGTGGTTTGAGGGAAATACGGAGGTTTTAACCTACATCACAGAAAGCCTTTGGATAATAATTGATGCCTAACAAATAAGTACTAAACATGATGTTTTCTTTCTGTTTGCCACGACAAAGAGCTGAAATATTTGACCGAGTTCAAACAAAAGGATGGGTGTTTTGCATTTGGCTGAAAAATCTTTCTCTGTTAGTGAATGTGGGTTTTCCCAAGAGCTATTATACTGTAGGTGTTTTGTAATGTTTTCAAAATGATCACACTTACTAAAAGCACAAGATGAGTGTAATAGCCTCATAATGGATCAGGGTTATCCGTACATAAAATGATCACACTGTTACAAAACCATCTTATTTCACCCCTGAACCTTTTCTATGAAAGTGTTAAGGGTAAATGAATAAATAAAGAGTAAGCTTTTTACTGAAAACAACAACAACAACAAAAATGTATTCACCTATGTTTGCCATTTTTAATTGGCTATCATTTGCAATACCTATAACACAAGCTAAACCAAAGCAGCAAACATTTCATGTATATAGTGATATTGATTTTAAGACTTTCATAAATGCTGTTCCAGAAATGTGCTCCCTAATCAATAAATTATTTTAGCTTCAAAGTCAACTGGACTAAATCTAAGGCCATGTCTTAATAAATTGTACTGCACAATGGTTGGGATCAGGTGGCTGTTTAAACAGAATCCTTCAAGCGTGGAATTAAACTCTGAACAGGCAGTAAAAAATACACCCAACCTTCAGTTCAAACAGAGAGCTATTAGTAGCAATCAGAGCTTCTCATAGCTAAAAGAATGAACAATTAAAGAATAAATCCTGTGAAACTCCCAACATCAAAAATAAAATAAAAGGAGTTCCTGTTCCAAGAAGAGGAAGGGATTTTTCTTTTAGATTTGTTAATTTATTTCCCCTCACTTACCTTTCAGGAGGGCAAATTTTTTACACAACAAAGCTGTTGATGTCCCAATTAGGGCTAGAAAGAAAAAAAACAAAACAAATGCAGGACTAGGAGGTGGGCAGGTGGTGAATAGAACATGCCAAGGAGTGAGTAATAGTTCAGAAGAGCAACCTAGAGGCCATCCAGATGGACATAGCAGTTCAGGAGGGTGGCCGCGAGGTTGATGGAACAGGAGCTGATCATGCTTGATGCCAAGAAGGCAAAGACACACGGCACAGGGACCAAAGGGCAGATGATGTAGCTGGAAGGGCATTCGGTTGGACCCCTTTAGCAGCTGGTACTGGACCAGGTGGAGGCATATCAGGGAGAACCCCCTCAGCAACTGGATCAGGAGCTAGAACAGGAGCATCTAGCAGAGAATGAGACTGTGGCATCGCAGTGGCACAAAGGCTGGAGCTGCGGTGTAGTCCAGCACTAAGGGACCCCTTTTTCCTGGTTTTGGGACTGTGGCCAAAGCAAGGACCAAAGCCAGAGCAGGGGCCCAGACCAGAGCTTGGACCAAGACTGGAAGGACTGACGTTAGATCAGAGACTGAGGGCAAAGCAGGGAGTGAGGCTGAGATGTAGACCTGGAGTTAGTATGAGAATAATTTGTTGTGACTGGCTCTGGTGAGGATCTGGTTTCTTTTGGAAGCAGACAGTTAGTATGGCCTGGTAGTCATCCTAAGCCTCTTCCCACAACTCAACTCCCCCTAAATCCTGAAACATGGAGGCCTACTTAGATGGTCTTGCCAAACAGACAACAAAAGCCCTCGTGGCAAGGTGTATCACAAGTCCTTGTGGCAAGGTGTATCACCACAGTACCCCCTCCCCCCGCCCCACATCCTGCTGGGTCCATGTCTTGCCAGATCCTTCAGTCACAATCCAAAGTAGAAGAAAGAGGAGCCAAATGCAGGAGGCAGGCAGGTGGTGAGCATCAAAATGTGCATGATCCTGCCAAGGATTAGTAAAACAGGATTAGTAAGACACAACAAAAACAGGTAAAAACTGACTTCAGGACAACTAAATTGGACTTGATAAGAACAACAGTAAAATGTTCAAAATGGAGGACCAGATAAAACGGAAGAACAAGAAGGATCTGGCAAAAAACAAAGGACACACTGGTGAATATACACTGAGGGAGCAGTCACCGAGATAAAGAGCAGGAAAGAGGATTAAGAAACAATGAACTGTGGTGTGTGTGTGTGTGTGCATAGTGGAAGGGGTGTGTGCATGTGTGTGTTTTGATGGGTGGGGTGGAGAGGGGGTAGAAGACAGGACTCATAGAAACAAAACCAGGGACAAGCTGAGGGTGGCAAGACAAGAAACAAAATTACAAGCATAAATCATTATCAAAATTGAACACAACAAAACCCCACAGACCATAGCAGTATTGTTCAATGTATCACTCCTATATTAGTATATTAATTGTATAAACCAAGGTCTTAGATCTTTTATTTATTTATCTACTGTTTTTCTGAGCAGCGACTCTTTGTCACAGCTCACCTAATGCAGTTTTATGGCAGTGAAACAACAGACCACAGCGGGACAAGTCAAGATAAAAGATGAGACTCTGCAGATCATAAATATCAAGTGTCCAATAGAGAACTCTACAACTTCAACTATCAGGAGAACACTTAAAAAGTGCCAAATGAATCATTTTGGCATACAGAAAAATAATGTTTCTGTAATTTTTTTCTCTTCTCAACTTTCTCATCTTGTTCAGTGCTCAAAAAGGAATGAAAAAAAAACTCTTTTTATGATGTTAATTCAGTTTTTGCTTGCTGATTTATCAAAAAGAAAATCACATTGACACTTTATTGGTATTATTAAGTACACTGAAACACAACTTACACACCATCAAGCATTCAAAATGGTTTATTTTTACATCACATAATACTACGAACAAAGGATTTAAACTTCATTGAGTTGAATTACAAGGCAATTCTTTAAAATATTTTAAAGCTACTGCACAAAAGTTTTCTGTAAACCAGAAAGTTGGTCAGATTTGATTGAAATATTTAGAACATTTATGTATAAATGTATGTTAAAGCTGTGTGTGGTATGTGAGCTAAACACAAAAGCCTAAGGCAAGGTCATCTTGTTACATCTGAGTATCCTTAAGCATTTATGAAAGAAGAAGGTTTACATCCATCCTACCAGGTTTGATAACAACTATAGTCCAAATCTCATGGTGGCAAAACATTGATTTAAGAAACAACCAGCTCTTAGAAAGTACCTACTGAGGTTTGAGTGTTATGTTTGCTTTTTAGTCAATGACAATGAATTATTCAGTGACCGCATGGAAAGAACTGAAAATATGTTTAAAACTGCTCATCAGAATGGCCAAAGTGAGGTATGAATGGTGTCTTCATGCAACTATTCTGAGGTTCTTGAAGCTATGTTTGTATCTTTAAAGCTGAAATTAATAACATACATAAAAAGTAGCTTGCTGGCATATTTTTCTAAAATCTAACAATAAGAACAAACTAAATAGTTCTTTTAAATCCCTCGATTTTGTTTTCAAGAATCTACTGGAAATGAAAGAAAATCAATCAGAGACAGACATCTATAGTCACTACCAATCACTGCTTGTGATTGAAAGTGTTAAATTGAGTTCAGAATCTCCAATGTACAACTATAAACCCTCGAACTGAAACAACCAGCAAGATTAAGAAATGCAGATATATTCTGTGTTTATTTTACTGCTGTAGATAAAAGTGTATCCAGCTATATCCTTCTAATCAAGACTATTATTTTAGTACAGTCTGATAATAAGATTTTACTTTATTTTATAGGTAAAAAAAAAAAGTGTTGTCTTAACATGTGTATTTAAGTGGTCAGATTTAGCCACACGGGCTACTTTTCATCTGCAGTCCCAGGCAAATTGATGACACAAGGTAAAATAATACTTTTAAACCAAAAACGAACTAACAAAAAGCACATGAATGAGAAGATTATATAGTCTTTGACAATAAAGTTATGTAATGCTGGATAAAAAAATGTTATGAAAAAAGAATAGTAAAGTTCACTAGACAAAATACAACAGCCACTACTCCAAGTATGATGGCATTTTTGATTAGTTAAAAAACACTATTTTATAGATTTAGAGATGTGATATACCTTCTTTTCTTTTAGTTATTTATTTTTCAATACCTGATGACACTTTCTCTCTGTCTCTGTTGTTTCAATTGTCCTGCAAAAAATGATCTCCGTTTTCTTGATAAACATAGCACTAATTAGCAATAGAAAAACAGTGCCAGTTAATGAACTCTGGATTCTTTGGCTTAGACATTATGCCTTCTTGCTTCAGGAGCTTGACACGGCTACATGTTTTAACTAAGACATGCGCTAATTAAGGCACAGCAGTGTGACTTTAAAGCCGTACCGGCTTCAGGCACCGTTTGTCCTCCAGAGAGGGTGCATACCCTCAGGGCAGGCCTCCCATCTTCGATACACAATCTGTTTTTCCCAAGTTAAATACAGCTTCTGCTCTTTCAGACCCATTTCATTCACCTCTCACTGAGTTACATCTAATAAACAATATCAACATTTGAAGCATTCACAAACCTTTCGCGTTTTCTGTGTTCAGTGTTTGTGTGTTTTGTTTATCTTCTTCTTCAGGTTTCCAGTTCGTTATCATTTATACACCAGGGTCAGAGCTTCCCGAGTGAATTCTAGGTGCGCCGCAGTTCCAGTTTACATCAGCTGTTGCTCTGTCACTGCTCCCTGACCACAGTTGTTACAGGCAAACAGAAACATGGCCCTCTCAGATGCATAGGATCCTATCCTTTTTGTGTTGATAAGAATTTAATTGGCTTTATTTCTCTTGAGCAGTCAGCTTTCACAGTTCACAACACCTTATTGCTTATTGCTTGATCTTTTTTTTTACTCTTCATTGTTTCAGTGTTTTTCAGCAGATTTTGTCCCACTAATTAAATGTTTGAAACAGTGATGCGACTGACTGAGCACTTGTTTGGCTTTTGCTTTGTGTAATGCTAATAATGTAGATCCTTGGGAAAACACTCTTACACAAAGTCAAATAATTGGAACTTTACTGATGTAATGGTTGTGTCACTAATACTATGAGTTATGAGAATCATACGAGTAAACATCAAAAGTAAACATCAAAAAAGTGCTTATTTCCTATTACGATTGAAGGCAGGTGATAATATTATTGTCTGTGTAATTGTCTTTGTAGCAAAATATCTCATGAACCAGTGGATGGACTTTAATGAAACATACATCTACAACTAATTTAGCTAACTTTTGGAGTCCTCGTGATTCAAGATGGCCATCACAGCCAGTCAACATGAGCAAAAACAAAAGCTTAGTCATTTTTGCAGATATTGAGCAAAAACCTGGTGTGGTAGTAGCCAGAGGAAAGGCTACAGGAAATAACATTATCACCCATTTGTCCTGGCAGCAGATAATGAAAACTAAACATGACTACAGGTAACTACAGGTTTGTTTCTGAATAAATTCAGATTTGTAAGTTTTTTTTACAAAAATTACCATTTGTAGTAAATTTCAGATGGGCAGTAGATTCCATTTTTTTTTTACTTCCGTCACAGAAAAAATATTGTATGTGCTGAGGATCCAAACACAGCTGCATCCACATCTTGTGTGTGACTTTGGGTTGAATAATGATCTGCCTGTCATTATTCAGACCAGCTCAAGCTCACAACAGTTTCAACTGACAGCATCAGCAGCATCTATGAAAAACTTACAGTTATGTTTAATATACCAATCTACAATCCATACTAAGATAGGACTTACTTTCACAAGTCAGCCTGTGTAAATTTGTCTGAATTCTGCAAGATGTGTTTGGGTTTCAACCTGGCTTTACTGTGCTTCTCTGGACTGGCTGCGATAATGAGAACCTGTCTACCATTTGCAGTCCTGCTGTTGATTGCCTTCACTATACTGCATTACAATCATAACCTTGCAAGTCTGTTGGGTACGCTCATAGAAAAAAAAAATGCTTGCAGCTCAGCTCTAATCGGCTCCGTAAGACTGTTTCTCCCATCTCGTCTCTGTCTGTTTGTCCGGCTTTGTATTACAGATGACACTTTTGCAGTGTGCGTTTTTGGATTTTTTATTTTTTCTTAAGTACGTCTGATTTCCTCGTCCAAATGGGAAATGAAGTAAATGTCAGGATATAGCCGACATTTTAATGACTACAAGCCAGCTGCTCCAACCTGAATTGCTGCAGTCAGTCACACCTCAGGGCCAGAGAGTGAGTGCAGCCACATTTGTGTTGGCTGTAATTTAGTGTGTGTAAGCCTTGTGCATGAATGAGCAAGGCTGCACTTTGGGTTTGTGTGTGGTGCCTGGTCTGGTGTGTTGGGGCTTCTCGACCAAACTGTAGAGCAAAGGACAAAAGTTGAGTAAGCTTTTGTTCTTATCACTGAGGTTAATTACATCCTTTGATGCATTATCATATTTTTTTGATAATTTCTGGAATATTATTGTAGTGAAGATACAAAAACAAGCATAAAAGTTCAAATCCAGTGCTTCACCTTTATGCTCCCCTGTTGTTAAGGGTAAAGTGTTAAATTATAACACTGTCAAATACACACACTCTCTCGTTCTCTTTCTCTCTCTCACACACACACACACACACACACACACAAAATGACCAGCTGTCGTTGCTACAGGCATGCTTAATGTCACATCAAAAGTATTGGCCAGGAGACCATCACCATGGCAACACTACGGTATTTAACAGTGCTGCCAAACTGTAATTTATAACATATTAAAAGTTTAACATTTGGCACTTGTGTGGAGTATTTTTAGAGTAATATAGTAAAAAAATAAGTTCATTTGACTTAACATTAAGTAAACATTAAAAGATCCTTACATTGTATCAGATGCATTGTCTGCATTGTTCACAAAAGAATGAATTCAGTTGGCACAGTGTGTTGTGGCATATTGTGAATGTTCAATAGAGAACTGATGCAGAACAGATTTCTCTTTTATTGGCAGACAAAGTAGTAAGAGAGAGAGTATGAGCCAATGAATGGGATTAATAGGAATTAGATCACTTTTCACATAGTTTCAAATGTCTGGACAAAAGTGAACATCTATTCTCACCATCAAAAAGATGTTTCCTCACAAGTGACAGTGATGGAAAGAGCTTAGGGCATTTCATGGAAAAGGACAACACTATTCATCCGTGTCAGTTAAGTTTAATTTGCATATAATTTCGTGATTTTGAATGACAAGGATTCTGACAAATTGACAGATTAAAATGGCAACATGTTTCTGAACTGAAAGAAGCCAGGAGTCCTCCTGTGTCACACACAAGGGCTTTGTCAGGATTGGAAAGGGTGCTGAAAAGCTGTATTTTCAGAAAAACAAACAATCAACAAAAAATTGTGATAATTTGACACTAAAAAGACAACAGTGTTTCAGGCAATAGTTGACAAAAGGTGCTGGAATAGAATAATTCGGTGTGCTTTCATTTTCTTGATTTTGTACGTGTGTGATTAAATACCTCTTTTAGGTTTATTGTTTAATTTCAACATGTTTGATCTGGCGCTTTTACTCTGTATGTTGTGTCATTTATGTGCACTATGCAGTTCAGGAAAAAAAACAAAAATGCTGAGACATATTTATAACTCAAATTAAAATGCACAAGATGAATCTAGAATAAGTGAAAGTTAAAAACATCACTGAGGTAAATCTTCTGTGTTTATGATGTGAATTCACATTTTCTTTCTAACATCCTAAATGTGGAATTGCATGCTGATGAAATGTTTGCCAGGAAATCTCAAGATTATACGTATTCATGATTTCCAGAAACATTATTTGGTAACTATGGCAACTGGACTGCAAAGAGCCAGACAGACAGGTCATGAACAAGTCAACGCTGAGGTTAAGGCATAATTTACAAATAAAGTCAAGATAATGAGACATAAATTCTGTGAACATAAACGATAAAAAGGAACTAATTTTCAAAAAAATTATTAAACAACAATTAAAAAAAAACATGCACAAAGACAAAAATGTCCAGCACAGTCAAATGTGTACATGTACATTAATCAAATTTCCTGTAAGTTTACAGTATACTCATCATTAAGTTATTTTGATAAAAAATAAAAACAGCCATATTTTCCTCACCTTTTAAATCAAATTTCAAAAAGATTAAACATACACACACACACACACACCGGAAAAGTGAATGCATGCCATATAGCACCATTGTTTCCAAGTAAAAACACTGCAGGAGTTGATGTAGAAATGCACAATGAAGAAATGACATGATTTATCCTCCAGAACATCCTGCACACAGTGCACAGCACGACACAAAGCATAATATGTTAGGTCAGTGGAGTAGCATGCAGTTGTGTTGTGCTGCTTTCATCAGTAATCAGTGTGGCTTATCAGGTCCACAGGTGCAACAAAAAATTTAGAGTCAGACTGCAGTGATTTGTTCACCTGATTATCTCCCCTCCCAGACCACTGATCTGTCCCACAGAGATGAGACAAATCACAGAGAATTAGCCACCAATTACACTCTGTGAGCCGGCTAGCCTGCCTTCATCTGTCATCCTCAATTAGTCGTACAAGCAAATGTTTAAAGTTAAATACTGATCAGAGGGTTGCGCTCCGCTAAATCATTTCACCTCTCCTCCCACCACCACAGAAAAGCCTCTGTTTATTGTGTCTTTAATATCGTCTTTTTCTTAAACATTGTTTGCAGCATCGCAACAAAAATCAGGTAAGATCATATTGTGTGTGTTAGTACTGAATTAATTCAGTCTCAGCAGAGAAAATCTAATTGGTAAATTGGTAAAAATGTACAAATATGTGCTTGTGTCATAAAACAGACATATAAAATGTAACATCGTAGTGCTTTACGTTACCTGTAATGATGATATACAGTATAACCATTTGTTTTATTCATTTCTAACCCTAATCCTAACCATTTAATTTTATTATCTTATCCAACAGCAACAACTAATGAAGTAGAGTAAAAAACCTTTAGATAAAATGGCTGTTAATGCAGTTCAAACTTATCTAGACAGTTGCTGAACAACAATACTCTCCGCTTTTTCCACAGTCCTTGAAATGTTTTTTTAACACATTTTGCTGCAAAATATGACAACTTGGTATGTTTTAATTTTACATATTTAGAGCATGCATGTTGATTTAAGTAATTCAAAGTAAGGAAGTTACAATTTTTTTAAAGCAGGTGTTGACTTGGAATGACTTTAGGGCTCAGAAAGTGGAGTGATGTAGCAGTATTTCAGCCTTTATTGTGAACCTGCTGTTTTGAAGTGTGCATCAAAATACAGTAGCTTTCATACTTTGAGATGAAACTGATTTGCATTTCACAGTGAAAAAAACAGCATGTGGAGTTGATGTCATTTTAAATATAAAAGTGATAATGCCTTAGTGGGGAATTGGGGATGTAGCCATGCTGAGCTATAGCTGACAAATCAAAAGCAGCATGATCGAATTGTTTGCCTCTGCTGCACAGAAAAAGCTCTGCTAACTTTGTGGTTAACATTCCCTTTCTCTCTTTTTTCATAGTCGAAACAAAAAAAGATAATCTAAAGAAATGTAGTCAAATAACCTATAGGCCATGAGCTAGATTGTAACCATTACTTAGTTTCTGTCTCTTTTTCACTTTGCTTTCATTCTGTTTACAGTATTTCACATTTGGTGCTTATTAATTTAAAAACCCAAATTATTCTTTGAAGTTGAGACAACCCAATTCTGTATTTAGGTTTAAAGAAATATAAGAAAGGACTGTGGTTTGGTTTTAGTGTAACACTTCACAACTTTCCTCACAAATGTTGGTAACAATTTGAAAAAAAAAAATCTATGTTTATCTGACGTGTTGAGAATTGCTGCTACGTTGATTCACAATTTTGTTACTGAAAAAGCTGCAGGATATAAACTGGTGGAGGTGAAATGTTCTGCCCTGACAAAAGTGGAATTGAGCAGCTTCACATGGCTTGGCATTTTGTGGGTATTAAGAAAGAGCCTTGACTTAGCTTGATAAGACATTTTTACTTCTCTTAAAAATAAATGTGGGTCTCTAATAATTTATTTCGCTTTTTTATTCTTTATATGCAAATAGAAACATGCAAATCACGTAAATCCTGTGCACCAAAATTTTACAAGAGCCTCCTAAAACTGATGACATGAAGTGAAGAAGGTGAAGATGAGGATACTACTTGTGCTCCATCTGATTTTATTTTATGCGGAGGATCCTACTTGACTTAACAAATTCATCAAATTTGTAGGAGGATCTGAATTTGGCACGTCATCGGCTTGTAAATGAGTAAATTCCATCACCCCACATAATAAAACTGTTAAAGTGCAGTTGAATATGAACATGTTTTAAATATATGATACATCATTCAGTCCAGAAATATAATACAGTCTGTTGTAATGTGAGCAAATGAGGATCAGATAAATCAGGAACACATGGATCTTTGTTGCTTATCTTGCTTAGTTTGTCCTAATATATTTCAATGTCTTTAAGATTGGTCCAAACATGTTTCGTTCCTTTCCACTTTTTTCCTTTTTTTTTTTTTTTTTTTTACATGAAATTTAAATGTTTGGCCAGTTATTTAAACAGGAGATCATTCTAGCAGGCACAGGTAACAATGAGATGGTAAAAAAATGCTCTGTTTAAGAATTCATGTTCTATTTTCTTACTAACAATCTGTATAGTAGATCACTAGTAGTTATCACTCTGCTTATCTTGGTTTGCATGTTTGTTTTCTCTGTGAGGTAAAGTTGAAAATCAGAGAAGTTGACTTGAGTAAAAAAACTAAGTTGTCGTAATTGATCAGTTTTTCAGCACCAGCAGACACAAGTATGCATGTATCCCTTAGTGGCGGCTGCTCAACAGCTGCTTTGCCTTCAGCATTCGGCTCAGAAAACATTTTGACAGACTCTCATGTCAAAATCCAAAACCAGTGCTTTGTTCTCGAAGACGCTGCCAGGCACATGCTTCAGCTGTGGAACTGCTTCATCACCCACACTGGATACAAATCATTACCCACAGCTAAAGGCGCCCTAATTCATCAAAGTGGCTCAGCTGGTTTGAACCTTGTGAAAAAGCTCTCTCCCCCACTGAGACACGACACAACAGCTCAGTCAGTCCCTGTTCTGGCTTTCAGAGCTTCCTCCCTTGTGCTGCTTCTTTTTTCACCTTCTTTTCTTCACCTTCCTTCATCTCTTTGTAAAGATTTCATTTTTTTCTGTCCTTTGCCTCACACACACTCTCCTACTTCCTATACCACTTTTTTTTTTTTTTTTTTTGCAAAAGTTTCAATGCTAAGATTTGCTCATGTGCATGCACAAAGTCTCATTTCTACATGCACACATACACTAATTAGTCATAGCATCTTGATCATCTGCTTCATATTGAGTGGGTCTTTATTTTACCACCCAAAGAACTTTCATCAGTCAGTGCATGGATGGACAAAAAAACGTATGGAAAAAACCCCCAAAGATATTTGGTTTTAGGCGATTAGTAACCTCTATGTCATATCAATTATAGGGTAGGTTCTCAGTGGATTAGGGTTGCTTACAAAACGTTTCTTTTTGATCAAAAATATTTTCTATTTATTGGTTATCATTTGCACCTTGTTATGAAACTCTTGTCCAGTAACTTTTTAAAATAATACAACACTATAATATAATATAATAACTCTATATTTAAATACAGATTTATTACTTTTAAATTGTTCTCTGTATGTTGGTTTAAGGTTGTCTAGAGAGATCTGCATCCCAGTCTGGTTGAGTAGTCTGACATTTAGGCTTCAGAACCCTAGTCATAAGGTCCCATGCTTTTCATCCTTTTGGTCAAATGTTGCCCAATAAAACATTCCTCTTTACAAAGTGTTTGGAACTTAGATGAAACCAAGGGAGGGATATCATTCAATGCACTTTTATCAAATGTTTAATGAAGGGCGTGAACATGTACACAAAGAACATGAAGGAAATTAAATTAAAATAAAAGTGATGGATAAAGAAGGTATCTTCACTGTCTATCTGTACCTCATTTCTTCACAGCTCAAAATCTGACTTCTCATCACTTCTGAGCAAAATCCTGTTGTCTGTAATGCATGACAGAAAATTAAAACACTCATTTCTCAAAAAGGTTAAACTTTAAACTGACAAAATCTTACAAAATTAATGTTGTAGCAATCATTTCAAAAATGCCAAATGAGTTACTTTTAAAAAAGCCCTTCAAAAATCCCTTGTAGAAAACAACTCTGTGGCAAAAGGGAGGATTATTACTTTATGCAAACTTACTCCCTTTCTATCACTGATTTAATATCTTTAGTTCCACAATAAAGCGGTCAAACTTAATTCATTAATATCTTCTCTTTATGCACTGTTTCTTATGTCTGTGTGGCCATTAAACTGCAGCCTCAGTTTGCAGAGTTCCTGTGTATATGCAACAACACTGACAAAGAAGTCTTATAATAGACAGTATGCCAGAGTCACTTTATTTTGTAAATGCTATTCAGGACAGACTTGGTGCCAATATTCCAGTTACTGAAATGCAGTAACTGGAAGACTAAGAGACAACACTCAGACAGTGTTATCATTTTCAGCTTATGAGCAGAACCTTTGTTTCACCCCCAATGCCAAAAATTTAATAGAAACGGATGATAAGAAAACAGAGAAGGCAAGGTTAATAAGAGATAAAATACATAATAATGACCAATAAGCAGAAGCAAGTCCCTCACTTTACTTTTTTTTTTTTCTCAAATATGTTCAGGACTTTAAAAGTCCTTGTCTTCTAGTCTGCAGTTCATACAGTTTTATGATGAAAGATCTGACAGCTTGACAGAAGATAATGAATCACAGAAACATCCTCCCATCCTTGTTTCATACCATTCATCTAACTCCCTTTGTTCTCTTTTACTTTCAATTAACTTTTTTTGTGCTTCTGGCCCAAGAGAGGAGCTGCAAGATTGATTTCCCTCATGTTGAATTAAAATTATATTTATTTACAGTATATACAGTATATATTTGAATGTCAACGTTTAAACAATGGGGAGTTTTAGTTACCAGTTTTCGCATTAAATTACACTAAAAAATACAATGAGTTTCCAGAATCCAATTTATGTGCACCAATATTTCAACTAAAACTATTAAGAAATATTATCAGTGTTGCTTAGAATAAATAAAATAAATAAATAAATAGAATAAATAAAATGTGCATATGGTTTTGCAGCGCTGTCAAGGCCCAATGAGAACGAGGCGAACCCAGAGTGCAGACTTCTTTAAGTGAAAACAAAAATTTATTCTTAAACAAACAAAAACAAAAAGCTGACGTGGCAGCAAAAACTAAACTGAACAAAATCCAAAGCGGCAAGACGAGAGACAATGAGCAGAACAGGGACAATGAACCAGCAAGAAAGTGGAGGAGATGACCGTGTTTTAAAGGCAGGAGGCAATTAGGCGAAGTGGGCACAGGTGAGAAGATTGCAAGGCTTGGGACAGGTGTAGATGGGCGTGGCAGGCAGACAAGAGATAGACTGAGGAGAAGTGAAGGATGGCTGAGGCACAGGGAACAAAGACACAAAGAACAAAAACCAAACTAGATAACTGAATAAAATAAACAATAAACTCAAACTGAAACACAAAGACAAAAAACTTAATACAGAAACCCAAATCCTAACAAGCGCAAAGGCTTAGATTCCTTTACGTAATAAAATACTACCAGGGAGGCATCCGATAAGCTGAAAGAACCGTCTTCTGTTACAAGAAGAACAAGCAGTCCTGAAACAGGTGGTGTGGTGCCTGCAGTCCTGAGATGAAGGAGTTTGTCTGAGATTACAAGAGAAGACAATTCAATTTTTCAATTTCTCCAAGACAACTGGAGCACTAACTTTATGTGGAAGTGGATTTTGGTGAAGTAATACTATCTGAGATGAAAAAAGAGGCAACACAAAATCATTTTTTGGCGTAGGATTTCTTTAGATGACTGGTGGGTACAAGTTTGAGCAGCTCAGAAAGTGACAGCACCAAAATTCTCCATCTGCTCAACTTGTGTAATGTGGACTTATACCGAATGTTCAGTAGATATCAGTGAATGTCATTGCAACTGTAAACCACATTGGAGTTTTAAAAAAATCTTATTTTATGTTCCATCCTACTGTCAATACATTTATTTCCTAGCTACAATAATCACTGCAGAGAACAGTTTTTTTTTTTCTTTTTTTCAAAAAACACAGTGAATCAGGAATCTGCAGTAATGGCTTCTACTAACACATTAATTCTGAAAGAAACTCTTCAGTGTCAATGCTCTTCATTTCAGCACACAGTAAACACCAACATACTGGCTCAATGTTAGGGTTTAGTTTTTATTAAACACCAACAGTTTCTGTTAAAAGGTTGCTGTAAGATTGCAGATTAGATTAATGGCAGAAAGGTCACAGTTATGTATATTCTTTGTATATTTGTCAGATATATTCCAGCCTCATGGTATTCATTCTGAAACCTGAAGTCAAACTCGAGCTACATTTAATGGGATTCAGGTGGTAGCACTGCACTGCTGGGTCCACAAACACACAGAGGTGCACACACACTGTGGCTGCAGAACCAGATAGCCTTATTTGATGTGGCATGTGATTCCAAACACACTGTAGGCCAATTATATAGACTGAAAGAAGGAGGTTCAGAGAGTGAGAGATGCAGTTGTAGATAGAAGAAACACTGTCTCCCACCCTGTCTTTCCCTCATGTATGCCTCTGCTTCGAATATGTCCTTTTGAATCTCACTCTGCTGTAACTTTTGTGCATTGTGCCAAATGAGTGGCTTTTAAAAAGACATTATTTCAAACAACTGATATTTTGTCTTTGGATGCTTCAGAACATAATAATTTGTCCAGCAAAAAATGATACAAAACCCTAGTGTTTGACAGGAGAGGGATGAAGGGAAAAATGTGCTCGAACATTATCAGCAACTTTGACACCATCATCTCTAAAGCTTTTAAAAGGAATATATAGACACAGGCCTGGAAATGTTTGAAAGTTAAATTTTTCATGGCCAGACCACTGGACACCTTGAGTGCTACAATAATAACCACGAAAGCAGGCTAACGATCCATCAAATGTTGACAAGCTGCATGTTCTGGCTTATTCCTTCACCAAAAAATGTGGCCCTGAGAGCAATTCGAGATGTAAAATTGTTCATTTGGTTGTGTTAGATGAGCACATGCAGGATCATAACATAATATGTTGATTAACAAATTGTTTGACTTAGATAACCTCACTTAAAAAAATAAATAATATTGAGTATTTTTTTTTTTAAACGAAAAGTTTGGTCTGTGTCATGGTATAATTCAGAGATGAGTCTGAAGATTTGGCATTACACGTGCCTCTTTATATAGATGACCAATTGCTCCTTTCTATGGGTGGTCACACTTCAGACTAATTCCTGTTATTTCAGACGCTTTGCAAACAGCTTGCAAATATTTTACATTTTAAAGTTGCTCATCACGGTTATATCTATCTTGGAATCAATATCACACTAAAATTTTAGAGCATTTTCAAGATTAAGTCACTTCAGATCTACTCAAACCCACAAAAACTTAGAACAGAGGTCCTTGTTTATCTTACATTGTCTGATCCTGACAGTGGAGTGTCAAAAATAGGAAAAACGGGGGTACTTATTCTTTCAGAGTAGGATGCATTTCTGTAAGATTTATTGGAAGGATGTTTATTCCCTCTGAGCAGAAAGCTGAGCATTCATGTGACCAGTCATGGTTAACATGTCCGCTACATCAGCTTGGTGTTTCCATCTGGCCTGACGTGCATCATGTACATTATATTTTTTGTAACTTGAGGACGTTTTTTAAGCAGTCCAGGTGTTTTTTTGTCCAGCACAGGGCTGCATGAGTACTGCTACAGCTTGGTGCTGTTGCAGCTTTCTCAGCAACTCCTTATTACGATCATAAAAGTTATATCTGATCTCATTATTCAACTCTGAGATATGACCTTTCTTTAGCAGGAACCTCATTAATATTTACATATCCTTGTTTCGAAAGCATTAACACACCTCTTTTATAGTTGCCCTGATGTCACTTATATCCTTCAGAAGATTTAAAGAATCTAAACTGTCTTTTGTGATCTTATCATCCCTTTATCGCTCCTGCCTGTTTCTTCTCACACAATTTATAAGTAACAGAGTTATGAGTGTGTATTTCATCCTGCTGTCTGGAAAACCTGCAGACAGGATTTAGAGCACCATCAAAATGAATGATACGTTTGTTATCTAGTGATACCTTACAAAGGTAAAAGGACTAGAATCCAATTACTGTATGTACAGGCGAGTCCCACATTTGCAGTTAAGAGTATTTTTACAGTCTTTGCTATAATTGTTATGGAATGGAAATAAACTCAAAAGGGATCAAGAGTACTTGAAATGAGAATAAAATTACATAAAAAACACAATTTACCAGCAGATTCTGTCATCAGCCTAATGCAGTCATGTTGGACTGAATGATGAATTCGAATAAAACACTGTAAATAAAAGACCCAGACCCAATTCTGTCTTGGTTCTGGGTCTGGGTCTGGGTCTAGGCGGTAACATCAGTGTCATTACTAAGCAGAACATTATTATATTAACATATGAAAAACAACAGTATTATTTAAAGCAAGTTCTCAACACAAATTTTACAATGAAAAGGTAAGCTGCTTCTTCACTACAGTGAGTTTTACATAGACATAACTTCGATTATTGTTCTGAGCTGCTGATTTGCAGAGACCAGGTGGTTAGAGTGACATCCTTCCAGTCTTTCTGTAGGTACACTTGCATTGGTTGCATTCTAGCAACAGCTGCTGTATCAGCTGGACGGGGGTCCTGGGACACTGTGGAGAGCATTTCAGCTTTCTGTATCTATTAAGTGATAGACTGTTGTGAAGCATTTTGCAGTGGCTCATTTGCTGCCTTCATGGTACAGTTAATAAGACGATTTGATTTGCAGATATGACAGGATGGATTTGATCAGACAGACGACTGGATTTCACACTGTCTGGCTCTTGCAGCTGCAGAGATTCTAGATTAATTTATGATCTGCTGCGAGAGGATATTTTATTAACCTTTACAAACTGTGCGCTTTCAAATCCCAACCACAATCTGAAACTGAAAACATACAATTCAAACACTTGGAAATATAGCACTTTTTGTATTGCAATACTTTGCTCATGCACAACATTTTGTATTTACATACTAGGTAGAAAATCTACTCCTAAAATGATTTAACATAGTTATTTAACTATTAATAGCAACAGCACATAATGTAGCTGCAGAAGTAAATGATAAAAATAAACACAGATTTTGAACCTTTAAAGGATTAGAATACAGTATGTTGATCTTTGTCAGCATTTTTGTCATCCACCATCACGAAAGGCAGGCAACCATGTAATTACCTGTGTTTGTGAGTGTTTCTCTTTGTCTGTTAGGGAATAAAAACCTCATGAATCACTAGATATATTTTAATGAAACTCTCATAAAGTAATCATTAAATGCACATCTACAACTGATCAACCTTTGGAGTCAGCCTGAATTAAGATAGCTGCCACAGCTAACTGACCGTAGCAAAGATAACAAACGGTTACAAAACAGTCAATTTTACAAATGTTGAGCCAAAATCTGGTGTGGCAGTAGGTGAGAGTCACCTCCAACACATACTCGAAGTGCTATTAGATCACACAAGATCTTAATTAAAAACTTTGACATACATGGTGGTGGCCAATGTGCATTTGTTCAGAGGGTACTAGTTCTTTTTCTGTTTTTTTTTTATTTCAATAGAAAAAAAGATTTAAAAGAAGAACAAAAATGGGAAAAAGACCCCAAATGTTGTAAAAAATATAAACTTCTGTTCACTGTTTTGACAATTGTTTTGAAATTCTTTTATAAATTCTGAATATTCGACTCATGAATCAGTGAACAGCTCAATGATTTTCTCCTTCATCTTCTAGAGGATAATAAATAATTATTGACAGAAAACACAATTGAAACAGACTCCCTCATATGTCACTATTTTTCTCTCTGTAACAAATTTTCAGTGCTTTAATCTTAAATGTGTTGGCCGTAATAAACCACTTTTTTTTTTTTTGCTGAATCCATGTGCCGTGTTACCTTCACTTTCCTCTAAAAACACTCTGCACCTTAGTTTATCCACTCAAAAGAGGTTATAGCAGGGGTAGGCAATCCTGGTCCTTGAGTGCCACTATTCTGCATGTTTTACTTGTTTCCCTGCTCCAACACACCTGATTCAGTGGTTAAATCACCTCTTCATGTTCTGCAGAAGCCTGGTAATCACCCATTGATTCAAATCAGGTGTGTTGGAGCAGAGAAACAAGTAAAACATGCAGGACGGTGGCACTCGAGGACCAGGGTTGCCTACCCCTGAGTTATAGGAACATATCAACACATCAGCCCATACTCACCAAGGAAGTTCAATACCAGTGTTCTCTTCAGTGCTTCGGCCTCAGTGCTGAAGATTTTAGGGAGATACTTCAGTCCCATTTATCTTGCTTCACTTTCTGTCTATTCCTCACCTGCAAAGGAATTGAGGGGTATTACCTGCCAAAAAAGATACTACGTTAATCTTCTTTTCAGAGTCTTCTGTAATTGTGTCTAAAAAAAAACTTTGTGTTTAACAAAAGTTTTGTGTTTCTAAGTCTTTCTTTTGTTGTTGCTCAAACACTTTCAGGTGAGAAGGATGAATAAGGAGGAGTATTATTCAAAGCGCAAAACCAAAAATGAATCCAAGTAACTTTGCCCTTTCTACCTTTGATATTAATATTTACAGAGAACCTTCTCTAGATTTATACACTCAAAGTTCTTCTTTAGTGACTATTTGCATGTCAAATAAATAAATATAAGTCACGTAAGTCAAAATAGCATCTTTTTTTAAATTATGTTTAAGTTATGTGTGTGTGGGGGCCGGTTGTGTGGGTGTGTGTGAGTGTTTACTCTGTCATTATGACAAACAGACAGAGGGAAAGGGAACGTCGAAGAGAAAATCTGGAAGTTGCAGAGTTGAAACTTTAATGATTGCCAGTTTGCATTGCCTCAGACCTAGATAATGATGGTAAAACACTCACACATAAATATGCATTCTCTCACTTCTTAAGAAGCCAAAAGGCAGTAAGCTATAACTTTCATTAAATAGGTTACTCACTGTGTAACTACACAAATTATGTCTCTGAGAAGTGATGTCAATCACACCGTTGCACTCAAATATAAACCCTGTAGTTCAACAGACTTTGGAAAGCAAGAGAAAAATTGAAAAATATGTATCTAAATTATGGTAAAATTAACAATTCTG
This sequence comes from Kryptolebias marmoratus, assembly GCF_001649575.2. Taxonomy (NCBI): domain Eukaryota; kingdom Metazoa; phylum Chordata; class Actinopteri; order Cyprinodontiformes; family Rivulidae; genus Kryptolebias; species Kryptolebias marmoratus. The sequence continues at coordinate 16,935,731 of NC_051438.1, read as the reverse complement.
CAACAGACCATAGTGCTGTTTTGACTTTTACACATTATTTGCAGAGTAAGTCAGAGTTAGCGAGCAGCCTAGTTATTAATAGTATCACCTTATCCTTGTGATGAACTCATAATTTTAATTCTAGCCCTCATTCTCCTTCACCCTATACAAATCTAAACAGGACAATGCATTTATAAGTAGGTACTGAATTGGTGTCTTTTGCCAGTGAGTCAGCATGTCTGATTTATGTAAATCAAATGTATTAAAAATGAAATGAAAGAAAAACAAAGAATAACTTGATTTTTAACAGTGTTTTATTTTTCTAAAACCAATTAACTGGTAAATGTACTGTTTGTCTGATGCAACAGCTAGGCACCACCGGGAAAACAAAGGCAAGTAAGACCAACCGACTGTAAAAAAACAAACATGATTGAGTGTTATTTACTTTAATACAAAAGGATTTAACCCTCCTGAAGCCCTTGTAACTTCAGGTCAATTTGACCCGAAGGCCACGGGAGGGTTAAACAAATGTTGATGACTCCAGGCAGTAGAGTGGTGTGGTCGTGATGTGCAGACCTTTCCTTTCATTGCATGTTGTTTCCATAGATGTTTTCTCCAGGTATTCCGACTATCCATCTATCCTTTTTCTGCCATTTGTCTGTGGTCTGGTCTAGGAGCCTACATGTTCAGGAGAGAAACCTCAGACTTGGAGGGAGCACGTTTCAGCTATGATAAATGAATTACATGCTAAAATAATTGGTGATTCTAAACTGATCATAGGAGGAAATGTGTGTGTTGCGTCTTTGTTGTCTTTGCAGCTAACCTGTCCACAGTGTACTCTGCCTCTTGCCCAATAAAGGCCAGCATTGGTCCTAGCCTCTTGACTCTAAAGAAGAAAATGTGACTATATGAAAACTAAATGGCTCAACTGACACTTGTGCTGGCTTTTACATTTGCAGTGAAGATTTTATTTGTAGCACATTTATTTTAGTTTTGTTTTGTATACTGAGGTTAAACTACCCACACAACTAACATGAGGTCTTCTTTAATGCAGTAATTTTTTTTCATCGACACCTGCTGCTGTTTTCTGTTCCTCCAACATATGGCTTAGTTGCTGTCTCTTAAATTTCCTCAGTTTATATTGCCAGCTCCTCGCTGGAAGGGAGCATATAACAGCCATATCTGTGAGTGGGTATATGCATGATGAGAGCATAGCTTGCCCACACACACTGAGTGGTACTAACACAAATTGATTTTATTTTATTTTTTTATGATTATTTGTGAGTTGAACTAAATCAAGAACATTTATAGTGGGCTGCAATACTGTGAAAAAGAGTGGATTTATTGAATTTCAGCAGAAATTTCATTCTCTGTACACTCTCATTTCTCAAGTTAGTGTGGTTCAGTATTTGCAACATTTATAAAGTATTTTCTTTTTGAATGTTACCATCATTTGAAAATAACAAGGAAGATGAGCTGTTTAGAGGTTTTTCCTCATTTTGTTATGCAAAATAAGATTGTGCATAAAATCATTGACCTAAACTATAATAGACCTGAGGCAGTTTTTTATAATAAATCTCTCAGATGAAAGAAAGCACACTAACACCAATTTAGTTCGAAATTTGTAAAATATTTTTTTGCAGATCTTAAACAGTTATTGTGAGAATCAAATGAAGGGAGATACACATACACACACACACACACACACATACACACATATATGATTATATATATATATATATATATATATATATATATATATATATATATATATATATATATTCATCAACATACAACTGCATCATTTGTGAGAGAAAACATAAAGACTTATTTTATATATGGGCTTGCAGCCTTGCCAGCAGAGATGCTTCTTTTGCTTTTTTCCCCTTTCCTCTTCTTCTTTTTTTATTTTTTGTCTTTGTAATGTGCAGGAAGGTACTGATATAGGGTCAGATAGACCCCGTGGGGAGTACAGAAATGTGGCTGAAAGACAGAAATGGAGTCAGATGTGGAGGGAAGATGGGTGACTTTGCTTGGGCACACAGGGTCTTTCAAGTTGGTCAAGTAAAAGTTTATTTCTAAAGCACATTTAAAAACAACCTCAGTTAACTTAAATGGTACAACATAAATCATAGTACCAACATTTATTGCACAAATTAACAAAACCGAAGAAGGGTAACCTGTGCATGTACAGTACATATGAAAATAAATAGTCTGCTTAATTGGGCCTAAAAGCCAGTGAGAACAAATGAGTTATTTGCTTTTATTAAAAATAATCAAGCTGGTAAAGATGTGAGAGGTGTTGCTATAGCAACAGAAAAAAATGTCAGCAAAGTTTGCTCAAACTGAGTACATTTTATTGTTTGGCACAATGTGTTCCTAACCTTAACCTGGTAATATCTAACCTTTCACGAGTGCTTTTATAGTATTTAACATTTTCTCAGTACTTTGCTTTCAAAATAAATTATTATGGAGAAATATTTCAAACTAGAGAACAAATTAATTTAATAAATAAATAAATCACTAAAATAAATAGGTAACTGTACCAAGGTGTGATCTTAACCACAAGTCCCGACAGTCAGAAAAGTTTACCACATCTTTTCTCTGATGATCTCATTGTCTGAGTTATTCATGTTACATGTTTATAATAACCATCAGGACAGCTGTGGCTGAAGAGGAAGAGCAGCTGTCTGGCAATTAAAAGATTGGCGGTTTGATCCCTGAGCCCCACACCACATGTTGAAGTGTCCTTGGGTAGACACTGAATCCCAAGTTGTCCCCCATCTGCAACTCAGTGTAATTGTGGTGCAAAAACTTCCTTTTTAGTGGTCAGTAAGACTTGTACAGCACTATATAGGTGCAATTTGTTTACTATTTACTGTGATCCAGCTAATGCATAATTTACCCTTAAGGCGAGAAAACTGGCATCATGTAGCTGTAGAGCAGCAGCACTTTCATCAATGAGTAATACTAAAGTGGGGCCAATGGCTTTTAAAGCAGCAGTAAATAAGTGTCAAGTGTCAGTTTGCAATAGGTTGGAAATAAGATTGTGCTAAAGAAACAAAGCATCTTCACGAGTGAATGGAAACAAGGTTTTACAACAGAACATTGCAGTACGGCTGATTTTTAATGTTCAAAAACATTCTAATGATTTTTTTGGGTGAGTAGATGGAATATTAATAATTATAAGTCTAACACATACAGAGAGGGGGGATCAAAAAAGCAGAATGGGGAAACATTCAACAGGATCCTCCTTAAATACTACTACTAATAATAATAATAACAATAAGAAGAAGAAGAAAAAGAGGAAAAGACAGTAATGTGTGTGTGTTTTTTTATCTATTGTGTTAGCAAAATAACACATGAACCAGTGTATGGATTTTAACAAAACTCTCACAGAATAATCATTAAATGTATTTCTAGAACTGGATAACTTTCATAGTCAATCTAATATAATATTGGCTGTGTAAGCAACGTTAACATATAAGCAACCTTAAAAAACACAAAAATGACTGTAACTCACTCAGTTTTACAAATTTTGTTGAATACTTTACAAATATAAACTAGAATTTGGACTGGTTGTAGCTGACAGTAATTCACAACACATGCTCTGAGTGCAACCCAGTTTTTGCTGTAAACCTTTGGTACATCTACAACTGTTTAACTTTTGGAGTCAACCCAATTCAAGATGGCCACCCCAGCTAGTTGACCTTATCGTACACATAAATGGTTTTACTCAGAAAAATTTACAGATATTGAGCGAAAGTGGTAAAATGTGGCAGTAGATGAGAAGCATGCCCAACACAAACACTTGCGAGAGCTTGAGATATCACATGACTCATGCTCATGCCATTTACAAGATTTGATCAAAATGGCTCTAACTCTGTCCCTTCTCATCATAAGATGATCTTAGTTTAACACTCTGGCATAAAAGGCAGTGGGTGATATGTGTTACTTCAAGGATTGTAAGGATTTTAATTTTTGCATGTGATTAAATACCAAAAATAGATTAATTTAAGACAATTTTATGTCCAGAATGTACAGCCACCGTTAAGGTGCTGTGCTTTAGTTCCACAAGTTTTATAAGTGAGGTAGAATTATGAGTCACAGATAAGGCCGTCTGTCTGTAAATTAGACAAATATTGCTTAAACCCAGTTGCCCCCGGTAATGTGAAATGAAGTGCAAGAAATGCATTGGGTGGGAAAGAAAAAAGTGGTGAGACATAAAGTGGTGGAGGAAAGCCACATATGGGTGGGAAGATAATGAGAATGCAATAAAAAAAAGGAAAGATTAGGAATATTTTACAAACCGGTAAACTTCTGACAGTAAGTAATGGCAGATAATGATAAAGGGAAGAAGGAAAAATAAATACTGCGTCATCTCAGCTATAAGTTTTCAAACAAATAGCAGTGACATAATTAGTTTCCTAGAAACAAGAAAATGACTACGCAGTTGGGGAGAAAACAGAACATAGTGAGAGTCCTGCTGATAGCAGGAATTAATTTGCATAGTCATATTTCTCTCCTCTCGTGTGGACGTTTGGTCATGAAAAATCCCACTCGCGAAATGTAAAACACAAAGCTGAGTTATGCGTCTCCTGACTCCAAGTGACCCAAAAGAGCAGCCTTTCTGACTACAAAACTACTTTGGGTTAATATTTTATGGGTGAGATGAGCTCTAGTAGCTAGAAAATAATGAACTGAGCTTCCCGTTGAGGTGTTTGATACCAGTGACATTTCAAACTCTCTGTTCTAGTTTTCACACATTATTTTGAACCACTGTGAGGTTTCTATAATGTCTCCAAGGTGTAAAATATAAAGACATAACTGCTCCTGAAAGAACTCAGTCACTCGCTCTGAACAATGGTCCAATTTTAACTTTTGTCTCCTCCAGCTGATAGATGTTGTTATCTGAACACTGTTCAGCGGGATAATTGTTGAGAGCGATAGTTAAAAGCTTTCAGCCCAGCTGTGACTTATTGCATTTATCTGAGGATCATTGAATATGTGACTGAGGAACAGAAGAGGCAAGCTGTCTGTCTGTCTATGCGCTTTTCAACGTGCTTACTTAATTAGAGCTTTTGAGGACAGCTTTACAAAAAACACGCAACAACCTTTCCAAGGCCAGGTCCGCATAAATGTCTTCCAATGTAAGAAATCGTGCTTGCTATTGAAAACTCGAGATTGAAATAAAAGTTTTTTGCTGTTTTGAAAAATGTCTGAACGAGTGGGATTTCTGGGAAGAAAATGCAATAAATACAAAGTCAGAATCTCCTTCCGTATTTTTCTTCCTTTATTTGCCCTTTTACTTCTGCTTATAAATTTAGCCTCCAAAACTCAATCATCAGTACTGAAGAACGCTGAAGAATGACTTTTAGATGCTCAATGAGGAATGTCTTTGCCAGAAAATTTTTTTCTGTGATATTTTCTTTAACCAGAAGTGTTTTTCTTCACATTGATCCAAAATGTGATGCTCAGCAAATCCAAAACAGACCAAAAACCGAAAACATTTTCAAGTTATACTGAAGGTGTTTTTAAGCACTGAGTTATATTGTTGTGTTTAGAAGTGGTGGTGAAAATCTCCATCATGTAGTTGCCATTTGCAGAGATGACTTAATATGTCCATCTGTACATTAAAAAGAGCTTATAAGCATCCATCATCTTCCTCAACTCTGCTTGGCTCATCTTCACTACTTCTTTAAAGACTCATTTGAGATATTAGTCAGTCCTTCTAAAATGTATCGAACAAAGTAAAATCTTGTTTTGTCACACAGAGTAAAAAACAAAACCCTCAAAAATTTGCATTTTGGAGGATGTTACTACAAACAAAGGGTTCAACAAAAAACTCTGAAATCCTTCATCACAAAAGTTTCCTTTCTACATCCCACTTTATCTTCTTTTCCTACTGCGTTCTCCTCTGCACCAGTCTAAGTAGCAGTCAAAGTAGTTTTCCTGAAGACTAATATAGACACATTTGTCTCAGTGTCCTATATTTTCTTCACTTGTTCTGTATTTTTACAGTAGCTTCTGTCTGTTATAATACTCCAACAAACAGATTTATCTTGAGACTAATTTTCGTAAAATTATTCCTAAAAGTAAAAAAAAAACATGATTGAGTGCAATGTGACTATCTTAGTTTGAAAGCATGCGAGGAATTAGAGAATCTTTAACACGTGTACATTTTTATTAGGAAGCTTGTGAAATGCATCCACCCCACACTTTACTAAACTGACCAATACAAAAGAATGAATAAAAACAAATAAATAAATAAATAAATAAATAAATAAATAAACAAATAAATAAATAAATAAATCCCAGTACCACAGAGGCTGCAGGCTAAACAGCTAATAGGCTTTACTCTCCTTATCGGTGGACTTCACTATCTGCCCCCCTCCACCCTACACGCACATACAAACACACAGCAAACAGCGTCTCTCCCGCCCCTCTTTACTGCCTCCGAGTCCTTGATGACCCCCCTGCGCCTGCTTAGAGCTGAGAGCTTTACAATTTAAGCCAGTTAAGTGCTATATGGTTGTTGATAAGGCTGAAGATGAAAGGTCGAGAGGAAAGGTCTTCAAGTTAAGTGAAGTCAGTGCAGGATTAACTCATAAATGTATAAACTTCTCCATATTTTGTGACTAAGCTCCTGATTGTGAGTGTGTGAGTGGCAGAAATTGAGTTTAAAAAACCAATTACGGAGCAATTTAAAATCAAACTTAAACATCTGAGCCGGCGTCATCTCGTGTGCTCCATTCCACGGTCCTGGCAGAAAAGTTTTCCACACTTTGTTGTTTCTGACTCATCTCAAAACAGATTTACTTGTTCCAAACTTGCTGTAATTATGCAATGATAGATCAATAACAGAAATGGAGGTTTTTTTTTTAACGTACTGTAAACATTCACCATTTTATTTGATAATAAAACTCATGTGCACCTTGTTTTTTTGTGTTCACAAGCATCTCTCGCTGCTCTCCTGTAATTCACATTTCCCACTTTGAACTTGATGGATATTTATGAGGGCATTCATACGTCTATTTAAGGTTTTAACCTTGTTGGTGTGTGCTCGAGTGAAAACATTTCCAGGGGTGAAAATAATTATCAATAAATCTGAGAGAACACACCATCAACCCCTTTTTTTTCATGTGGCTATCCTGCTAAGCCGAGTGATTAAAGGACAGAAAGGAATCCTCTGATCTGAAAAAATAAAAATAAAAATAAGGATCTGGACCCAATGGGCCCAGCAATCAGCATCACATCATTAAAACTATCGTCTCAGTGAAACATCATGCGCAAGGCTGTTTTTTTTGTGAGAACGCCTAGGAGGCTAGTTAGGACTGAATGAAAAAGCTGTATTGAAAATCGACAGCAATTCTGAGTGAAAAGCATTTCCAGAGTACATCTGAGTCGGACAATGAGCAGAAGCATACGACCAAGAAAACACAGGAGAGTGCAAGTGAAAATCCTTCACTTGACCAAGCAGGAATTGTTAAAAATGATTCTGTGCTGATGTTTTCATTTAGCTTGGCCAATTTATAATATTTAAATAAATAAGGAAGGAAGAAACATGAGAAAATTGCTCAAAACTCATAACATTGTTTGCAACAAGTTCTGAAGCTGAGGATATAACACTGAGAAGAAACCTGCTGCTTGTGAATATAAAGCAGTTATATTTATTTGTTTGTCAGCTACTTATTAAAAGAATCTAATGCACATAATAAAGGCATGTTGGTGCAAACATTTAGACTTTTTTTCATTAATATTCAAACATGGACCTGTTTAAAGAGTTTGGTCTTTAAATCAAAGTGTTCATCTTGAGGTTTATTTTTCTTAGCTCAAAGTTGTCTGAACTTCACTTTATCTTGGTAGAAAAAAAATACCATCAAACGAGCTCTGTCTTCAGCTAATCTGCTTGTGAGGGTAAATATAACAGCTCAGTCACAGTTGTAAGAGTTGGCCTTGCATCACCTCTGTGAGCAAACTACCTCTCTGCTGTCAGCTTTACTTTCATCACGCTGCTTTTTTACAGCTTTCATCCTAATCTAATCTGACAGAAATTCAACAGCCTGCTCCCACACAGACTGACACCACAGTCCTTCATTATTTCAGCTGTCATGTGTGATGTTCTATACATTTCACCTGACTCAAAGAAGAAGAGAAATCCTCATGCGACATTAGTGAATCAGTTTCTTGTTGTGTTTGTTCTGTACAGTTTGGATGTCACCGGATGCTCAAAAGGGATTCAAATAATATTGTTTCTGGTCTGTCACGAAGATATTTAATAACTTAAAGCAAACTGAATGCAAATTATCTATACGTATCATTTTTTGACATGAAAGTAGAATAAAAGTACCTATTTGAGAATAAGCAATAAACTTTTACCATGCTGAGAGACAACACAGTCAAAATAAATCACAAAATTCCTACCCATGGCTTCATTCCCACTTACAACAAGCATGCAAAAAGAAAAAAAAAGCCTGGAGCCTGAGATCAGGGGTGCTTTTATCTGTAGATGATTCACACTTACATGACACATTTTTAACCTCTCCAGCTTCTGCAAAGCACTTTACAGTACACCTCATTCACCCATTCACACACACACACACATTGGGTGCTTTTTGCTATATACTTTGCACATTATATGCAGCTCCTCTTACATTCTCACACATACAGTATGCTGCTAAGCGTTTTGGGGGCAGTGGTGAGTTCAGTGTCTTGTCCGAGAACACTTCAGCCCGCTGTAGGGGCCGGGGAGCAAACTGCCTAGGCTCCAGTTGGAAAGTGACCTCCCTACAACTGGACCAAAGCCATCTACTTTGTGGAGTAGGTTTTATTTCTAGACCTAAGAGCATTTTTAACGCCTGCTATCAACAGGTGGGCGATAATGTTTTTGCCCATGTCTGCGTGTATGCTTGTGTGTGTCTGTCTGCCTGTATATCTCATGAACTGCTGGATGGATTTTTATGAAACTTTCAGGAAACCATGACTGGATGTACATCTAAAATTGAAATTCATCATCTGGAGTCAATCCATTTTAAGATTTAGTCGGTAAATTTTTAAGATATTGTTTTAAAATTTTGTGTCAGTGTAGCTGAGAGTCACTCACAACATATATTTTATAAAATTTAAATGCTAATCATTGCACAAGAACTTAAAACTTGGGCATTAACTGCTGGAGTCAACCCAAAATGATTATAGCTCGGTCAGTCTGACAGGTATTAGGTTATAAGGTTTGACCAAATTGACTACATTTACACCATTTTTCAACATAAAATAACTTTAGTCTTAAACTCTGGCATGAAAGGCAGCAGACAATGTTTATTTTTTCAAGAAATGCTATCTTAGAGGGAGGTGCTATGCCTTATTTTATTTAACAAATGAATAAATAAATAAAAGAGCACTTATTGTTAGTACTCTGAAGAGTCAAAATAGCCTCTTGCTACAGTCTTCAGACTTTTCTGCACGTCTCTGTAAAACAGCCTTTTAATAGGATGACTGAGTGTGGAATTACGTCCTTTGGCCTTTTTTGACTCTCAGATGAACACTTGGCTTACTTTCTTTCTGTTTACTGAGCTGTTAGTCTCATCTAACAACATTTGTTTGTGGAGGGAACTGACCTGGGTGGCATAATGTGATCTAAGTACGGAGGATTTATGGTGAGGTGAATTGTTTAGGCGTTTGTTTTGGATGCCTTCAGGGCACCTTGCAGGTGAGATGTTTCGAGCATGTCTGACTAGAAGGAGACCCCGGGGCAGATCCAGGACAAGCGGGAAAGATTATATTTTGTGGCCAGCTTGGAAAAAAAAACAACAACCCTCAGTATCCCCTGAGGAAGAGCTGGAGGGAGAAAGTGAGGTGAGAGAGATCTGGGGATTTCTGCTTAGACTGCTGCCCTCGTGATCTGGACCTGCCTGGAAAATAGAGACCAGGTAGATTTGTATAATAACAAGAGCAAACAACCCTGGTCTTTCTTTACGATTGTCTTAAAGTTTTATGTGGATATCCTTTTTGATCCTTCGCGGACTGTTTACTGACTCCTCAATTCATTACAGTGACCCCTCCCTACTTAATGCTTGAATCGATTTTGGGAACTAAAAACAATTGGCGTCCCTGAGTCACAGTTAAATCTCTATAAGAAACAATAAAGTGGAGCTATAGGTTAGCCTCTTTAGTAACATTAAGAAGAAAATATTGTTAAAACATTTTTCTTTTTAATAAAAATAGATTTGTCTGTTTCAGGAGGACAGATGGAGATAAAAAAAAACATTAGTGACTATCTTTTTTTGTTTTTTAAAAAACAAAGTATCAAGGAGACACATTATAAAGTGGGAATAGAACACATCAATGCTGGAGGCTGATTTGTCTATTATGAGAAATTTACAAAACAATTCTGATTATGTTAAAAAGTCATGTAAAAGATTGTGTTAACACTATATTAAAAATATCTGCAGAGATAGGAAACAAAAATAATCTGTTATAACAACATGTAATTAATATAGGTGTGGCTACACTAAAGACACATAATAGTTGAAAACATACATGTTTGTGGGCACAGTGAATCTAAACCTAAAATCCAGGTGAAAATCTTAATGCAAATTCAAACTGAAGCCATAACTATGGTCTTTAATGCACATTTTTCCACTGGACAATGCACAAACATGTATGAAGACCAGTGTCCAGAATAGATACAGCACTGTCCTTGACAAAAAAAAAAAAAATCACAGTGTTCACGATAAAATACTATTTTATGTCTGTGAAACTGTATTATGTTTAGTATTTTTCATAAATTCAACAAAAGAAGTTTGAATAAATTGTGTTTTTGCTAGAAACAAATCACCAAAAGCTCCTGTCTTTTTGCTAAGTTGTCTGTTATGTGACAGTATAACACCAGTTTATACATTGAATTTAGGAGCTTTTTTAATCCCTACATAATTCATAGTTCAAAGTCTAGTGGATCAACCATCAAAATCATGTGAAAATTGTCAAGTACTGGACTGAAAATGAGTGAAGATCAGCCAATGTTTTAATAAAAACTTTGATAGACCTTCAGAAAGCCTTGAGAATAATGATCAAGATGGCTTTAAAATATTACAAGAAAGTCTGACTTGGAAGCAAAATAAGAAATGGATGGATGGATGGATGGATGGATGGATGGATGGATGGATGGATGGATGGATGGATGGATGGATGGATGGATGGATGGATGTTTCCTCAGGCTGAGGTGAGCTGAGCTCTCAGGACCACCATTAGATTGACAAAGTAAGTACATCTTTTGTCTCTAAATATTTTATTTTGAGGTGTGTCTTGCACTAGTGACACCACTTACCACAGTCACTGAAACACACACAAACACACACATACACTGCAGTGTCTGGACTCTGCGGTTTCTACCCCTGCTTGGCAAGAGACATCTTTTGCAGCCTTATCAATTATTTTCTATCCACAAGTTTCTCACTCACACCAGAAGATACACTAGCATGGTCTGGTATAAAAAAAACCTTTCTTCTGCATTACAAGATAACTTGCATTTTCTCTGTTTAAAATAGTTTGTTGTTGATATGAAAAATAAGAAAACTATAGTAATTTCAATATAAACGGTGAAGGATGAAATCTGTCATTGTCACTATGTGCTAAAATACATCCAAAAAGTCGATCTGACAGCAGCATGGGGCTACCCTGGAAGTTAATCAAACACATTAGATATATTGCAGTCCCTGTCTTTTTAATCTAAAAGCCCTTTATTGTGTTATTCTCCCTGCACCACAGCTCATTAAGAAAGGTCTGTCGGTGGATACACAAGAGGACATTTCATGTCAGGATTTTGGGAAGATTTCAGCTTGATTTGACAATAAAAAACTGTGAAAGCTTGGTATTTCCATCAGATAAACAACAGGAATCGTTTCCATTCATCCCTTTTTTATTACGATAACATTAAACTTTGCTTTTGATTCCAAAACAAATGGTTTTATACTTGTTTATTGAAATTATATTGTTGAAAATGTGTTTGAGTGCATTATTTTGATGGTTGTTTGTAATCTTTTAAAGTTGTAACACTATATTCATGAAACTTTTATCTTTGCATTAGTACAAAAACTTTTTGATGCATGGTAAAATATTTGCAAGGCTGCAAAGCCAAAAGATAAAACCAAAAGGAGTCACTAATTTCATTCAATGTTGCACTTATTTTTGCGAATTGGGCAGCAGTGTTGTGTCTTCATTTTCTCTGAATGTTTATCTCCAACTCTTCAATGAGAAACTGTCTACTCTTCTGTTCTAATAAATAAATGTATAATAATCACATAATTTCTCCTTTCTGGTGTCATCTAATGAGCTGTGATATCTGGTTGGTATTATATGCATTTTTTTAATTTGGAACTGATTTATACATAAAAACTGTGTGAAATAGTTTAACATACAACAATGTTAAACCCAAAACCTTTTGACGGTTTTTTGGGGCTGCATGGGGGTGTACTGATTAATGCTGTCACCTTACAGCCAGAGGGTCTCATGTTGAAGCTCAACTGTATGGCTTTTTTTGTTTTTTGTTGAGTTTGAGTGTTGTTTTATGTTGTTTTCACAGTATTTCTGAGAGGGGGCAACACATTTTTTGTCTGACAGTCCACAAACATGTGTGTTGCATTAGTTGATGATTCTAAAATGATCTTTATACTATGAGCGTGCACCACAAGCTTTTTTCCAGTTTGTTCCTATGTCACCATGTAACACAGCTGCATCCTTTTTCTAAGCTTGTGGCTCATTGCACATGAGCAAGTTGCTAATTTGACACAGCACAAAAAAGAAAGAGCAGGTGATTTCCACACAGCGTGTTGTTATTGTTATCAGTTGACAAGTCAGAGCAGACCGGATGCTTTAAAAAGTATGGAGCAGGGCAAAAGATTTTAAATTACTGCAAGTGACACAAAAGTGTCTTTTGATTAACATTAAAACATGTGAACCTATTCAAGCAGATATTTCAGCTCCACAACTGCAGGTGTTTCTTTCTTTTTCATCATTCCCATGGACACCTGATAATTGTTAAAAAACAGACATCAAAAAAGTGCAGACTTCTCCTTGAATCACCTGTCTGGAAACATTCCCGGCCTCTTTTAATTAAGGAAATGCAATGAAAAGATGATGAATGTGAAAACTCTGAGCAAGGCTCCCAGTTTGTGGAGAATTTATGACCTTTAGATTGTGGCTTCTTCTTCACAAATTTTAATGAGAGTGACATAGCATAAAAAATACATGGCCACAGGATATCAAAAACAATCTGTTTTAGACCAGTTACCAAAAACACATGTAGATATTTTCTGGTTTAAAAAAATATTGCATACATGTGCACACCACACACTCACACAATCAAATTAAACTGGGGCTTTAATCAGGGTCAAAAACTATGACATTTTTTTATTTTTTCAGTAATTCTGCATATTTGGGTCCAGAGTCACAGCTGTACAGCCTAAAATGTTCCACATGAGAAGCTTAGGATGATTAACCATGTGTGTGTGTGTGTGTGTGAGTATCCTCTGACAGAAGTGTTTTATATCTGTTTACTCAAAGATTCCTTGAAGCAGTTACACACTGCATGGTTGATGGGATAGAAGGTTAAAATATTAAGATACAGTAAAGAGTCAACAACTAATAATAAAATTACTGTTGCAGAAGGGTGATTTTATTGAGAGAAGGAAGCTGTGTCTGTCTCACTAATTGTAACACCACAAACGACGAGGCTCCAGAGAGTAGTAAATAAATACATTTTTGAAATCTAGGTGATCTGTGAGTCAGTGGAAGCTAACTGTGAAAAATGAGATTCAGCTAAGACAAAAAGCTGAAACCACAATTCCAGATGTACTTCGCAAAACAGTGCTTCTTTTCCCAAAGGTTGCAATAATGCATTATGACTTCAAAAGTGGGAAATCAGCGACATTTCCATCAGCACAACAAGACACAACGGTGAGAGGGGGAAGGCAAAAAGAAAAGATGCTGAGGAAGAAACCACAACATGAAGAACCTTTCTGCATCTTGAAGATGAAATCAGTTTTACTCCAACATCAAACCTTATATTTATCATTTCAGCAAAGGATTCAAGCCTACATTTCAGTAAAATGTAGATGTCTTTGAAGTTAAACAGCTAAAAATAAAAACAGCAATGATTGACATTAGAGTTCATCACAAATCTTTTTACGAAATAAAAAGCTGATTTGGGAGTTCCTCCGTAGCGCTTTCATTTCTACAGCACATCATTGAAGTAACACCTGGAGGCATTTTACTCTTATTGTCCAATTCATTTACAAATCTAGAGCTCTAACATTTGCTTCAAGTTTATTAAAAAAAAGATGTTTATGTTCAGATTCAGTATAATTCTCTGGACGTTTGCAAACAGCTGTACAGCTGTGGCACTAGACCCAAATATGAGCTCTGAGAGGTGTTCTCAGCGTCTGCTGTAGTCAGGGCAAGATGCAATAAAACACTGAGTACCGATCCATCATCACCTTTACAGAGACTTGTTAACAATGAAAGACAGAATGTCAGAGGATAGACCTATAAACAACAAGAAGGAAGAACTATATTTATTAAAAAAAACACATCTTTAGTGGTTTTGGCCCTCATATTAAAATGTGTGCGGATCATAAGAATGCAACTTTTAATAAATAAAATAGCAATTTTTTTTAGAAAAAAAATGCAATAATAAATAAAACAAACTCCTTTCTCTCAAAGAAAAAAAAAATGTTTTTTTTTGTTGTGTTTGTCTTTACTGAAGAAACAGCTCTTGCTTGGCAACCTTCCACAAATGGCAAACCTTATCTCTCTGCGTGTCTGATATAATAACTCTTTTTGTACCTGCTGAACAATGAGCAGTGGGTTTATGTGATGGACAAGAATCTGACTCAACACTTCTTTCACTTATTCTGTACAAATAAACACTGCACGCTTCATTTAGTTGGCATTTCACTGAATTAGATTTCATTAAACTTTAGATTGAAGGTACTCATTAGTTCAGCAAATGCATTATTCACCTCATCATTGACAAAGGTAGAGCAGATTTTCTCTTTTCTTTATTTTCCACACAGACATTGATTTTAATCAAAGTCGTGCTTCGGATCCTCATTTGATAAGATGTGCTTCAGCACACAGTTGGTGTTTCTGTTCAATACTTCTTTCAAGTAGGAGGAAGTTGAAGTTAATAAAGACAGAAAACACTTTACATTAAATCAAATAACAAAAACAAACACTTTCTTTAAGGAAAAAAATTAAACAGCTATTTGTGCAATAAATTATGTTAATTTAATATTACCATCAAATTCAGATTTGTGTTTAAACTCTATTCACTTAAAAATTGCAGTGCACTACTGATGCTGTGTAAAAATGTAAACAAAGAAAACATAATAATATGAAAATTAAAATATGAAAACAATATTCTTATCTTGCGCCTGTAATGCCAACAACAAGATAATAAAACCTAATAACTCCTCATTGTGTAAAGCTACACCAATTTTCTTCTTTTTTAAGTTTATAGAATCAGAACAAATCTCAGGTAACCAGGAGTCATTTCCATGTGATGGATAAGGTGTAAAACCACTGAGAACCAAGTGGATCTTTAGTTTAATAGTGAATGTGACTGAAAACAACAGGGACAACTTAATATGCTCAGCACAGATACTTTTCACAAGTAGCTAAGCAGCATTTTTAAATAATATAGATTTTCTTAATCTTATTAAGCTACCACAGTGGATAAGGTGTTTGTGGGCTAATCATCACAAAAGGCAGCTGTTCTCAGAGTATGTCCTGAACATTTAAAGCACACACACACACACACACACACACCCACACCCACACACACAACTTCATGAGACCATACTTTAGAATCAAAGTGTAAGTTACATAAGAGGTCACTAAGTGCAGTTCTGAGGGCACAGACACCAGCTCTTATACAAACAGCCCTCATTAAAATTTGATATCCTCTCTGGCAGTCAGCTTCTGCTGCTTCTGCCTTTATGTGCTCATTACTCAGAAGCCAAAAGATAAGAGCATTTTATGTTTCCGCCCTCCTTTTTATGTGTTTTTCTTATAAAAGATGTAACTTTGACAAAAATAAAAAAGGGTCAGAGTAAATTATAGGATTTTTTTTTTTTGTATTACAGCCTTTAGGACGATGGTAATGCCACTAATGGGATTCATTATATCCATTATGTTAATTACATATAGCTCTCTCAACCTTTTATGGATGTCCTTTTTTAATCTAAAATTGCACAGTATCTTACTGGTACTTGTCAAAGTTTGAAGTGTTCGAAGACACTGGATATAGATTTCTTTGCAAATGATACTAAGAAATGATATTTCCGTCTTGAAGATGCTTTCATCTCTTCACATGAAATGAGATTCAGGGGAAAGAATTAAAGAGATGATAGTGGGAGGGGTGCCTTCACCGTCTCATAAGTCAGCATTAGACAGTGGAGACAACATGTCTTCCTGGACCACTGTTGATACAAGCAGACAGAAATACATGCTAATAAGTTTATAAATGAGGTAATAAGAAAGAGGGATTTTCAGCCACATCTTTATGTGAAAAAGATTGATTTAATTACTTTGTTTACACTGATCTACTGCTATTTTGTTGAAATACATTAAAACTAGTTTGGGGAAGGACACTCTTCCCACCTCAAACAGGAGCCCTGAATTCATTGGGAAGAAACTGAGCCTCTGAGGAAGTTTATGCTGTGATGTTGTCTGGATTTCAACATTAAAAAAACAACTCTGCAGACTGAGTCTAGCAGCTGAGATCACATCATAACAAATAGTGAATAGTCCATTTAAAAAAAAAATCAAACTTCAGCTAGAAAACAATGGGATTGTTTTCCCCCTACAGTTAAAATATATTTGCTCCTCTTTCAGTGAAAACATGCCCACCAGTTCTAATTTGTTTGATGCTAGAACCAGGAACCAAAACTATTGACATTTTAAACCTGCTGGTAGCTACCTTTATAGTATGCTATGGATCACATTTCTTTTTAATGCACCCTACAATAGGTTTCCTTAATTCCTTAAAGTTAGGACTCGGTTATCTTAAAATGTTTTGAATAAACAACCGGAATGAGGATAAATAACTTTGTATGTCTGAAGACTGACATTTGTGATGTTTCTTTTTAAACCACAGGCTGGTTTCGGTAATGTATATGTGTAAAAACATTTTGGGAAAGTGTAAAAGATAACATTAATTAGTTTTTTAAAAAATGTTTATCATTTCTCTTAGTTTGAACAAAAAATATACATATATATATATATATATATATATATATATAAGAACAGAACCCCAACAGTTAAATAAGATCTGCCTTCAGGTTTCCTCAGACAGATCTGTGACACGCTGCCCTTTTGCAAAAGTTAACCTCTTGCAGCTCCATCATTTTCTTTCATTTATCAGGCTGTCATTCTTTTTTCACATCTAGCATTTTTTTCCTGTTAGACTAACAGTCAATATATTTTCTCATTGCACCATTGCCTGTAGGAATTTATTCATTGCTCTTTATATTACCTGTCCACTCTCTTTTTTTCTCTCCATCAAGTGTCTGATCTCCTCTAGTCAATAGTCGACACTTATCCCTACAATACCTTCCCACTCCATCTTAGATCATAACAATATACATCTTTAGCACTTCTCTCTTCTCTTAAGTCTTCTTTGACAGCCAGAGGTGGAACTGAGTGTCTCTTTCCTTTTACTCTCTCATTACCATCTGTAAATTTAAAGTGTTGAGGTGGAGAGCATCTCTTGTAGATTTTGATAGTCAGTGACTCCATAATAATTTTCGTTCTCCTCCAGACTCCCACACATTGCTCTTTGGAAAGACTATTTTACCATTAATATTCTGTGGTTTATCCATTGGATATACCAGGTTTTATTTTGATTTAGGACAGCAGAAAATAAATGATCAGTAATGTTTTGTTGTTTATGTATGAGACATTTCTTAGTATTTCATATATCTTGAATGCATTTTGTTTCATTTGTTGTAGAGTTACTTATGGACATGTCAGTGTCAGTTTATCTTTATTGAACAACTGCCTTGGAAATTTTAGCTCTGACTACGGCACACTTCATTCATTCCATCACTGCTTATTGTCCTGTCCATGCAAACTGTTTCTATACCTGCAGCTTTAAATTGAGTTTAATGATAAAAATACAAGAGCAGCCAATAAGATCTCATCATTTCACATTAGATTAGAGTCAAAATGAAAGTACTGCTGTTTTTTTAAACTTATCTGTATAATTTGATATAGTTATAAAACTTAAATGTGAACTGTTAAACATGTACAAACAGATTTTATATTCTAAAACAACAATTCATTAGTTGTGGAATGATGATAAGACCTTAATAAAACTAATCAACTGGCTTTTTGTTTGAAAACAGACCAAAATAACAAGAAGGTTAATTCAGATCATTTGAAGGATGTATTTGGAATATTTTTTTAGTGCTTTACTTGTTGTTAGACAGTAAAGTTTGCCTTTACATCCACCAAATTCAGTTGTCGGCTCATTTGTGTAACTCTATAGTGTTTGACATTTTACCTTGTGTTTCATTCTTCATAGCTGTCTCTCATCCTGGTGGTGGTGGAATCATTTTCCACTGGAGAATTTCACTGATCCAAAACAGCACACTGAGAATGATGGTGTATGACACAATGAAATTAGTAAAAACATAACCAAATTTAGGACTACAAGCCTCCTATCTAGCTTATCTTAGCACTAGCCATAAGCTGAGGTTTTACTCAAAGGTTGGTCACGGCACAAGCAAGTTTTGATATCAGGAGTTGTTCATATTGAAATATGCTATCCTCACTGATGTTCTCCTCTACAACACAAGGTGGTGCTAAAAAGAAAGCAGGAATAGCATCGGGTGAAGGCTTACACAAGAAGTACATTCTTCATAGAATAAAGAAACCACACAATTTCAACTCGTCTGCTTTGCTTTTCAAACAGTTCTCAGCACTTATATAACATTGGCAATAATTATACTTCCTTAGGTTTTCTATGGTCATACAAATGCTCCCAGAAACAAACCTGCTTGAAGACTCTTCCCTGCTGCTCCTCAGTGCCACTCACACAACTTGGTTTGGTGCTTTTTTGACATTCCTGATGCTGAGATTGGCAAGCATGCACCCTGACAATAGGCTGGTGTCCTCTGCAGAGATGACCCTCCTGCAGCTCTGGCAATCCTTTCTCCTTGACATCTTGTCTTCTCTGGTGTCCATGGGTTCTTTTATTCTCTTTTAAAAACTGGTGGCGATTGTGCTCTCTCTCTCACATACAAACACACGTACAGTACAACAGGTCACCCTGTGACATAAGGGCTTTCATGAAAACAGTTGCAAGTCTCATTTTCCTGAAAGGGCAGTCTGACAATACAAAAGAATGAAAACATAATTTAACAAAAGCAAGCTCTGAATTGTAAATTATTTATTAATATATGCTTCCAGTCTTTATAGGTTAGCTAAAACATGTCAGAAGCAGTCCTCTGCTCAGTTGGGTACGTTCCTCCAATAAACCCATGAAAGAAAATACCTTCAATACTTGTGTTTGCTCTTGAAACTAACAAAACAACTTTAGATATGCTTTGTTCATAGCTGAGAAGCTTTACTGTTAGCTGAGGCAGCATGGCTCTATTTCCCTTGTAGATGACTTGGTGGATTATTTTTAATTAAGGAATTAATGGGTCTTTATATCTGCATTAAGTTGTATTAACCCTGTTTTGTTAAAATCACAAAGCACAATCAGCTCTCTTATTATTTTCATATGGGAGCTTTGAGGCAGTAAAGATGAAACTAACAGATCTGGATTTTATGTGACAACAAACAAGCAAAGAAAAAAAAAACTGCTGTATTACGGTGAAAAAACAGCACATACCTGTAGATCCAAAAATGTAAACATCCCTGATGGGAGCTTTAAATGTTTACCATGAGATTTGAGCAGGTAGAGAGGGACGAGAGGCAAACACAATGTCACGATGTGTTATGTGCTCCTAATCTTTTGTACACCAACAAGATAGAGGCAGTGATAAGCTGGAGCACTGAACTGGATTCTCAACCGTCTCTTATCAAACACTGAGAAATGAGTTTACTTCAAACATGCACGCAAACACACAGAGCCACACGAACCCCTTTCAGCAAAATAGATTACGTACAAAAACCCAATGTGGAATTACAAAATTATACCCAAATGCATTGACTCATGGACTGGAAAAAGGAAGATGTCTGACAGAGATGTTGACAGAGAAAAGGGATGCTATGGAAACGTATAATACAGAATTTTTATCACACACATTTCTTTATAGGTTATTTTATGCCATCTCAGACAGATAACATCTCAGTTTATGCCTGGATTGACAAAAAGTCACAGCTTCTGTGAAGTTTGTAGAAACACCAAATGCTCCCCTTCAAATGTAAATAATTTGAGAAGGTAAATACTGTATAGGCCTCCTCAGTGGCATGAGTATTTATTCATTTTTTTCTGAACATTATGGATGGTTTGTTCAAATAATTCATTCAGTTAAAAACAAACAAGTAATTGCAAAAATGATCATATTTAGTGCAGTATAATGCCTCAAAATAATTTATCTGACTCTATGAAATCATTATTGAGTGATTGTTAATCCATTACTTCCTTTAGAAGTAATAAGTTTAAAAATGACCAAACTTTTGCACAATTTTAAAGATAATTAAAATAACCAACAGGTTACCACCTCAGAATTTTAAAACCCGATAATTTAAAATACAAAACAGCAGAAGCATGATAAAACTGATAGAGAATTAGATAAAACAATTAGCAAAATCAGACAAAACATTTTACTTGTTTTTGTTAAAGACAACATAGGAGGAAAATAACTGATGTTAGTGTGATTGGACCATCACAGAATATACAGGAAACATGAAGTATCAATAACATTTTAGACCTAAATAAGGAAGCGCACTGAAAATCTCTACTTTGAAAGTGTACCACTCATGCATAACATCTTTCTTGGGTCACTAAATATGGTAACCACAACATACACACATGGACTGTCTTCACTAGCAAAGGTGTTGGCAGGTTTTAGCAGAGACACTGGGGGCACATTGGAACATTGTGACATTGTCTTTCACTTTAATGTCGCTTACAGTTTTCATTTTAGCTTGTAGCACACAGGAAATTAGTAATATAAACTTTAGTAGCAATACATAATCCACCCTGGTATTTACCAGCTACTTACCAGGTACTGAGTACTAACTGGGACTGGGCTGTTTTATGTGTGGCTTGTTAACACCTTCTTACATTATTCATAGCCTGTACTTGCTACCTGAACTTAATGTGCCAAGTGTTAACATTATAAACATAAGTAGTCCTTTGTAACAGCAGTCTGGAAACCAAATTTAGACAAATACTTCTAAAAAGAGCTTTTGATTCATATGTTTTATCTTATGAAAATGAGTCTCTTGGCACTTAAAAGAGAAGCCAGACAGAAAGACTAATCTTACGGGAAAATCTATTGACTAGCTGCAGGTCAGACGTATGAAGCCGGTTTATACCGGAATTTACCTTCTTTTCTTTTCTCTTCCTGTTTCACTGCTTCCACCGGTCTCTCCCACTCCTCAAGTCTTTCATGTCTGATGGCTCTTCTACAAAAGACAAGCCACAGGGACCCATAAATTAGTTCATTTAATCCCTTTTAGTTCCTTTTGATCCATTGTGAGCTCTCTGTTCCTCGTCCATTTTCCCCATAAGTTCAATCAACCATTTATAGTTTTTTTTTTTGTTAAAAGAGGTTCTCCAAGGAAAAAAAAGGGCTTTGGTAACTTTTGGTTTTGGAAAAGCACAGAAAGTACTGTTTTTACTTAGAGCTTGTTTAACTCTATTGGGGGATCAGAGGCTAGATGTGATGTTTTTGACTGTATGTTGTGAGGTTTCGTTTTTATTCTTACAAGCTTGGTGGACTTTCTGACAGGTACACCTGGTGCTGAATGGGAGGAAAAACCTGAAATTGAACATTTGGCCAGTCTGGGTACAACAACGCCTTGTTGAAAGTGCTTAACCTTTGTCAGCATTCTCCTAAAAACAGTTTGTGCCAACATTTCTAAAACAAGGCTTCATTTTCTTGTAATGCATGCTTATTTGCAATAAAATAAAATGAATAAATAAATAAAAAGATGGCTGCAAATTCACAGTTTGTGTGAATTTTACAGCCTGTGTTACTGGCCTAGCATAGACATCGTTGTGGACTATTAGTTGACATTTTCATAAATATGTTTTCCGGTTTGCACATGAAGACATTTCTTGCTCTGCATGGAGTTTGTGATCTTACCATTTTTGGCAACCATTAGAGAAGTGGGGACCCCAGGTTTGCGACAAAAATGACAAAAAAAACCCTGCATAAATAGTCAAACAGGGGAATGAGAAGTGACATGTAAATTTGAAACCTTTGTCAAAGTCATACAAACTGAAAAGTGAACAAAATCAAATACAAGAAACAAGAAGTATGGCACACAGCAAAACAGTGCAAGCCGAGTTCATGTGTTTAACTCATTTATGTGCTCCAGGGAGGTCCTTGTATGCTCAACTTTACGTGACACCAAGGCACAAAGAGAAGTAATTCAAGAAGTTGTCAAGCGTCATCTTGGGAACTGAGAGGATCAGAATTGTCACATCCATCTTGTCACAAACGTTTATTTCTTGTGTCTTTACACCTCTTCTCCCTAATGTCTCACCTCTTCAGTTGTAAAGAGTGAATGAACCATGGAGACAAACGATGTATATCAATCACTATTAAATAAAAAAATAAAATAAAATAAAATGATGAACCTTCACCTAATAGAACCGTTCAGTTAATTCACTATTTATATTATATTGTGAGGACTTTTTTTAAGGATCAGCAAACTGTATGTATACAGATATGTAATATATAGCTACATTCCTATTTCAAGATTCACCTAATTTATGCAAATTCTATCAAATCTTAACTATTTAGCGCAAGCTGGTTTTATGAAAAGAAAGTCAGTTACACTCAAAATAATGATGAATCTTCTTTCTAAGTACATTTTTGTATTTTGCATGTCTATGTGCATCACATACTCTTGAAGAATGATGCACTATCATAAATGCTCATCCAAACTATTTAACATCTCATTAAATGTCTTCAAATGATGAGCAAAACATTTAAAACTTTTATGTCAAATAAAATGCGCTTTAAGAGGCATGCCATATTTTGGGACCTCTATTTTCTTCTATTAGCAAAACTGTGTTTTAAGTCAGATGTTCATGAAAGAGCAGTAGCTTATTCAAAAGTTGAAAATATCATTTAAAATAAACTCATGTAAATATGACAAGAACTTGATAAATAGAGACTATGTGGGAGTTCGAAGTGATGGACATGTCTCTGCAGCGGTTAAGACAAAAATGTTTAATTACACGGCTTCGAAACACACTACGCTACAAGAGAGCAAAGAGAATTGAGAGAGGAAAGAGAGTGGAAAGCAGGAACATAATCCATCCTCTTGTGAGCTCTGTGCGCCTGTCAGACAATGTTGCAAGGACAAATTTAATTTAGTCGGGGGATTAAGCCCATTCTGTGGCTGATTTTGCTTTGTGAATGTCGAGTTTCCTTTTCCAGCTTTAAGCCAACAGAGTAGACCATTCACCTTTGAAGCGTCAATTTTAACATCTAATTAACTTTAAAAGAGGGAAAAGACTTTCATGGCATAATTAGTTCATATTAGCTCCACTGACAGTTTGGCGAAATAAAACACACATTTACCCACAGAAATTGCGCTTATTTTTGAAATACAGAAACCAATTTATGGCAAATATTGTTTTTGTTTTTGTTTTTTTTCTAGTGCAGAAGGTTAATGCAGGCTTTTATTAGACTATCAAAGATAAAAAAAACAGAATCTCTGTAGTAACTCTATAAGATTTCCACTTAATGGATAACAGTGTGAGCATCTGGTTCACCTCACAAGTTATTTTTTCATAACCTTCTGGAAAACACTACAAAATAAATCTCTGAAAAAAAATCCTCTGTGAAGAATAAAACCCCCAAAATACTTTCTTTCATATGACGCAAAACCAAACCAAACAAAACACACGAAAACAAAAACCTTTTCCCTTGTGTGTGGAGAGATTTTGTAGTTAGGAGCGCAAACCTTCATAAGAAGGCTGCCCGTTTCCCTCCTCACATAATAAGAGCAGAGTAGGTCCCATGGCACTGAGCTTGCAGGTGTAAAGGTCGGAGAAAGTTTACCTTCAGTGTTGTTATCCTAGCATACCCAAATCTCTCCCTCTAAGCCAGAAAGTAACTAAGAGGAAAGTTGGATGGCAGAATTACTTATCTTGCTGCCATTTATCCCAGAATGGACTATTATTAATGTGAAATGAATAAAAATGGTTTAATGGGAGAAAAAAAACCTTTTGACACATCTTCTATTTAACAGCGATAGTGAAAAGAGACAAAAAAAAAAACATGAAGTGTAACTAAAAGGGGGGTACTTAAAAGTCATGTCAGAACAGGTTAGAGGAAAGTAAGACAAAAATTAAATTTAAATGAAATTCAGCAAGGCAGGAAATGAAAACTAATCAGTGATACTAAAGCACTGATGTTAAACACAGCCGCAGGGAAAAAAAATAAACTTATGAAAAGACAGGCGCAGACTTTTGCCTCATTGAGTCTAATATCACTCTTTTTGCTCACCCACTGGCACATAAACTGACTCCTACACGTCACATATCTGGCAGATCAAAATGTCAGGTAAGGTAAGAACAAAAGCAAAAATTATGGATCATACAAGAAATCATTAAGTTTGAGCTCAGTGTTCCTCAAATATTGCACAAATGTTAAACTATAAAAAGTTTTTTATCAAACAAAGAAGGTACAATATAATTTGAACTGTAGGCAACGTTGTATATTGCAACCAACTAAAATTCTCCTGTTTAGTATCACCATCATCATAAAAGAATCTCCCACTTTCTCATACATTCAAACTGTCACAAAGGATTAATTTAGATATCAATATAACTAAAAAGAGAATTCTAAATAGTTTATAAATCATTACTTTAGAATGAATATGATTTCTTTTAATAGAAGAGGGTAGCTTGAAATGCATCTGAACTTCACATGAGAAGAATCTGAGGGAAATTTAAAGGTGTGAAGAACAGTTTACTAAGGTGTTACAAATGACTTTTTCTGCCTTTATTAGGAAAAGGTCAGACCAGTTTTATTATATTTTTCTGTCAAAATTCTCTTTCTGTCCCTTTTTGTTCTCATCATTTAATCTAATCTTCCAGTGCTAAGACACCCTCCCTCCCTCTTACACACACACACTCACACACACACATAGAAAAAAAAGTGAACTTTTTGCTTTGATATGTGTGTTTTTCTGACTAACGCTTGATTAAGCTGGTATTATATGAATAGCAGAAGTTTACATTGGTTAACAATATATATATTTAATGGTTTTAAATATACTTAAATAAATGAAAAAAAACTAACATTTTTTTGTTGTTTTATTTTTATTTCATTTTATTGTGTTACATTTTGGCATCATGTTTTAAACAAACAAAGGAACACCTTTTTTTCCACCAAAAGAGGCAAAATTAAAAAAAAAATACAATTTGTTCCTTTCATTTGTTATAATGTGTACAAGTATGACAGCTATGGACACCTTTGGATACAGGCTTATGCAATAACAATGCATTACCTTTACACTTCTCTCTTTATTTATTACTGAAAACTCCCTAATGAAACAAATTCAAAAGACTCAATTTTGGAGCCTGTAGCTGCCAGCAAAGTGGATAGAGGATGTAAAGATTAGACTGTAAAATAAATAGATTTTTATTTTGCTATGAAAATGAATTTAGCCCAATAATTCTATAATAAATATAATATTATGGAGCCATATATTATAATGCATTGAACCACTTTGTTATGAGAGACTATACTGCAACCTAAAGATTCTTTGCAATTGTAACATTTACAGCTTTTCTAAACAAAAGGAGGTTTGTGTGTGAAGTCATATTTGACATTTTCTTAGCAGTCTTCATGGTGCTGACTGCATCCATGCATGAATAGAGCAGTTAGCGTTGATACTGTTCTCTGAAAACCAGTGTCATAAAAGCCACTGCTCTGTGTTTTACTGAAAGGGACAACTGTCGGAAACTGTTTGTACAGAATGGGAGAAAAGCGTAAACTTGGACTAAACCTGTAACTTTGAAGATTTGAGCTGCTGCTGCACCAGTAACAAGATACATCAAAGTTTCCTTCGGGGAACAGAAAATCCAGCACGTTTTTCCAAACTGTCAGCAAACTCAACTGTAACTCAGTTATCCACAGAAAGGGAATAGGACCCAGATGTGAAGTCAGCATGTGCTGTCACAACACCACTGTCCTGAAACATCAAAGTGAGCTGCGGCAAAAGCTGCCGGAGCAATCATTCGACAATCAGCGCTGCTGCTCGGAGAAACGACTCACATGGGATTAAAGCTTCTCATCACAGCCACAGCTGATCAGTTTTGCACAATATCAGTCGAATCAGTCTGTCTGCAGCTCACGGAGTGTGAACCAGCAACTGGGTTGTTGCAATTAGGATGCTGTATTTATTTGCGTCATCATCAGTGCAACAACAACAAGAAAAGAAAACACAAAAAAACATGGTTGTTTCAGTGTGGCTTTCAGATCTTGATTATTATGATAATTTGAAATCTAAAAAGCTTTTCAATAGATCATTACAGAGATGATTTAGATATTTCAAAGCAGGGTTTGGTGGAAATAATATGAGCAATTATTATCTTGCTTATTGCAGAAAGCTCTTTGAATGACCTCAGGTTGTTAAATGGAGTTTGAATTTGATCAAACTGATGAGCTACACCAAAGGGATTGTTGACATCTTTAAATAACTCATGCTAAAATCATGCAAATACCATTTTATAGCCATTTGTATAGGCATCACTCTTGCATTACACAGTTATTTACAAAGATTTCTTTGGCTATTTGCAAAAGCAAAAGGCAACAGCAGCTGGCTTTAGCATTTTTGATGCAGCCTCTGGCACTTCCTGCAGCAATGTTCTAATATGTCTACTAAAAATAACCACACAATGTAAAACTGATAGAAATTCAAAAGCTTATTAAATAAAATTCACATTTCCTGTTATAAAACTTTTGAGATTGGAGTTGTTTTAAGACCACATGAATCCACTTTGGTCTTCATCGCATTTAGACGAGGTGTTAAATTGTCAGCTGAGTCTGAATTAAACTCTATTACTCCAACGTGAGCTCAATCAATGAGCTTTTTACAACAGGTAAGTCATTGATATAAAGTATAACCTTTCCACAGAACACTATTTTAAACATAGCCATTTAACTGAAGAGGGAGAAAAAATTATAACTGATTTTTCATGATATTAGGTAAAAATAATGATTATGCATAAGTGCTAAATGTGCACAAGAAACTAAAATTCATAGTACAGAGTAGTGAGGTACAAAATGAGGTACTTGTCATTGCACTTTATTAGTATCATGTCTCATTCCCACTAATACAACCATAAAATAAGAATATGAAAAATGTAATTAATAAGTTCTCACCAAATGGATTCATGACTCTTTCAACATATTCAGATGGAAAACTTGCTTTCTAATTCATATCTATTTTCACATTTCATCTATGTTCACATCTCATAGTGCTTAACATTTCTTAATAAAAGACAATTGTTTAATAAAATTATGCAAAACAAATGGTCCTGTTCTGAACAATCTAAATGATTTATCAGAGGGCGAGGAAGAGAAAAGAAGAAACCCAGGAAAAGGATGACCTCTTCCAGCTACCGGCACATCTCTCTCTGTCTCTCTGGGAGATGGATGGTTTTAATGAAACCCTGGTCCTGCAACAATTCATGTCACAGAGGAAAATGAGTGAAGAGTGATGGAGAGATTCAGCAAAACATGAGTACAGTGTTAAAATTTGAGTAGAGTTATGAAACATGGAGCCGAAAAAATGGGTGCAATTGGTTAACCAGTTACCCCAAAGCCCTCCAAACACTATTCTGGTACAGCTGTGGATCTGTCTCTGTTCATTAATGTGGGTCTGATGAACAGTTTTAGCATTAAATGAACAGAAAATTGAAGGGAGGGAAAGTGAAAGATGACAGTTGCTGAGGGGTTCAATCTGGAGCTGCTTCACTTAACTGGAGGATGAACAGAAGAGAAACGAGCAGGGATGATGATTTAAGAGAGTCGAGGAGTAATGGACCATACTGCAGTCTTTTTAGCTATGAGGGGATTGTCATCATAATAGGATCTTTTAGGCCCGTAGTTGTACAATGAAGTCACCAAAGTAATAGGATGGATAAGAGATAAAAAGAGACAAGAGACTGAGCGAAAGAAAGGTAGAGACCTAGAAATGTGAGATTTTAAACAAGGTGGAATAAAAGAAAAGGTAGTGTAAGTTTGGGTATGAAAAGCACGGAAATTGATTGGGTCTTACATGAAAAGATTAAACAGAAATGGTATTTTATTTTAAGAAGGTTTAAATTTAGAAAAAAAAATTGGAAACTTAAAAAAAAAAGTTTAAAGAACAAACTGAGGGATTCAGCAGGAGGGACTGTAAAGAAAATTCATTTTAAGTGTATTTTTTTCGAAAATTAAAGGTTATCACTTTATTTCTTTATTTATGGGATTTCTATTACTTTGGCAACATTTCAGGAAAAAAAGAGACAAAAGAAGATTATAAAATACTGTATATTTATAGAAAAAATCCTTTTTTTAATTGGATGAACTAGAACTGTGAGTTCCCAATTAACCCATGAAGTTATTCTCAATTGATGGCTGTAATTAAATTTGATATTTTAGTAGCAGAATTCACACTGCGCTAACCAAACCCCCTGCTGCCTCCTCATCGTCCAAAACTTGAATTAGAGTCATGGCAGTGAAAAGAGGAACCACCAGAGTCAGGCAACCTGCTTTTCATCTGCAAAACCACAGAGAAGATGGAAAAACAAGAGAGCAGCAGACACTCAGAAAAATTACCCTCGATTGGTCCCCCTTTGGCCGTTGTCCACTGAGCCTCAGGCGGTGTGTCTGTCTGCAGCGTGTTATTAGTATTTCACTCCTTCTGTGTGCTGCAGAGGGAAGAGCCTTATACATATTAACACTTTACAGCCTCAAGGTCTATGTTCTGATACTGGGCTGTTTCTGCACGTTCAGTGGGGAGGTTGCCCAGCACTACTTTGATTCAAATAAATGTAGAAGATGTTGAGCTTCGTATCTGTGGTGCTATATTTGGCAAAGTTACATCTGGTAAGTGTTATGACATGTTCAGTAACACGCTGAGCAAGTTTCAAAAGGTTATTTTAAAAATATGTATAAATATAGCATAAATTGGGCATTGAAATGAGCTAATTCATGTTATGTACATGGTAAAAATTAAGGCCTTGTTTTTTTATGTGAAAATATTGTTTTATACTTACTTGTTACTTACCTGAGGATAAGAGGAAGATCTTCTAAGATGTTAGATATTTTACACTCTGGGGTTTAAATTTAGGAAAATACGGTCATTTCTAATCAAAATAGGAAAAATCTAAAGTAAATGCTAGAGGTTTTCAGATCTCACACTGACTAGCATGCTAATTAGTTATTAAAAATAGTTAGTTTTTGGTTTTCCCCAGCATTTAGTGCAAGCAGTTCAAGGTTGTTCATTTTGTCCAAGTAGTTATGGAAATGTTCACCCTCTGGGGCTTGAGGGGTCAAGGAAGAATCGCAGAGAAAGACGAGAGTAAAAATGAAAAGAAGAGATCAAGTACTACATTATTAATCAGCAGAGTAAAACAAAACAAATTTCATTAAACAAGTATGTACAAAATGGAAAAGATGCTAGTATGTTAGTTGATAAATAGTTGCTTCACTGACAAGCAACAGAGGCAAAATTTCATAAAATTATAAACTATTAATTTTCTATTTAATGAGTTCTGATTCAGTTTTGCATAAATATGACTTAACTTTTAAATAAACTCCATCACTTCTGTATTGCTTAGCTGAGTGGTTGTTGAATTAAATGTAGAAATTCTGTGTATGATACAACCACACAGTTCACCATCACTGTTCTGTAATTAGAACAGAGTCAAATTAAATGAAATTTAACAGCTGAATGCTTAAAGCCTCAACGAGGGAGAGGATAGAGTTATAGCACTCGTAATTCGTCAGATAAATGTCAGAACTAATAGGGAACAGAATTAATTCAAATAAAACCAGCCCATTCATTATTTAAAACTGCCTGCTGAACTGCACCACGACATGGAACAAAAAAAAAGAAAAAGCTTTCGCTGAAAGGCACTTCTGCTTTAAGTTTAAAATAAAACCATTACAGAAAACAGTTTGTTACTTTTCTCAACAACTAATTAAGTGACATTCTTCATTTTGGGGCTGAGGGGATCTAATGAACTACAAGTTTGAGTGAAATGCTGTTCAGGTCAGAGCTCATTACTTAGTTACAAGTAATAAAATGTTTTTAAAGATCAAAGATGTGCGCTCAGAAGATGCAAAACCACCAAAGATTGTGGCACTATCCATGAAACTGGGTTCCTGCTGGGCTCTCATTATGGCACATCTTGCAATGACAAATTCTTCTCTCACACTGACATTGTACAATGTTTTTAAAATCCTCTAAGCGAAGACCTTTCCAGCTGTGAGGGCTCCGCAATGACATTTTATCAGTTCCATGCGTGAATGTGCTGCCTTACCATGCTATAAAAACAACAGGTGTATGTGTGCTAAAGCTTCACTTCTGGAAATGCTTCTTTTTTTTTCTTTTTAATTTGAAAAAGTCACAGATAAATATAGTTGTCAATTTTCTTAACTGGCACTTATGGAACAATTCAAACAGTTAAAACAGGACATTAAAAGACTCAAGAAAGCTTTTTTCTTCCATTAAAGCACTTATGCTATCGTTGTGGTGCTGTAAGTCATTTCCATTTGCCGAGCAAAAGATCAACAGGTCTTGGTCTAAAATGCTCCCACACTTACAATAATTGGGATAATTAAGTGATTGTTTTTAGCTGCTGTTTGCTACTTTTTTTTCTCCCTCCTATTGAATGTGTGTGTCTGTGAAGTAGCCAACTGAAAAGAAACACAGGAAGTAAAAAGTTGTTTTTTTACTCGAAACATAACAACCATCCATCAAAATCACATGGAATTTTTAGGCATTAGCTAGAGTACATTTGGCTTATTTCAAGTAGATCTGCTAAATTTTATCTGAAGTCACAAAAAAAAATCATTACCACAAAAAATGAACAAACTCTGTCACTTTAAGCAACACAAACATCAAGAAACTTTTATGCAAATTGATTTAAAGTTGCTAAAATGATATATATATAGAGAGCATAGGGGCATATATAAATAGATTAAACTTTGTCTCAACCACCCTCATTTTCACGGTGTTTTGCATTTTCTTTGTGACGATAGTTGAGGTTGTATTCTGGAAAGACAGCTTGTTGGCGCTAATTGCAGGTTTACTGATAACAACGGAAACCGCTATCAGGATGTGTGGGCATCACAAAGCCGTGTCAATGAGAATCTGAACAGTTCAGAGACTCTCAAACATGAAAGAAAACCTGTTGAAAAGCAAGTAAAAAATTATACATTGTTTGCCCTGAAAAAAAATCTGATTTTTATCAAAACGTAATTACCGGTATTGATAATTGGTATAGAATTATCAACAACTGCTTTTATAAAAAAAGTTGTCAAAGCAACATTACTTTGCTATGATAGGTTTGGAAAAGCATTTAAGCAACTTAGACAAAATGTTGACTCAAACTTCTGGGCGAAGTTCTTTAAAACCCAATTGTATTTTTTAGAATTTAATTAAATTGACATTAAAGGGATGTTTTTCTATGTTTGTCTCTGATTGTCAAAGTCCCTTTTATAAAATTACAGCAAATGTCTGGAATGTTTTGGAGATAAAACATTAGAAAATATAATGAGGAATTTACATTTTTCCAAAGAACGAATACCCATATTTCTATTTCTGCTTAGTTTTTATAATTGTTATTATGAGGAAGCTAATTCTTTGACAAATTTGATGCCAATATTTCAGTCTGATTTTGTATAATGTTTTGTGGTTTCTCCATTTATTGTTCAAATAGTGTTCTAAGGTTAACAAGCCAAAATAATGTCTTTTTTTTTTGGTCTAAAAGAGCCTTTTAAACTGATATCAAACCCTGCTTTCACCTCTCTGTTTTCCTTTTCTCTTAAATCAAGCAGTGGAAGGATTCTCATTGTAATCTCAGCCCACAATTTACTTCGTTGTTTTTGCCTGTGAGGAGGTTAGATTGAGCTAAATGGTTCCGTAATCATGTTAATTGTTTGTTATCAAAAGCTGTTTTGGGAGAAGATTAAAAAGCGATAATTTCAGGGTTTATTTCATACACAAATAGGTGTCCCACTTGAGAACACAAAAAGAGCAGAAGATAAAAAATATAAAATGAGAGAAATTTAGCCTGAAAACATGCAGATAACATGAGAGCAGCAAAGAGGAAAGTAATGTAACAGAAATGCATTGTGTAGATCTAAGTGAGATTAATTATTACATAAAAACCCCTCGCAGACAGAGAGGAGACTTTGATCTATTGTGGCATTGTGGACTGAATCGCGATCTTGAAGTCAGGACGAATTCTGCACAAAGAAACGCAGACTCTGTGTTTGAGCTCAACGTTCCTTGTAGCACAATCCCTTTTCATCATGTATTTCTAAGGTTCTTTTAACAAAGGAAAGTCAGACATTTAGCCTGAGGGCCTTGCAGCGGCAGAACGTCTCGAGAATGACATTCCTCTAACTGGAAGTTACCTTCAGCCACTTCACTAAAAACGCAGAAGGCAGAGGTTTTAAAGGTGATGATTGTTTGCTCACCTCAAAGCAGACCTATTGTGTTCAGCCGGGGAGGGAACAGAGGAAGGACGGCTGCTCGTTCTGCTTGTGCTTTCTTAAGGGTTTCCTAACAAACTTTTATAAACAATGACATTAGCTGAAGTCAAAATCTAATTTTGTCTGCAGAAATTTGTTTTGGGCTAAAGTATCCAGCTGCACAAAAAACCCTGTATGTGGAATTTTATGTATAAGTTTATAAGATAATCAAAGTTTTGCCACAATACACAAATCACCACTCTTTAATTTTTCATCAAAAGGAAACCACATTTATCATTTGGGCTCATGACGGTCTTTTTATCCATAACTCAGTGTTATATAGGTGGGTCCCACATGATTCAAAAACCTCAAGAAGTACCCATACCCACATTTGATGACAAATGCCATTGCGGTAAATGCGAGTTTAGGAGGTGACCTTCAGAGGTTTCAGAATCTCAACAACAAAGCAGGACAGACACAATGTTTGAGCTGTAGTAATTTTATTTGTGTTTCACTCATTCTGTCAACCTTGTACGTCCTGAAGTGGTGAAATGGTAATACAATACACACGCAGACAGAAAGCTAAAAGGTGAATGCCAAAGGCGGAGCAGTCTTGTGAATGATTTCCCTGCCAGGGTCACTGTGAGACTCTTAGTCTGCTGGTTCTGTTGTTAATAAATGCACAGTAAATACATGCTGCCTGAAAGCAACACTGTCGCCTCTGATTGTGACAGCTAAACAGCTAAGAGCTGCATGTAAGCTCAGAGGGGGAAAAAATACTTATTTTTTAACATTTGCTTAAACTTTACTTAGTTTTAGTTCTGATTTCTGACTTGTTTACTTGTAGAAATGTGCAAGCCAAGTAAATCTTCCATAATATTACCAAACTATTGTTGCTTCTATAGATGTCTACATTGTGAACAGTGGTAAATCACTTCTTATTTATTGTTTATTGTTATTTACTGAACAAACACTACAAGACTGAATTGTTTTTTGATGTTTTTGACAAAGTTTGAGTTTAAATAAATGGCCATTACAAGTATGACAGCATGTTTTTCCTTTCTTATTTTACTTTTGCTCAAGCTAAAACTTGATTTGAGTGCAGCACTTTAGACCTATCTTCAGAACCTGCCACTTAGAATACAATTTGCAACAAGTGCACTTTTACAGTAGTAACAAAATGGAAAAGCTGTCAAAATTAAGTTTATTTTATTATTATTATTTTGTTTCTTTCAAATCAAGCCAAAATACAAAAAAAGAAAATAAACTTCAGTCATTTAAGTGATAGCAAAATCTTTTTTTTTCAGAAAAGACAGAATAAAAACACTTTAATTCTTTTGCATATTCCTTAAATTATACATGAATAATCTTTTTTTTGTCACCATCTTCTAATGATTCATACCAACTCTTTTGTTTCATTCAGGCATAAAATGAACACTTGCAATCACTAAGAGCAGAAACAAAAGAGAAGGGGAGAAATTTATTTTCTGATTTTGGTAATCATGTGCTTAAATGCAGATGGGCTGAAAATTATAGTCTTCAACATGAAAACTCTAGCCTAGAGCAAATGTTATCTGTTGGTTGCAGAGTCTCTGCCTTGGGCTGCACAATTCTGTATAAAGTTGTGAGACTGCACTGTGCTTGGTATTCAAGTGCTTCCATGCTGTGTGGTATTCATATTAAGACACAGTTAATTATCTGATGCTGTAAAGTTATATGTTAAGCATAAAGATTGATCAAAGTGGCAAAACATCATGCCACAATTTAGGTCACAAAGTTACGATGCAGTTTACATTGTAATGATTCAAAAAACCTCAAAGACACCCACTTGTCATTGAAATAAGTACAAAAACAACGTACCTGTCTCAATCAGTGATGAAAATGTAGACACAAATCCAGAATGAAAGCAGACATCAGGCAGCCAGATGGCAAAATGGTTTATTAAATCAATAAAAATCACAGAAACCCATGAAGCTGGGAGACCTAAAACAACCAGATGGACCAGCAAACAAAAGAGGCTGTTCAGAAAGGAACCGGGGACTTGCTTGAAACTATTTGGAGGTCAACCAAAAGCTAGATGTGACAGGCATAACAGACACCCCTTTATCATCCCAGAAGCTGGCAAATCAGGAGCGGACTGGATTAGTAAACCAGGGATCTCTCTAAAAGTCCTTCATCAAACAGGACACCTACAGGCTCCAGAACTGAGGCTCTGCTCCAAGCTGTGCAGACCCCTCAGCATGAGCTGTCAGAGTATTTGCAGACCACTGGACCTGGGCTGGAGGGGTTCCAGCAGACTCGTGGACTTTAAAGGCTTAAAGTTGATCTCTGCGAACGGACCTGGCCCAGGGTAAGGGTAGTCTACTGGGTTTTGCCAAATCTTTCCGTTACATCAAATAAAATGCAAATCTGGCTGAGGTACAAAGCAGGACTGACACAGAAGATAAACAAACTAGGATTAAAAAAAAACAAGCACAAACAGAGTATCCTTATGAATGAGTGAACTTTTTACTTATAAAGAGGTGAATTCATCCCCATCTTTACCTCTAAATGCTCTGCCTCTCAGCTCCGGTTAACATGTTACACTCTACCCAGCTAAACAAAGTTCACATTCTGTTTCATGTACAAGCACTCAGGCTTTCTGCATCCAAATGTACTCCTGAGTACTTTACAGGTATTTGTGTTAAGACTGCTACTCTCAGAGTCAACACACAGACAAGCAGCCAGCAGGATAGGTCATTTCACTATAGATCCCCACCGTGTCGCACACACAGCCACACATCCAATCACAGGTACACACTAACAAACACACTGCCTGAAGATAACACCAGCGGTGACTCGCATTTATCTCATTTGAATCTCATCTATCTACTGAATCAGAGCAACTTTGGAGGAACAGAGGAAGTGCAGAGAAACAAATTGGGATATGTGTTGAACTATTTCAACAAAATTAAATAAGGTGAATTTGGAAGAAAAAAACAATTTTTTTCATTCTTGGCCCAGCACCAAGCAACAAAATATATTAGTTTGATATATAATACCCCCCTCCAACAGACACACAAACACACACACTTTTTGCTGAAAAGACTTTGAGGTTTAACTTAAAGATGTTTCAGCGTGACAAATTGATTTAGAAATTCCCTCTTGTTGGGTTGTTGCTTTAAGTGATTCAAAAGAATTCCAGCACCAGATGAGCATGTTTTCTTTGATATTTCTGCAAGGTCAAATGTGTTTATTTACTGTGAAGACACATACAAATTGCCCAAACTTCTGCAAATTCTGAGGAAAAAAAATTTCTATTGTGTGAAAGTTTGCAAATGCATGTGTTAAATTGATCATAATAGTTTGTTTTTTTTCTTTTTGACACCATGAGATTGAACCAATGTCAACATTTCATACACATCCCCTAATGTACAGACCCTAACGTCAAATAAAAATATTATATTATGAAGTGTTTACTTCAGCAGTCTGTAAGGAGGATGGAGTGAAGGAGGTCGGGCGAGAACTTAGTGCACTAAAACTTCTTTGTTAGGTTTAGGAATAAAAAGAACTGCATGTGGGTGAGGAAAATGTCATGGCTTAAATTATTTTCTTTACAACAAAAATAAACTCTATAATAAACTATATTCTTAGGCTTCTTGCAAAATACATTTAGAGAATATTGCAAGCACATTTCACTTGCACATACAGTTTGGATATTTCTGATGCACAGCTGCTACGATAAATCACTCACTTTGTTGATCAGGGACACTTTAGACAAACAAACATGCACACTGAGTCATAGAAGTCATGTTAGTCTTTATAATTACATGCTACTGTTAATGTCTTTATTCTTTTTTATTTTTTATGCTGGCAATTTTTCATACTGTTTCTAGCCACATCTTTCATGTTAGCACGCTCTACCTCACAATGATATGAGGTTTGCTTCTAAATCTCTAAATAGCTTCATGTTACTAAGGGGCATAGCTTTGATCTTCCTGTGGATTAGCCATAGCTGTATCTGTTTTAGATGGCATGCTGTAGGCCTGGTTATCTCATTTTCCATACTGATATTTTACTAATTTTCAGGAAAAGATTTCTCCTGCAGCAGCATATGTTGGATTTTTTAGGAATATCCTGTCACAATGACAAGAATGTCCATGTGCTATGTGAGAGACTAAAGCTGTTGTCATATTCCATGAGAGGTTATGAAGTCAGCTCTCATTCACATGGTTGCATGACAAAAATTGCCTCATTTTGTTCTCATAGCAGATTCCTCCGCCAAAGCCCTGGATGAATGTTTTCCCCCAGTGGTTTGCTCCAAGTATGGGGTGATTGGTCAGAATGTCTGCCACATGAATACTGGCACCCCTACCCTCCCCATACTAAGGCCTACAAGTCAAATAATCCCAATGGTTCAGGTAGACACCAGGAGAGGGTCCCAGTAGAGCTGGCTGAGTTAAAACACATGCAGTAGGTCTTAAAATTGAAATGTATGTGCCTATAATTGCATTGGAAAAAGCTTGACAAAAGCTCATTTTTCCTCATGGGCATATTGTAGTCTCCATAAGAAGTGCAGTGATTTAACAACATTGGTCACACCAAATGGGAAAGACAATCTTTTAACTCAAGTATAGTATGTAAGTAGCAGAAAAATAGTGTAGTTAACAGTACAAATTAATTAATTCATGCTTGAAAATACATAAGTATGGAGTTGTGCACCTTTCCAGTCCCCTTTTCTTAACTAGTATGTATATATCATATGATTCCCCATCAGATGGTGAAGTTTTGGCAGAACTCCAAGCAAAAGCGGGACAGCCAAACTGTGTATTTCATGTCTGTCTGTAGGCAGTGACATTAACAGCCAAAAGTGATTTAATTTCCTAATTCTTCCACTTACTTTATTTATGAGCCAGCAAGACATTTTAGCAGCCACTGATAGATCTTTCCCACTCTTTTTTTTTTTCTTTTTTTACCCAGAGGACTTTGTGGCCGCATAAAAACTGAAATTGAAGCCAAAAAAAGGCGGTGAAAAGTGGGTAACAAAATAGTGTTGCCTCTGTGTGACAGGGTCATGGTTTGTTGCAAAGCCACCCAGGATAATACATTTTATTTTCAAGAAATCTTTTTTTTTTTCTTGTTTCAAGCCCGCTCTATTTCTTTCCCTTTCTAGCTGTGTCCATTCTCTAAAACCACTTTCCCATCAAGAAGTGGTTTGTCTTATCTCAAAGATATCCTCTTCACAAGTAATCTATCTCTCTACAGGACTGTTTCTTACCCTTAACACCCCTCCCACACACACACACAAACACACAAGCTGTGAGTGTCTCTTGCTTTTGAAGGCTGCTGTGATTTTCAATTCAGTACTTCAGACTTTATATTCTTGAAAAACAGACATTTGTTTTATTTAATTTATTTACATCATATTTATTTTAATAAAACAATTTTATTAAGTGTGCTCTTTATGTATATTTGTTTAAATCTGTGTTTCCATGTAGACAAGCCATTGTTGTGTTTGCTAAGAGCCATCTTGAATGAGGTTTACTCCAGACATTAATAAGTGGTAGATGTACATCCAGTGATTGCTTTCAAAGTTTCATTAAAATATGTCTATAGATTCACAAGATATTGTGCTTATGTTACTGACAAACAAATACATGCACACACAGACAAGAGTGAAAACATTTCGGCTTCGCTTTCAACTGCGAGTAATTAGCAAAAAAGGTCAAACATTAGCAGACTTATCAATCTCTAAAGAGGCCTGCATGCTGACTGCATTCTAAGAGCACTGTTGTTAGCTCAATGCAGCCAAAGGTTTGGAGATCGTTACCCAGCCATTGAGGAATGATCTCTGTCTCTTTCAGACAGTGACTCACAGCTAAAATCCACTGGGGTTGTTTTACAGAACTACACTATAATAGTTATTTCATAATCAATTTTCATCAAGAAACAGAACACTTTTATGCTCCTCGGTTCATAATACTTGTCGAAATTATAGTAGTTTATTTCCATTTTGGCAACTTGATTGAGGAACATTTATGCCGTAATGGTTA
Organism: Kryptolebias marmoratus; assembly: GCF_001649575.2. Classification (NCBI taxonomy): domain Eukaryota; kingdom Metazoa; phylum Chordata; class Actinopteri; order Cyprinodontiformes; family Rivulidae; genus Kryptolebias; species Kryptolebias marmoratus. Next base: position 16,896,826 of record NC_051438.1, on the reverse strand, counting down.
TAAAGTTATCATTATGTGTGTTTGAGGATACTCACATAAAGGTTCAGTTTCACTGACATTTTAACACATGAATATAAGTGATTAGGAATATAAGAGCAAATTTAGACCTTTATTCCTCTCACTGAGTTTTTTTTTTTTTTTTTGTGGGGTAGTCTGCCTTTAAAACACACATTCAGCCTGTGGTGCACAAGCAACACAACTTATTCGTTTGTACAATATGTAAATTCAGGGTCACCTGAGTAGAGCGGTGGCAGACGTAAGGCCCCGCAGGATCTAATGCAAGTTCACCAGATGTCTGCTTAAAGTGCCCATGGGACAAATGGGCCTGTCTGCAAGATACGGCCAGAATGACCTCTGAGTCGCCTGTCACTTTATCTCCCTCCACAGGCTCACACACAACCAATTTCTGCTTTTATAGGGCGCTTCTGCAGTTACACTTTATAGGACATTTTGATCCAGCTGTTCCTGTATTTCAGAGGCACAACATCTACTAGAAAATGAAAAAACAAAAAAACCAAAAACCAAAATAGCCAATGAAAAGTAGAAAACTACAAACAACTCAACCACAATGTGGTCTGAACTGTAACTGCAGCAGAGTGAGTAGAGCTAAAATTAGAACACACAAAAATAAAAAAAAAGGCTGGATGTCTTAAAACATTTTTTTTATTTATTTTTTCCAAAAAACAAGTTTTGTGTAGCGCTGTGTGATTCAGCTCTGTGTGACTGGTTGTGTTTTGAGCTCAGAAGGAAGAATGAAAAAGGTTGAATAGAAAACTAAAAGTCCTGTGAGCGTAAAGACCAAAGTTTTCAGACCAGATTACGGAAATCCTAATACTGTGGCTTGTATCTAGCTTTATGCAGCAAAACGTTTAGATTGGCATAAAAACAACAATAAGCTCAATATGTATATTTGCCTGAATGATTCTGTGTTTGAAGCTGCTTTGAAATTATTAAAAGTTCAGAAAAAATAATGCAACTTACAGAAAGACAGAAACACTGATGGAAAACAGAATAGACAGAAGTCAAAAAGGGGAAGGGAAAGAGAAAATAAAAGCAACAACCAAACATCTTTAATAAAACATGAAGGCATGAAAACTCCTATGATGATTCTCACAGGCTGTGAGTGCCCCGGCATTCATTTTTTTTAATGTCGTCAAATAAAAGAAATCCTATCAAATTTGTGCTTGTGTCATAAATCAATACAGTGCAAGCACATGTGAAGCAAAGACAAAGAGTTTGTTTAAATAGGCCAGTAATGAGGAAGAACAAAGTGACTGGGAAAACAAGAAGTATGTTGGCGGAAAGAAGCCGGAAAGAAACAAAAATGNGGGGGGGGGGAGTCAGACTGATGAATTGAAAATAAGAGAGAACAAAGAAAGAGCGATGATAATGAGAGGAAAAACAAATGAGTGAGACCACAAGCTAAATGCAGTGTCCTTTCTCTGTAATAGCAAACTAAACAGATAAGCTCTTGTAACTAAGGCAAAGCCTGTTTAATAAATTGCCTAACCTATGAAGAACACTGTACAATGGCAACTATGCTTTTCACATTAACAAAACACCAGTGGGGAGAAAAAGTAATTAAACAGCCCACACAAACAGGACAGAAACCAATTCTTCAACATAAACCGAGGGAGAAAGCGTCCCTATTTAAAAATGCTGTAGTTAATACTTTATGTCTGTCTAGCTTTATCACACACTGAGGAGTCAAAGCAAGGAAACTCATTATTAAAATGATAAATTCCGAGTTCCCCTGGATTAAAAACAAATTACACACACTCTGTGGCATTGAAATACAAATGCATTAGTGAGACAGACTCTTGAGTAATACACTCTATATCTGTGTTCTGTAAACAGTGAATAAACTTTCACAGCTTATCAAAAGAAATAGAAACATTTCAACGTTCTGCAGAATTCTTATTGTAATGTTAAAAACAGCAGAAATAGATTTACCTTCAACCCACTGTAGTATCTGCTACTTTCTCTTGCTCTAGTGTTAGGCTATTGCACAACGAAGCTAGTAATTTTCAAAGACTTGATAAGGCAATTATAAAAATTACAGTCATTGCAATCACAGAGGTGTTTTATAGGAACATAGCAATTATCCCCATTAAATTTTGTGAGTGTATAAACGAGGTCAAGAGAGGTTACAGCCACTTTGTACTTGCAATTAACACACAGGACCTTTCACTGTTGCCATAGTGAATAGTTTTTGTTCCCATTTTCAGTTTAAAAACAGATTTCACTCTGACTCAACCACTTCCGAATGCATGCGTTTGGAGTTTAGGTATTATAACCATTATGAAAATATTGCAACAAACCCTGAAGCTCCCAGGCCTCTGATAGAAGACCTGAGCTTGAATTGAAAAGTGCATCTGCCCACCTGGAAAAACAGGACGAGATGGGTGTTTTTATATTTCCTTATTTTTTTACACAGGTATATAATTTATATTTTCTGTAATCATCAAAATTCTTCATACATAAAGGAGTTTCACTTTGTTCATATTTTTATTTTTTTGCTGTTTAGGACCAAGAGAATGCATCCAGTTTACTTTTATCTTTTATTGTACCTTAGCATTCAAAAAGACAGTACTGCATCTGCATTTTTATAAAAATATATGTGCCCAAAATATTAAAACTGACATTAAGAGCTAATTTACAAAGATTAATTATCCCACTGTCTTATCCAAAGCCATTTTTATATACAAAAACAAAACAAAACAAAACAAAACAAAAAACTTGAAACATATTCTGTATTCTTATCATTTTGCTCTCTGGTATTCTTTTAATTTTTATTTTTTTTATATATTCTATGCATTGTTTTTGCCCTTAATTTAAGAAAAACACAACATGCGTGTACTTGAAAACCAAAGAGACCAAAAGAAAAACAGGGAAAAAAAGTCTCTGTCTCACTTTGACTGCATGTAAAGGAAGAGAAGCAGACAGAAGGACAGAAAGACCTGAGAACAAAAACCCCACAGTGACCTGGACGTCAGGCTTGACTAAGCAGATAATAAAAAAATAAATAAAATGAATCAAGACAAAGAAACAAAATTCCGCCTCAAACGCATTCACAAAACCTCAGCTCTTTCACTTCACAGACAAAATTGGCAAACCAAATTATTCCCGCTCGCGCTTACTTTACTCCATATCTCTTTCTTCTCACTGTATCTTAATCTGTGCCTTTAACATTTATTTTCTCTGAGCTTCTCTCCATCTCATTTAACTCCCTTCTGACAGAGTTAGACTCAATTAACCTTTATGAAAGAGGGAAGTGCAATGTCACTGAGACATTATAGTTTGATACAATGAGAGTTCAGGATGAAATTTGACTGGAGCAAGGGAATTACCATTTATACAAAGTCAATTAAAAAACATATTGAAGTACTTGTCAGTTTTGGAAGTCTGCCTCCTTTGCAAGTCTGGTAAGAAAAAAAAATGTTGACACAGAAAGTCTTCATAAAGCTATAAAACCAAAACCTGAACTAACAACAAGACCCTCAGAAAAAAACAAAAGCTTAGCGTTTCAAAACGTCCATTTTTTAAAGAAATCCTTCAACTCAACTTGGGCAAGTTTTTGTGTTTTTAATATCGAAGACATATTTTAGAATTATGTCTTCAAAAGTGTTGCAGTTAGAACTGATTATCAGCAGTTTGCAACTTAAAAATCTATGTCTAATAAATAGAAATACAATGCAGTGTTGCAGATAAAATAAAATTATTCTCAATTTTATGGCCTGTCCACACTCGAACTGTGTTTTGTGAAAACACAAATGTTTTATTATTATTATTATTATTATTATTATTATTGTTTCATGTCTGTATTCACAAAAAAATGGCCATTTTGAAGGCACAAAATGATTGAAGAAAAAAAAAAGAAAAACAGGTTCCAGAGTGAACAAATCTTGAAATGTTACACTTGTATGTTTGTGTAGACAGACAAAATGTAATCTTTTGAAAACAATAATGTTATAGTCCCACCTCTAATCTAACCTACGACCTCAGGTGTGACAGATGTAATAACAATAATGGCAGATTTTATGCTTGTGCTGCAGGTGCTGCAGAACCTAGTAACTCAACTGCAGCAAAACCTTTGCATACTGTATCACTTCAATAAGCAGATCAGGCTGATGAACAACAGCATGCACTACATACCTGACTCACTGCAGAGGAGAACTAGATGGGTGAGTGGGTGAGGGGGGGGGGGGACTCAAAACTTTGAGTTTAGTGTTTATATTTCACACCCGACATGCAAGCTTTATGTACATTTTCTGTATCTTGTTTTCTGTTTTTGTTGTTCGTACATTTCTAGAAATGGTGCCATGTTTACAAGAATGATTTTAGAAATGAGAAATAAAAAGGATAGTTTTAAAATAAAAAAAAACTGTTTCCATGTGGACAAGATTTTAACTTTAGTGGGTTAATTCCTCTACGGAGCAAAATTGTAAAAAAAAATGCTTGTAGCTTTTGTTTTCATCCGAATAAGTTAAAGCCCCAATGATATGTGCACGTATCTGTGTGTGTGTGTGCACCAGTGTGTTTTGGCTCCATATTTGCTTTCTCATCGAAGAAGTGATATGATTAATGAGTGCTGAAACATTTAAACAGAAGAAAAGAAATTTTGAAAATCGGCCTATTTCAATGCTGCACTATATTTATTTGAATAGATTGTTTTGCAGCTGTACCAACATCTCTAGAAGTGAATTCTTTATAAATCCTGGTTCACAGGTGGCCTTCTGCCTTCCCCTTAGAGTAACAAAGTCACTCAATCTAGTCTTAGCCTTTCTGTGAGCAAATTGATCCACCTGATTAAAATTAAAAAATGACTTGTTTTGAACACACTTCAATTTTCCCATTATTTCAAGTACGTTTTCCACCAGTAACTACCATGAACAGTGACATAACCTTTGCTTATATATTTGTCTTCTCATGTATGGTACAACTGCATAGCTTTCCGTCTGTGTTTGGCAACAACTAGGGAAGTAGCAGATTTGCCTTAAACTCAGCATTATGTTGTCATGTGTTGCTCAAACCATGGCAAAATTATATTAACAAGGGGTCCCAGAACAGAACCGCATGTATTGGCGTTTCCTTTTTCCTCTTTTACCACTGTCTTAAGACCAGCTGCAGCCTGAATATTCTCTAAACTATTTAACATGATAAAGGGTCATTTTTTCAGACAACATTGCATTTGCTAAATCTGTGTCTACAAACATGCACTTTAATAAGTTTGTTTTGTTTAAACTAAATTCACTGTCTGATAACAGAAACTAAAGTTTCATCAACACTATCAACTATTAGTAATTTGGTTAAATCAAAATGCATAACAGAAAGTAAGCAGATATAGATGCAAACAGGGAGATAAAAAGTATTTTATAGTATTATTATCACCATATATACTGTGTACCAGTTTTTTGTCTAAAATTACTTAAATATTCTCTATTTTATGTTTTTTTCTGGCCATATTGCCTAGCTCTCACAGCCTAGGAAAGGTCTGCAAACTCCTGTGGCATGCTTCACAACATTTCAAGGGGCATTGAGATGCTAATTGGGGCAGATGAAGAGCTGAAGGATGGAAATGCAGACCTTGGACCAAACCTTGAAAATATGCAGGGTGGGAGAGGACAACAGACAAGGGATTTCATTATAAAAAAAATGAAACTGTTAGCTTATTTTTTTCTCAGAAATACTTTTGTTGAAAAATATTTGAACACGGCTAAATCCCACTAATCAAAACACATTTTATTTCACCTATCTGGTTTTGTAGGCTCTTACTTTCAGGTAAGTGTTGTAAACTTTAGATTTACAGCACAGTTACATGTATAATTTAGACTATTATTATTACTTAATGAACCAATAGAATTTAAAAAGGCTATAAAAAATAAGAACATGAAAATGTAGAAAAACTACCAAGACCTAGAAAACCCAGTTTTCTTTTTAAACATGCATGAGACCAGTAACAACACAAGGGGGGGAAACTGTTTTGGTTTTTTTTGTTATTTAATCTCTGGTTAATTAGATAATTGTAAATTATTTAAATAAATTGTAAATAAATTTAATTCAATGTACAGATCTCGAATTTTGTCCTGTTTTTCCTACTTGTAAATCTTGTCTTCAGATTGTAGTAAATTCACAGAAATAGTTCTGAGAAACGAGTGAGAACAGAGTTGTGTGAAGTGAGGAAAGATGACTGAAATACAGATGAACAATGAAAAGAGAAGACAGGTTGGAAAAGAAAAGGAAAATGAACAGCCAGCAGAAAAGTAACACAGACTGACAGAGAAGAGGAGATGTTAAAAGGGAGACAGAACATATGTTGAGAGAAAGGAATAGGGAGGAGAGGAAGTTAATAAGAGATGGAGTTTGCTCTACCGCAGCACAGCTCATCTGGATTCCATCCAGTATTCATGTCTGCAGTTTTGGCAGGTACTGTCTGATTTATATGGATAGATATAAATATACAATGTGCTGCTAAAAAAAATGGTGAAGCGACACACAGTGAAACTCAACTTTGCATTTAGTTTGGTATATACATAACATTCAATCGTTCTTTAACAGGTGCTCAAATAATTGCATAAATGCAGCCCAAACAGCTGGACAAATCATGTAACTGTCCTTTCATGCATTAAAGCAACTCCTTTTATCAGATTTGTAGACAAATGCCTAAAGCAATAAGACTGACATGATCTGATTATTACAAAATTAAAACTACAGCCAGTATAAAACAGCACTTTATCACCTCCTAAACAGAAAATAACATAAAACACAATATTTCTAATATTTCTTTGTGTGTTTCTTCTTTCACAAGGAACTGACTGTTATGTGAGGTATTAGTAGTGTGGAAAATGCACCCATTGTGTAGCAGAGCAGCAGCTGGACCCCCCCAGTGCTCATATAATTTTGTTTGCGGAACAGTGCAAGGTTGGAGGAATAAAACCAAACTGAATTAATATGCTAATTCTACTAAAACACTGAAGACTTGGTGGAGATAAAGAATGGGAGAAAAGGGTGTTCTTTGAGTAGTATTGTGAATTTCAATTAAAGTACAAGCATGAGTAAATGTACATGGAACATTGGCTAGTGTATGTGTATAAATCAATAGTCCAGTATGCTTTAAACCTGAGGACTGCAAACAAATCAAACATCCTGTTCTTTTTCTCATCCTCAATAAACCCAAAGTAAGAAAGGTGATCACACTGCACATAAACTGGCTGAAGGCAAAAAAAAAAAGCGCCACATGAACCATGTTTTACATGAATGATTCAGAGCGTGAGCCAGCAGCTAACATATTACATCACCTTTTCAACGTAGTTGCATCAAAGCAGGGTCCGAATTGTTTGGGTTTGGACTTCAGTTTTACCTTTAAATGGAGCCCATTAAAATGTTTCTTCACTCCAACACAATTTCAGGAAAGAAAGCTAAAACAATGAAAATTTCAGTTTCCTCTTGGCCAGCTAAAAGAATATAATTAAACATTAGAGTTTTTTTTTTTTTGTCCTTCATTAAATTTGTTCCCACTCTCCAGCTGGAAAGCATTTGAGATGCAGTTTGTTGTTTTACTGAATGTTGCGTAAACAACAACAACACAGCAGGAGCAGGAGCACCCACATTAGCGTTGATCAAAAGAGAGAAGATTTCAAAAACGAGTTCATGTTTGACTTATTCGCAAGTTCAAATCTCAAACACATCACAGCTGTGATCTCATTTCACAATTGGTTGGAAGTAAAAGATAGAAAGAAAGAAAGAAAGAAAGAAAGAAAAAGTAGTCATTATAGTAGGTTTATGCACCACATTTCCTATTTAAAAAGTTCAATTCCTTTCACAATTTAACTTTTAAGACTTCAGTCATTTTTTCAAACCATATTTGACATTGAACTTCCAACAGATTTTTAATATGTAAATAATTGACTTTAAACCAAAGGGCCACTGCGACTCAGAAGTGCTCAGCCTCCAAATCTAGGTCCTTTTCCAGTTTCTCCAGTCTTCAGTGTATTTAGGCAAAATGCTGAACCCCAGATGGCTACAAAGTAATGGCTTTCCCTTTTGTGAGTTGCTTTGAATAAAAAAGAAGTACTGTATAAAAGGAATAAAGGCTTGCAAGTCCAGCGTACAGCAGTTTATTCATGCAGCAATGCTAAAACAAGATAAGGAACAACATCTCCACCCAAAGACCAAATGAACTAATCTTTTGTGCACAGACTCATGTGCAAGTGGTAGATTGTGTCAGTTTAGGGGACAAAGCTGGAAAGATTCTCTGTTGCCATTGGTAGTTAGTGTAGTTAGTTTCAGGCAGCAGTTTTCTAATTTAACATCATCCAAGCTGCTATTTTCTTTGGCAGTTTGTTAACAAGAAATTCTTGCCAAAAGTACTATGATTCATTTAGAAGGAGAGAAAAGATGAGCTAAAATGATGTAAACCTTATGTTGCATAATGCAAGATTCTCTAATCCTCTCTGAGCATAGGATTGTATAAATAATATGAAGACACTGTAGGTCACAAATAAATGAATAATTTTGTAACTGTGTCAATGGATCTGTGACCATATGTCTTGGACAGTCGGGTAAACAGAAGGGCTGAGCAATCAACTGATCAACACCATGTGCTGACTCGTATCAAATAAGAGAATTCATCAGACCGGATGCCAAAGCCACTCTGATTCAATGCCTCCCATTGTAAGGGAGCTAAAGTGCTACAGGGCTCTTGCCTAAATCATTTCTTTAGATCCAACTTTTTTTTTGGGCTTCTAATTTAAACAAAACACAAGATTTTAATAGACCTTAGCTACATTTGCTGTACTTTTATATATTGTATTGTCTTTTAACTCTTGCTTCCATTTGATTTAATATTTTATTTTGTTGTACGTCTGGTTTGACTGTAAAGCACTTTGGACAACCTCAGTTGTTTTAAACGCACTATATAAATAAAATTGACATTGACATCAATGCTGATGCAGCAGTCCGTCTCCTCAAACCAGGTGATGGACGCTTGAGAAAAAGGGATATGTCAGGCTAAGAAGAAGTCCTGCAGTGCACCTAGGAGGAACCTGAATGTCAAGCGTAACATGCCTCAAACAATTACAAAAGCAAAACTTTTAGGATGGTAGAAATCTCATGAGGTTTTGGGACTCTACTTTTGGTCAGCCTTACAGAGATTCTTGTTAGCCATATATTAACTTCAGGAGGCTGAAGCAGTGCTTTTTCAACAAAAAATACAGCAAGAACGCTGACCACAGTAGGCAATATTGTTGGGCTGTGGAAGGTCTTTTCCATCCGGCTGATAAACCTACTGTAAAGGAGGCAGAAAATGGGGAGGTTGAGTCTAAAATGAGAGGTAAAACAACATATCCTGGATAGATGAATTGTTGCCTGCACACTGGATTTTGTTAGGCCATCTAAGTTTATATAGCTCTACAACACTGTGTGCGACTGAGGGTTTTGTCTCTGGTTTAGTCGCCTGGATCAAATCATTCAGGGTAAATATCAGCCAATGCAGAGTCTCAGTCCAGTTTTTACATTTCCCAGATGCACACATCTGTAAACTGAGAAACTGAGAATCGAAGGTAGAGTGAAATGTTTAGCATCTGAGCAGAGTTGTGACCTAGGAGAAACAACAAATAAAGATCTTTCAGTAAACACTTGTCTGACGTGATTTTTAAGGATTTCCGTCACATAAAAGTTGCCAGAAATATGCAATCCCATTTCATTGTCGCTGTTTAACATTCAGAATACCTTACCTCATAGTGTGCAGTATAATAGTTATAGAACATTTGAGCAGATAGCCCTTTACATCCAGAGGTTAATGAACATGACTCAAAGTAATTAACTCTGTAAATAATACCTGTGCTGATTTCATTTGTTAGCCCATAGTTAAAATTCAGGAGCATGGTTCCACTCAAAATCATCTATTCTGTGACAATGACAGGATGATATGACAGTCAAGAGAATAAAAAAAGTTTTCTTTTTTCTTGCAAAAGATAAAACACCTGATAAATAGAAAATGCTGTATTAAATAGAGTTTATACAGGAATACACTCAATTCAGTATGTTACTGTGACAGAGCAGCCCAGTTAAACTGCGAGGATTTAATTATAAAATCAGGTACTTTTGTTAACCTTAAAAGGTGATTTATTTTCAAATAAAACAGCTTATAACAAAAAGATGACACATGGCACTGTCTTACAGGCTGTAGTTGTGCTTTTTACAAACATCTACAGCACTCGCTGCTTTAGAAGTCTTATCTCGAATGTGATACTCTCTGATACAGGAAGTTATCATCTTTCCAGAATGAAGAAGCGCTTTCATGCCTCATCTGTCTGGTCCCAGAAATCTTTGTCAATTTTTTTTTTCTTTTTCTGCTATTTCCAAGCCTGTATTTGTGGTGAAAGGGCATCCTGCAACAGTACTGTTGCAAGACAACTGCTCAGATGTAAGATAAGCACACATTGTTCTCAGCTGCTAAAGTTGAGTGTTTTTGTGGCTTGTTATTGTTAAAACTAGCATCAGATGGGAACATGAAGCAGGTAATTATGGCAGGTAACATGAAATGTGCTGCTAAAGGCTGCTGCAGTTTGGTGTTAGTGACTCATACAGCAGTTATAAAATCCATTTTGCTGTGCTAGCCAAAGTTAGCTGTCTTTGTGATGGTAAGGTACAAGAGAGTCCCTTTTGTTTTTCAGGAGTGATGACACTAGAAATTGGGACAGTGTTGAGAATTGCCACCACTAATGTACAGGGCTGCACCAAAAACTTAGAGGCTGCTGTTATAACAAGCACTTGAGAATGAAACTTGTTTATTAGAATGCTGTTTGTTAATAATCTTAATAAATTCACTAACTTTTGGAAACTTATTGTATTAATTTGCTAAAAAAAACAACACTCTAATTTGGTAGTTTTTGTGTTTATTCTTGTTTTCTCCTTGTGTTTCCAGTCAGTCAGTCCCCCCCCCATTAGCTCCTGCCCCGCCTATTATCACCTGTTCTCTTTTGGACCATGGTTCCACTCCAGGTGATCTTGTTATGTTCATCAACCCCAGATCCATATGTACCTTCTGTTTCCACACCTTGGTGGACTGACACTGATTGTCTTCTGTTTTTTGCCTGGTTATTGTCAGTTTTCTCAGTTCCTGTCCATTTCTCTGGTGATCGTGTCTATTTGTTGCCACGTCAGCTTTTCTTTTCCTTAGTTTTGTTAAAACAAATTCAAGTTCTGTTGAAGCTCATCGTGTCAATCTGCGACTCTGCGTCTATTCCAAAACACTCCACAAATCATGACACTATCTAGCCCTAATATCTTTCTTGTCATTTTACACATATAATAAGAAATCCTAATATTTATTTTCTTTTCATTTATTGGCATCATAAAACTTCCTTTAAACATTTTGATCATTAGGATTATGTACAGATTAAATACATTATGATAGTGTTAGAGTTAAAGACACAACAGATTAGATTTAGTTATAACATTTACAACTTTTTTATTAATTCTTAACATTAATCAAAGAAATATTCTTGCTTCCTATAAACTTAAAGCAGTCACCACAAAGAATAGAACGTCCCACAGAGTTTCAACTTCTTTAATTTTTTATTTTTTCCACTGTCTCTCAACCAACAGTAAAAAGAAACTAATGAGCCCTCCTGAGAATACAACCCCCACTCTCCCAGCTGGATTATCTTTATTCTGATTCACAGAGAGAGGCCTGGTTCCACTTCATGTGGTTTACAAGTCATACAGTTGCAGTCACATGTTTAACAGTCACAGGGAGATCTCTTGTCATGGTCAGTGGTTTCTTTGATCTACCTGGACTTTTGGATTCCTGCTTTATTTTTATATTTATTTTGACGCGCCTTGCATTTTAGTTACCTTTACTTGGCAGTTGATTTTAAAAGGAGTTTTCGTGCATGCCTCAGTAGTTTTACCTGCTTTTTACTGAGAAAAGTAGGGCTTCCATAGAGTCTGAAGTTTCTTTACCTGCTGATTTCTTTTGTGGTTTCCTTCTTACAACACTAACAGCTCTGTAAAAAGGAAAAATATGGCACTGCATTCAGAAACCTTCTTTTGCATGTGAAAAGATTGTATAGTAAGGCTGAGCCGACATTTTCCAAAAGCAACTGTTGATGGCACTGACACGATTTCTTTTCTTTTTTTTTCAATTTAAATTCAGTTCGATTGATAAAGTCAAGTGACTGAAAGTGTCATATAGTAGGGTGGCTTGCTAAACATTTTAAATTTAGAACCTTTTATGTTAAAGTTGCTTTCCATAATGTATGCAGTAAATTATACAGAAAGTGAGCAAATATTGAATGGGGTAGTTGTGCCACACCAAGACTTCTTCTGATACATTATCTGATATTGCATGACATTGTGTACTTTGTTACATGTAATGTTTGATCAAAACAGTTACAATTCTGTCATTTTTTCATAAGATGAAATTAGTCTACGTCTAGGATGGCAGTGACTCAGGAGGTAGGGGCTTCTCCTGTGACTAGAAGGTTCGAACCCCCGCTCCGTCTGTCTCAGCCGTTGTGTCTTTGTGTAAGACACTTCACCTGCCTCGCCTACTGGTGGTGGTCAGAGGGCTCGGTGGCGCTGGTGTGATGGCAGCCTCACTTCTGTCAGTCTGCTCCAGGGCAGCTGTGGCTACAATGTAGCTTACCACCATCAGTGTGTGAATGTGAGGATGAATGGGTGAATGACTGACTGTAGTGTGAAGCGCTTTAGGGTCCTTGGACTAGATAGAGCGCTATACAAGTGCAAGCCATTTACCATTTTATATAGAAGTCATGAAACCGAGTGCTTAGACTTTGATTTACTAGTGTTTGTTAATATCTTTGCTGTTTAATCCTCGCACAAAATTTGCAGTTTGTCCACAATTTCTTCTAACTTTATCTAAGGTTATGTGGACTGAAGAGCTCATAATATAGACAAGACTTCTGCAGAATTGACTCCACCAGATGTGTTGCTTTGTTTTCTACATATTTGCTTTTGCTTGTTTGTTTTGTATTTCACACAATAAAACCATACTTTCTTTGATCATCAATGTACACAGAATTTGTACGGCTCAGTTAGTACAGCAGTCACACACCAGCAACACCGTCACCATAGATTTTTAAAAGTGTTGGAGATTTTTAGTTGCAAAACCATTGAAAGAGTGGTTGTTGAAGCTTACAGTGTGTGATGTAGCTTCACTGGTTCTTTAGCTATGATGAAGGATGATAAAACATTTCTTTGACGTTGGTCATTGTTCATCTGGAACAGCAGGAAATTGCACAGTGTGTAACTGCCTTTAATGAATTAAATGCATATTACAGCTCCTTCGCTCCACCTGCAGAGAGCCTCTTTGAGCAACAAAGAGTTTTCAGAACAGTTCATTTACAATCCATGATGTAAGGAATGATTTACCTTGCATAAGACTTTTTTTTTAAGCACATGCTTCTGATGTTGGTACTCTGGAGTTTTAAAGAGCTGATGTGATGGACAAAAAATATGAATTTCTTTTCAAGGCTGTGTGCAGTTACCAGATTAAAAATAAATACATGGAATATAAAGCCAACATGTTTTGTTTAACAGCCACTAATAAAGATGACTTCATTCAGTGTTTTTAGTACCACTTGTGTATAAAATAATTTCACATTAAACACACAAAAACGACAGGCAATTCACATTTTACCACAGTTTTAAATCTCAACTAAAGTGTTTTTCCACAAATAACACTTTGACAAAGTGTAATAACACATTTCACACACATATTTAAAATGCACAGACTTAAAAGGACATAAAAAGGTCACATCAGACTTGTTTCTACCAGATTTTATTTAAATGCAAATCTATTGTACTTGAAGGTACAACACAGATTTTACATCCGAATAAACAACAAGGGCATGTTTTACTGTGTATATACTTTACATGTTTTTCCACAAAAAACTTGATAGCATTATTTGTTAAAAGAAATAAAGACAGCAAAAAGGTCTACCAATGTATTAAAACAAAGGAGAACAAGTAAAAGCTGCTCACACACAGCACCAAACCAGTAATAATGTCACTGAAAAAAAACCCTGCTCTTTGATTATAAGATGTTTCTCAGGTAGATCAGGAAAACAAATCAATGGCCTTTTAAACCATTTCCATCCTGCTCCGACTTAACAGGCAAGAAAAGCACCTTTGATATTTTCCCCTGATCAATAATAAATAAACAAACCCCATCACTTTTGTTCTTCAGCTTAGAGAGCATGGTGTAATAAATATTTATTGCCTGTGAGAGTTTACTGCTGGAAATATGCCCACCTCTTCCTGTCTTTTAGAATTTTGTTTTTTAAAAACAATTTTTTTGTTTCAATTTGAATGATGTTCAGTTTATTGCAAAATGTCCACAAAGGAATTAAAGTTCTTTTATTATAAAGGGTAAGAAGCAGAAACTGAAGAGTACTTACAATCATATCAATAAATACCCGTTGTGAAACAGCAAAATAAGGTTGGGTTTTCTTTGTTTGTTTTTTTGAATGAAATCACTTCATAATTTTGTTTATTAATAACACAATACTCTATCAGTATTTCATTTCTTTTAGTCTCTATATTACATCAATACAATAATAATATGGTAATTTTTCTTTTTTTCTCGATTATGGTGATAGACTTTTACACCAGTTTTAGTATTCATTGTTTAGTAGATTATTTATTTTTAAAATCTGCAATGAAATATGGAAAATGTGAAAATTCGCAGCATTTCTGGGACAGGTGGGGTCTTTCTAAGCTTTTCTTTCTCTGGTCTATGTTGTTAAAGGTAAACAGAATGAGAATCTCACAAATGTCTCGCAGCTCAAGTTCCCTTTTTTATTGTCATAAGTAATAGGAACAATAAAGGAAGTCAATATACAACACAGTGATTTGTATTTCAGCTGGCTTGTCCAATTGGCTCTTTATTACAGACAATATATTGCCACAGACTTACTTCAAAACGATTGAAAATGATCAAATCTACATTCAGAGGTGTTTAAACACCTCTAAAAAACAGCAGCCAGTAATACACCATTCAGTTAAAGGGATAGTTTGGATTTTTTTAAGTTGTGTTTTGTGGTTTTTATTAATAATCAATGTCTGACCTGCAGTAGAAACCTCTAGGAGCATCATCAGCTTGGAATAACAGTTTAAGGATTTTTAGCTGCAACAAACTAATAGCTAGTCTTTTTAGACTGCTTTACTTTTCCATTCAGTAATTTCTCTTCCAGGCTGTCATTAGTGCTGTACATTCTGCTTTTCAACATAAATTTCACATGAACCATTGCTGATGACAAACCACTGTTAACTCTGTCTTTAGGATAAATAACCCTGGACTTATCTGTAAACAACCATCTGCGGCAAAAATAGCAGCAATGTAAAGGTTTATGAAAAAAGTTTTTGTGTGGACCCCTAAGAAATGTTTACACCGTAGTTGTTTCAAAACAAAAATCAGCCTTGATTCTGGCTATACTCAGATTAGGTGTTAACTTGTCTCCACAGCAAAAAACCTCTGAGTGATTTCTACTGCAGGTACAATATTGATTTTTAACATCTCCACAGAACATGTCTTCCAAAAACCTTCAACAACTATATGAAATGTGTTTACACTTGTGTTAAATAAGTGTTGAACACACATTGCATGCACTTGCAAGTTAAAGAATGCTCAAGAATGAGAGAAAATAAAAACAATCTGTACTGATGTGCTTCTTGAGACATAAAAAAAACACATATGTTAAAAAAGTCTAAGTATCGTTTAGTGTTGCTATGCTGGAGTATAATAGGATTTAACATTTATGTGACTTTTATATAGTACACACACAACAGCAAGAGAAAAAAAAACTATAGTATTAAAAAGGTATAATCCCTGGATTGCTCTTATTAAAATGTATATTAGAACACTGGACGCTTCATTTCTCTACTTGATAACAAAATTCCCAGTGGCAGTCTATTAGAGGCAAACACAAACACACAACAACAGGCAAATGGACTGGATGACAACAAGACAATGATAAGAAAGCAGGTTTGTGCCTGCAAAGACTGAGGCTAATGAACTAAGGAAAGACACATGATGAGATTCCTCCTCAAGTTTCACTCCTTCCTGTATAACTGCGGACGTGGTTTGTGACTAGAAACAGAAAAATCACTGGTGACATTCAGGCTGCAGGCTAAACAAGCTAATAGGCTCTACCCTGCTTATCAGTATACACCACTGTCAACCAGCCCACAGGATACACACACACACACACACACACACACACACACAAGTACACACTCCAAACTCAGGAGAAATTATAAAAGGAAGTGAATTCAAATATGCATGAGTGCATGAGTTTCTTAACTCCTGACCATTACTTCTCCTATTTATAGTCAGTTTCAGCTGTTAGTAATTGTGTATGTTACTTTAAAACATTGCAATCCAAAAAGCCAAAATGATCTGTCTGGATGCTACTGAGCACAATTTTTGCCACAGACTCAACATCAGCCATTATCTAAAAATTTATTATTTGTTGTTTTTTTTATTTCTTTCAATAAATTCATTATACTTCTCTTGCCATTTTTATTAACCTTAACAAACGCATTTATTTCCACAATGTGCACATGTATATTCTGTAGCTTACCATTAACAAAATCCTAACATTGGGGTCAGGCAAGTAAAATAGTCCACAGCAATTTCTGTCAATTTTAGAACAAGAAATTGTGTAAGGAAAAATAATTAAAAAAAAAAAAAGATTTTAAACATGAGTAACGTGAGAAAGTTAAGAGTGACGTGAAAATGTAAAACACATTTAAGAAGTAATAAAGGGACAGATATGGGGAAATGGGAGGAATAAATAAATAAATGTAACAGGATTGGATGATGAAAATATAAGCATCTTGATTCCCAGCAACCATATTTAAACATGAATGTCTGTTAACTCCTTATTTATTTATTTTTTCAGATTTTATCAAGAAATATAAACAGGCCGTTAAATGCACTCAACAATAACCAAACTTAATGGTTCATTAACGGACTGAGAATCAGCAGAGTGTGGAAAAACCCAGATTCTTTGCAGACATTCATTTACTGGCATTAAAACTGCATAAAGTGATGGAAACAGAAATCGATGTTCAATTGAGCAGATCACTATCAGTGGTTTAGGAAATCAGCATGAAAACAATTGCCTTTTTTTTCTCGTTTTTGCACTTGTACAGTCATTATTTAAAGAACTGCAGCTGTGCCAATCCACACACAGTTCACCACACAGCATAACCTTATTTTCTAATCAAAGACAAAAGTTTTCTTAGGAAAATACAATATGCAAATAGTATTCACTGTTTTTTTTCTTATTTTGGTTGTTGTTTGAGTACTGCCTTTCTTAATTACTTATCTTAAAGTATATAATTGGTTATGTGGGAACTTACTTTAATATTTAGCCCTGATGTCATCAAAAACAATAAACTATTTTTGTTCTCTCCTAAGGTCTCTGTTTTCCTTTGTCAGAAGCAAATCTTGACTTATTCTGGGTTCTACTGTACAGTTATTTAGTTTTAAATAATTGATTTGCACATAATAAAATAAATGGAGCTTTTCAAGGTACAAGGTTATTGCTTACTGTTTCGTTTTTTATCCACAACTGTGTGTATATTATCATGCAACATGAACATTTATGTTCTACTTACCCATGCAGGGATAAATCTCCCACAGTGGCTGCTATTTTGTGATGCAAGAAACTTCTCTTTATAGTGCACAATATTAAAATGCATACTTTCTCTGTGACAAAAAAACAATTAGGCTCATATAACATGCAGATTGATCACGACGGTGGAGGAAAAACCGATGAATACCAATTGCGCTGTGGCTCCTCTCATCCAACACAGTGTTGTGTGGGGAAACTTTGCTCTAACTCCAGTAAGATCAAACAAACCAAAGGCACAGTAAGTGAGAATTACTGCATTAATGTAAAGTTTATAAAGCTATATATTACAGTAACTTTAGAGTTTGCTGATATATATCTTTTAGTATGATATAGAATCCTGGTGGCTGACCCAATAGAATTGATAGCAGTGAAATTATCTTTAAAAAAAAATCCTTAATTTGAGATCTGAAAAAAAGGAATGGAGAAATGCAAGGAAAAAGTCAAACTTTCAGGCCTGAACATCAGCTGGTGCCAAGGATCAACTCTGCTAACATGATGTGTGACTGAAGATTTCACCTCTATGGAAGCACCACCTATCACTTGTCAAGGTAGAATTGCCTAGAAATGAACCGTATGAAACAAGATATTAGAGTTACCGTGTCAAGTACTGCTTAAACACCTCAGGGCACCACTCTGTTACACCCCGAACATTTCTTTACAGGAATCCTCTGTGAATCAGAGTAAAGTGCCGTGCATGACCTTGTTCCCAGAATTTAAATTGTTGCTGATGTCTCAGAACATCTTGACTGGACTATTTTAGGAAAAACATCTTTGGTATTTGAGGTCATGCTTATTGTAGAAGAGTGAACTTTAGGCTGAACATTTTTTAATCATAATTCTGATGATGGCTAATTTCATGTATTTTATCAGCTCATGCTTAAACAAATACATTTACAAATATATGTATTTGATACCAAAGAGTGATTTATATGTGAATCTAAAAATACGAAATATGTGGCCTCAAAGATAAAACTTTCACTGCTTTTTCCTCCATCATTTCAGTGACCTTGCACTGTTCTGCTACATAAATATAATACTCTGGATGCCGATGTGTCATAGTACTAACATCAAAGCACACCTACCATGTGATTCAAAAACACAACCAAATAACAACTACACAATTTTAATCTCCAAAACTTTCAACTTGCATTATTGTATTTGGTTGTTTTTTTTACATTGATTCTGAAAAAAATCCAAAGTATCAAGGAAAGTTTTAGCTATAAAGCAATGAACACAAAGGGCATAGAACAGGGAAGGGCATGGATTTTATATTATTTAGATGTGTTTCAAGGGGCAAAACATATCCCAAACAATCCAGGTTGACATCTGTATGAGATTAGTTTAGAGAAACACTAAGCCATGGAAATTATAGATCAAAAAACAAAGTTACTGGTTCTTTTAGAGATCCTGACTTCCTCTGTGATGGTTGACATCTTAAATTTCGCTGTTTTGTTTGCAGTCTTCAGAGGTAAAGGCAGCAGATGACAGGTGTAAAGCACAGGTGAGAGGACAGGAAGGCTTAGAGAAATTACATTTTGATTTACAGCTTTAATTAGAAGCACGCAGCAGTCACGGGGTGAGGGGAATGTGATTATAGATCCAATCAGAACCCTTGATCCTCTGTTGGACATGGATTAATGAAAAGATGCACAAGTCAGGCACAATCAGGAGCTGACGAGCTGCTTTAATAATGTACAGTACCATGTTTCTGATTTTCTGAATTTTTTTATATACAAAATCACAGCCACACTTACAGAGTCACTTCCAGCAGCCGTTCTTTCATGAACAAAGTAATACATGTTGTTCATGGGCACATGCACACAGGAGAGCAGTTTGGGATATGTTTGCTTCTTGGTGCTGCTTCCCACAACAAAGGAAAGGACAGTCAACAACACTCTCATGAAAACACAAATGCATTGTTTACAACATGAGTTTTCTGGCTCAGTTACAGATAAAGAGTATAAAAGAGAAGAAACAAGAAGCACACAAAAGACAGGGAGCTTAAATAAGCAGAGAACACAACACACACATGCTTAAAGTTTAAAAAAATATGGAAATAAGGCCTTTAACTGTAACTATTGACTAAAAAACCCTAATTTTTTCTCATATTTGCTTAAATTCTGTCTTATTTTTGGATGAAAATGGCCTATTATTTGTTTGTGTGTAAATTATTGTTATGAAAAAAAATGAGTTGTTTTAAAGATCAGGACCATTTGAAGTTTAGAGCAGCTCAAATTGTAGTATTTTGATAATTAGTCTTTTTTTTATAAACGAACTGCTTTTAGAACAGAGAATTTTCCACTGTGAGTCAAAAAGTTTCAATTGTTAATTATTAAAAATAGCAATAAGCTTTTTATTTACTTATTTTTGAGTTTGAAGAAAAATGTAATTTGATTTCCTAAATCAAGGATGAAGATTATAAAGGGATGTAAAAGTGTAAAATAATGGTGACACGGTTGCACTGTGATATCCATTTGTGTGGATTTCAACCTACACAATATGAAGGATTGTGGGTATTCCATCAACAGACAAAAATCAGTACAATCCTCCAAATTCTAAGCCAAAGACACAAAAAACTAGAGATGGCAATACTGGTTTGTCATCTCCTGATAGATTGAAAATTAGCACAAATCAACTTTTTTTATTCCTTATATTTGTTTCATTTTCATTAGAAGGAAAAAGAATCATTGGACAATTTAATAACATTAGGGACGATTTTTCCTATTCTTTGTGCTTTTTTACATCTTTCTCTCTTTTTTTTACCTGATGCACTCAGGAAATGAAATAACACTGATGTTCTCTACATTATTGATGTAGACAAACAAACAAATACCCAAACACACACTCACTCACCAGGGGAAAAAAAGAAGAAAGAAACCTGAATACTTACTTCCCTTGAGGGATAAAAGCAGATAATGACCAATTCAAGCTGACATGGTTCCATAAACCATAAACCTCAGAGGATAAAAAAGAGACAGACAGGTGATGGATAAATGAAAAGGAAAAAAAAGGAAAAGAAAGACATATTGGACAGAAAGCAAAAACGCACAATTTAACTGGAAGAAAAGACAGCAGAGTGGGTGAGGAAGTTAAAAAAATGGTGGAATGAGACAATACAACACAAACAAAAACAGCCGATTTTTGTCTGCAAAGGTTAGTAAAGACTTAAAAAATATATTAAAGTAAAAACAATTTATAAAAAACCTTTTGTATCTTAAATACATTTGGACATTTGAGTTTACCTGTTTGCTCTCTTCTTGTATTTTTAGTGTGCCCAGTTGTCTCTGCTTTTTACACACACACATTAATTTGCTACAAAGGACAGTTATGAACCTCTAAGTGTCATAACTTTATGAGTATCTGTAACCAATACAAATATTCCATGAGCCACTGGAGGAATTTCATTGGATAAATAAATAAAGTTCTGGGTGTACATGTAAAACTGATAACTTTTTGAATTCACTCCAAACTCAAGATGACTGCCACAGCTAACTGACCTTAAAAACTCCAAAATGATTACAGCTCAGTCAGTTTTACAGATGTTAACCTAAATTTTGGAGTGGTATTAGTTTAGTATGATTTTCAACAAATGTTCTGAGCATTAACAAAAAACAGCACTAAGAGCTATTAACTATTTGGAGTCTACAATGTTTGTCTGTTAGCTCAATATCTTGTGAATCACTGGACTGATTTGTTCATTGTTCTTGGGTAAAGCTGGTTTATGGCTTTGATGGACAGATGTTTTTATTCAGTTAGCTTTCTGTAATATGAGCCCTTATAATGTATTAACTTTTAATTTGTCATTCCGAATGCTCTCTCTGAGCGTCAATGTGTACTCCCCCATACTGCTCAGATGTAAGATGTCCACATTTTAATTTCATATATATTTATTTACAGTTCAACTTCTCTATAAAGGAAAACCAAAGTAGAATACTGAAGGAAAAAATAAGCTGACTGACTTCCAAACAACTTCATTATTTTCAAGTAGGATCATGAATGTCCATTAACGATACTCAGACATTATATTATGGTTCTACAAGACCATTTTAAAGTATGAATGTCTATAATTGTACAAGTATGTAAAAGGTAAGATTGCTTCAGCCACAGGAAATCAGACTGTACAACTCCCAACTGTGATAATTCAAAGAGTAATAATTTATCTTCTTCATATTTTTCTTATAAGTTCCTTACAGATCTAACTGGTATTGATGTGCTAATTGTTGTTATTTTCTTCTTCTTTTTTTTTTTTTTTTGCATTAATAGTGAGCGATTGTATTGAATCCTGACTGTGCATTTTATTTTATTTTACTTTTATTTTCATTCTCTTTATGGAGTACCAAAACCAGTTTTCCCCCGGAACTGAATTGAATAGACTTGATTTAGAATTTAAAAGTAGACTGAATTGGGAAAAGTAAACTAAAGCTACTGTATATAAATTATTTTGCATTCCATAAAGAAAAATGAGCTCCAAAAACCTGTTAGACTGGCTAAATATTTTTTTACTGACATTAAGATTAAACTCAATATGAACACATACAAGTAAAAATAAAAAAAAATAAACAAACTGAGACAAATGGTTTTATCTGATGACATCTTAATTTATCGCTGAATTTATTCTGATGACAAGGAGTCATAACAGCAGCAAACACCATTAAAACGAGTGTATAATTGTGGAATGGTGTAAAGGTTTATTTGGCTTTAAAAGTGCAGCACAACAGCAGACTTAGCCTTATAAAAAAAGTTTAGCGCTTTTACAGTGTATCTAAAGAGAGGCCAAGGCCGTCAGTATAACACTGTTTCCTGCTGGATTTCTCAGCGTATTTTAAAAACCTTTGTGTTAAATGTAGCTGAAGGGGCTTCTGAGTGTGTGAGAGAGACATTTAATAATCTGAGCTGCCCCTTTAATCTCTGCAGGCCTCATATCTAACCAGGAAAAACACTGACTTGCTGCTCCTCAGTTGCCCAAAACAAGAAAGCTCAACTTTGTGCACAAAAGAGTATATTATGAACACATAAATATAACAAAGAGCTACATTATATTCCACTGCAATGGCGTAGGAGAAAATGTTCACAACTCTTTTCCCCCCACATTTTTATTTGACATTTTAATAGACTGTATGACGGTGTGTTGTTATTCCTCTGTTTGTTTTCCAGTATGCGTGAGAGCTGAAGGGTTGTTTTGTGACTGCATGAGTTCTGCATCTGATCAGCCCTCTTCGGAGACACAGCTTTGTCATTCAGACAGACCACAAGCATTGAGGTGAACTGGGTTGCAGCTGATCGATACTTGGAGTACACTGAAACTCAAATTGATGTGGATCTTTGATTTTTCTTGACTCCCCTGTCACTTTGGCAGCAGGCCATCATAGCAGACTGCTCACAGACCACATTTTTTTTATTTTTTTTTGTTTTGTTTTCCTGTGAGGCAAATTTACAGCACAGACCACTCAATGCTTTCATTGTTTCAGCCACATCCATCTTTGTATATGGTGAAATATAAAGTGCTGCAATGATAGGAGTGTTTTTGCATGACTGTGTGACACTCTGATTTATACAATACTGACAAAAATGCAAATCAGATTTAGATTTCCTTATGCTACAGTGTCTCCAAAATAAAAGCAGGGTGTTGTGTAAAATAAGTAAAAGAGAAGACCTAGGATGTGTACTTCCACCAATAAGGTTGAATAATAACGATCCTTCATTCGCATCCTGATTTGGATTAACATCAAAACTCACTTCTAATCAGGGCAATACCTCGCCTCTGCTAAAATTGAATGTAAATTCATCCATCCCTTAAAAGAGCTGACAAGAAAATGAAGCAAAGTCATTTTTTTAAAATGTTCAAAACCCTACAGTTTATTGAAAATAGTACAACTAATTAAACAAAGTGCTAAAATGTGTTTTTACAGTCATATTAAGCCCCAAATATTTTCAGAGGGAAACAGGTCCAGTCCACAGCAAAGCCCATTTACCACTTAACTCATTTACTACAGACCCATCCTGTTTCAATATGTGTACCATGTGGTTATGGCGAAGTCTTGGCCTAAATATGAAAAATATCAGCTAGATGTAGGTGACACATGGAAACAGATGATCCCTTTTGAATCCAACATGACTTGTTGATTGTGACTTGTCAAATCAATTTCTGCTTCATCGCAGTTTAGAGAAGGCTTCTGTCTGTTGTTTACATTTCTATTATTTTAGTAACAAAAGGTAACATACGCGTTATGCAGAAGCTAAGTTCAGGTGTTCCTGTTTATGAAGTTACACAACTTTATGTTGTTTTTGTTGCACTGCAGTCTTAAACCTAAAGATCTGTGTGATAAAACTGACCTTTGATCATGGTCAGCCTAAGGCACACCTGTGTAATAACATGCTGTCTAATCAGCATCTTGATATGCCACGCCTGTGAAGTGGCTGGATTACCTCGACAAAGGAGAAGTGCTCACTAACACAGATTTACACAAATTTGTGAACAACATTTGAGGAAAAAAAAGCCTTTTGTGTACGTAGAAAAGTTCTTATATTTTTGAGAAACAAAGTGTTGCGTTTATATTTTTGTTAAGTATAGTTTGCAGTCTATGTGTTGACTAGAGTAGTCTATTAGATGGATTAACAAATATGTGGATTTGCACAGTCAGTCACAAAAGTGAATAACTACTCATAAAACCCATCATAAAAGCATGATGGTGGCTATAAAAGCACAACAAACTTGGCTGTTATATCTTTAACATTAGTTTCTATATGGTTATTTTGCCTATTGCTGTCTTCCATTTTGTGCAAACTCCCTGTTACATGCAAACTTAGAATTTATACAAACACGGCCTGCTTCTCTTTTCTTCACTATACATTCATGTTTCTTTTTCAGCGTTGACTGTTTGAACTCATTCTGGGATTTATTCCTGGTAGATGAAGCCGTTGTGTAAAAAAAAAGAAATGCAGACAGTAAGAACAAGTGAAGTGTGATTGATATTGTTTGACTTACAAACATTTGTGCCAAATTTTGCTGCTCTCCCTTCACGTCTCATTACATTACTGGCTGAGATGCTTGTCATTGTGACAAAACGGCTGTCACCGTTATACAATGACTGCTGTTATGACAACAGAGAAATGGACTTTTTTTTTCCCGAGGCTTTCTTGATGCTTGAGGAAAAAGTCATTACCTGAAATCTGCTTCCCAACTTCTGCATCATAGACAAATCACAAACCTATGAAAGCAGTGGCACTGAGGCACAAACACAAGGCAATGGACTGGGCTTTTCAAAGAAATACTTAAATGAAGTCAGGAAGTGTAATCTTTGGATGTGACAAGCTGTCTGTAGAAGGTTTGCTGTGGGAACCTTGATCGATCAGGATACTTTATTGGAAAATAGTAGAAAAAAAAAGTTTGAGTTTAGTAAATTTTAAAGACCACATTTTTCCAAACAAAGATGTGTTATATTACAAAATTTGTGTGAACTTGTGCTTAAAGGATTTTTTTTTCTTTGTTCCTCTACAAGGCTGTGCTGAGATCCCTCCCTCATTCCTGACTCTACTTGCTGAATCAGGGAACTTCCATCTAACTCTGGCAACAAAAACTAAATAGCTGTTTGGGCTGCTCTTGTTTACATCCTCAGTAGTGTGTTTTTTGGTTTATTTTGTCAGGATATGTTCAATTCTTGTCTTGTTATCACAGTCAAGTAAACAAATGTTATAATTTATCCTAAAAAATAAATGAAATTACATTTATTTACTTTTATTTATTTGCTTTTTTATGTTTCAAGTGTCACCCCTAACTATAAGCTTTGTTGTGGAGAGCTACAACTTGGTGTATACCTCATTTTTCCATTACATTTTTTTAAATTTACCTTTAGTAATATTGCCACCTTTTGTTTTTGCAGTAGTTGATTAATTCAGGAATTTTCTATGTACTTTTTTCCTGACATTTTTTTCAAGCTTCTTGATCTAGCCTTAAAAACAGCTTAACATATTTTCTATAGTCTCGTGTTACTTGTAAGTAAATTATGATAATACACAATGTAATTTATTTTGCCAAAAGAGTTCAGATGAGGTCAATAAGGTCAGAATTTGTAAAGTTGGAAGTCCTGTCCACAAAGCCTTCTCTAGGCTTTGATTTAATACCCAAAATCATATAGAAGAACCTACGTATTATTTAGTTTTAACAAAGAAGCCAATAAACCCTTCAAGCAGGCCTGAATTAACTAAATTTGTACACGTGTAAAAACCCAAACAATATAGTAGAGCAACAGAGACATTTTGCTGAGCAGCAGAGTTGCTGATAGTTGTGTTATGTCTCACTGGAAAAAATAAATCAGAATGTCCTATAAAGCCCAAAGCGAGTTTGTACAGCAGGGCGTTGGAGCAACAAAGGATAGTCACATTCAGTCATCCAAAATGAAATGTAGCCTTCAACAAATCAGAGAACAGGTTCTCTTGGTCTTAGGTTGAGTATTTTTCTCAGTGTTCCATAGGTGTTAGTAATGGTCAGAGGAAGACAATTGTGAAACATTATTAGGTTTTTTCGGCCACAGAGGACAACTTCACAGTCCTTATAACTCTTTGAGGTTATAAAGACTCTTTTAGTTCTTTTTTTTTTTTCTTGTTTTGGCATTGCTGGTACTGGGGCTGTTAAAGTCCTTAAACCTAATGTATGCCTATATATGCTTAGCTCCTTCTTCAGTGTTAGTGCTTTTTCACCTCAATAGGAACTCTTGAGTGATGTAAGTAAATGAGATTAATCAATATGTTAATTGGTCAAGCAAGTTGAATGCTCTTCAAGCACCCACACTATGAAAAAAGCAGTCATACTGCTAATTTTAGAAGCTCCTTAACTGTCACCATTGTGACAGTTGCAATGATGTGCACCTCTTTGAGCATGTGCAGCACAAAGGAAACCAATCTGTCATATGAGTCTTCAACTCCTAGTGTTCCTTCTTCTCAACGTCTGTGGTGCGCTTTCAATATTTATGTTGTTTATGGTGATCGTCACATGTAAAAGTTACATAGACCTGCTGACTATCAGCTGTGTTGCACAATCACAGTGCTCCCTGGTGATGAGAAAAAAGATGTAGTGTCTTATAACCGCCCTGTAGTGAGACCAACAGTCCTTACAAACCTCAGGAAGTGCTTTTAACTGTTTGGCCCCAAAGCACCTATTATACTGGTGTGTGTCAGTCTTTAGTGTGTCCTTTCTTTCTCTCTTGTTTTTTGTGGTGCTCTCTGGTCCAAAGTGAATGGCTGTCGCCTGATTTTACAACAGATTACATGAATTATTGTGTCTTTTACACATTGTGTTTGTGTGCTTACTCATATCTGGAGCAGTGTTTCTGTTACACCTTTGACAGACCTAATAGAATATGGTTTTATGGGTAATTTGAGCAGCCAGCACTGAGTCAGTAAGCTCTTTTACAATAGCTCATGTGAAGCTAGCTCTCCTTTCAGCTGAATCACCACTCATCCATCAGACACTATCTGCAGACCACTGCGTTACACAGCAGCACACAGGCAGAAGTGAGGGGTGTTAAAGGTGAGAGCAGAGGGAGGAAATTAGATGAAGCAAAGGGCAGATCAAGAAAAGCCAAACAATTCTTTTATTTTGGATGGAATTGTTGATTCTTCTCTCCAGAACTTCAGGCTGTGTTGTTCCAAGAGACAAACAGAAATTTTAGTTTGTTGACTTTGATAAGAAAGGATTCACTCCAAACGCTAGGAGGTCAAACACAATCAATTACGATGTGTTACTCTGAACTGCAGATGAGAGGGAGATTTCTTCTGTAATCAACAAAGTCTGCTATATCAAAATACAAATTTATGTCACCAACAATTATATTGTATAATTTTAATGACAAACTGGTTGAAGTAAATTTCAATCCAAACACTAGGTAAATAATGTACAAAAATATTTATTTTTTATCTTTTGGCATCGGTTGTGTTCCACTTTTTAAACAAGTCCAATTCTTTCTCTTTACCTGCTTGACTATGGTGACTACTGTCAGAATGGTTTATTTAATTTAATTTATCTATTAATACTGGTGGTGGTCAGAGGGTTCGGTGGCGCCAATGTGATGGCAGCCTCACTTCTGTCAGCCTGCCCCAGGGCAGCTGTGGCTACAATGTAGCTTACCATCATCAGTGTGTGAATGTGAGGATGAATGGGTGAATGACTGATTGTAGTGTAATGCACTTTGGGGTCCTTGAACAAGATAAAGCGCTACACATTTGCAAGCCATTTACTATTTACTATAAATAAAGTTATTTGCTGTGTGTGTTTATGTATATGTAGCTGCGATCCATACAGAGGGAAAGAGAATGGTAGTAACATGACTGGAAATTTGCTTATCTCATTGGTACTCATTTACTAAACCTTATTTGCAACCTCATTAGAGACCAATGTGAAGGAGACACCATGTCGGTCTTTCAAAACTGCAAGTTGTCCAAACTGAGGTTGTGGTTTTAGGTCATGGCATTTCAAGAAAAGAGAAAACTTTGTCTCAAAAGTGCATTGAAACCATCAAGGAAATCTTTGAACCTATTACAAGGAAACAAATGTTATTTTTCTTAGGCATGTTGTTGTACCTTTATATCAAATTTGCAAATAAGATGCACTCTAACCCCATTTCTACAGGAAATACAGTGGTTGACATTGCTGCTAAGGCAGCAGAAAATTTATACTTCTCTTTTTCCACCACAGATGGTTTCATTTCCTGTACATACAAAGCATTCACTCTCTGATATGCACTTGATGTAAAATGTGAAATGTGCCTGAAAAAATAAAGTACACTATATTGACAAAAGTAATTACTTGTTTCCCTTCACACACATCTGAACTCGAGTGACATCACATTCTTAATCCATAGGATTTAATATGATGTTACAATGATCAGTACAAAAACTATAATCAGTAGCAAATCATAATGCGGCAGGATACACAGAATCTAGCATTTACACTTAAAATAAATTTGCATGCATGTACAAAACATTACTATAATCTAGTATTGTTTTTAAAAAGGTTGCTTGTATAAGTCTTTTCCTTCTGTAAAAGGAGAAATATTTGTTAATAAAATAAAGTTTATAATTATTAAAAGAAGCCTTTTTTCATGTGAGATAGTTATGAGCCTGTTGCTGCTGTCTTGTCCTGCATTTTGTATTGTCATGCTAAGCATTTTTATTGAGACGGACTTTAAACTGTCTTTTTATGACTTAGCCAGGCACGCCACATACAGTTTTTTACTTGCAAAAGATTTCATTTAGAATAGTTAAGTATTTTTTTAATAGTCCCCCCCCCCTTCCTCAGTTATACTTTGTTGCAAGAAACTACTTGCAAATATTCTCACTTCCATGCTAAGACAAAGAATACATTGTATTATGTGTTATGTTTAATTTAGTTTCACTTTCATTTATTTAGTATAAATCACAGCACTCTGGCTGGACAATTCAGAACAGAGCAAGAAACGGTCACTGCCTTTGGGTCAGGAATAGTATTTGCATCTTGGTATGTACCTTGTTTGCTGTTTGGTGTATAAATAATTATCTTAGGAAAATAGTATATTTGCTATCATGGCTTTGACAACATAAAAAGTCTTTGTTTTGACTAAAGTGAGTTAAAGTTATTGTTGAATTGTAAGCTGATGTAAATTCTCAAGACATGGTAAATCCCCAAAAATTTAAGAAAAAACAACAAGACTTCTACTCCTTGATCGTCGTAAAGAAAGATTGATCACAAGGCAAAGGTTAAATGTAACAAAATGATCGTAGAATATTATTCTCCAATACATTTATTGTTTGGTTTTTAATAACATATGCTGTACAACTCAAGGCCCGGACAGATCTGGCCCCAAGATAACATTTAAATTTTATTAAATCTGGCCCTCCAGTTTGTCACAGATAGAGTCTCTGTTACTTCTCATTTTGCTGAAAAACAACTGAGCCTATTTAGTGAAGTCTTCTGGTGACAGTTACTTTGAAGCCAAGAAAATTAAGCTTTAATTTCTCAGTAATCATTGATTTTGACGTGGAAAGAGCAACAGAGAACATCAAAATGGGACCATTCAAACTCTTGTTGATAAACCTGCAGCCAATAAAAGATGGCGGGTATCTGGCTTGGGTTAATGTGCAACAACAGCGAGTCTGCTTTAATGTATATTATGTTTTCTTGTATGTTCTTCTTGTTTCAAAGCTAAATGTTAGTGGCAGTATGCTCTGATTTTTGTTGATGGCTTTTTAACTGTTTTAATGGAGAACAATAGAAATGAAGGCTAATGATGTCTTTTTAAGTTTGATTTATTTTTCTTTGTTTTTAAAGTATGTTTCTATATAATTTGTCACAGGGAATAGGTAATTGATATTTCTATATAAATTATTTGACATATTACATCTAAAACCATGGGTAATTTATGTTTTTTGTTTATTTTTTTTTCAGTGAAAAATTGATCGAGATTGGTCCTTAGCTAGGAACAAGTTTTTCTTTTTGGCCCCCTTGAGTAACTGAGATTGGTACACTTGCTGTACAGTAACTGTTTTCTCTGGTTTGACAGGTTGTGTCATTTGAAACAAAGAATAAAGATGGGGAAAGAACAAAGCAAACTGACAAAGGAAGGCTATGTGATATCAAGCAAAACAGAAAGTAATGTTATTGCCACAAAGGATAATAATTCATATTTCATTAAGATGATCTCACTAAAAGAGGTATGTTAAGATTTTAATCTTATTTACTCAGCATAAAATAATATGAATATCACAAATTCAAATCTTCATTTTAACTTTCGGGAAAATGTATATGACACATTATTTGTCTCATACCAGACACAGTAATGTTTGCTTTTGCTTTCAATATTATGTTTCACCTATTGCATCAGGAAAAGATTTCACAAGCAATTCTGCAGTCAATAACCACATCTTGTTGAATAAAGACTAATCCACATTGTTGGTTACTTAAAGATTAGCAATCTTAGCAAAGATTAGCAACAATTGGCCATGGTGAGACACCATTAGACAAGTGTTGCACAACCTTAACTTGGTGGTGCAAAAGCAAACATGCACATCCTTATAATTGGTCTATAGTGGGACTAACCGCCCCTTTTAACTATTAGGTTTGGAAACACATAATTACTTTGAGGTGATTTTAAGAAAAAAATAATCTGTCTTTATAACAAATGATGTTTGTTTTGCTAACCAAAGATGACTGTTAAAAAAACAGCTCTCAGGAAACCATGCTATGTTGTATTAATACATGTATTTTTTAATAGCTCCCCAAACAACTTGTTGCAAGATTATCCTCAGACATAGAAATCCTCAAGAAAACAACCCATCCTCATATTGTAAATATAAAGAACTCTTTTAAAGGTACGTTAAGTTTTTATGTTATTCAAATGCAACGTCTGTGCAAAATTAAAGCCACTGCTTTGGTTGTTTAATGAAAAGCTTTTCAGTTTTCGAATACAATTTTTTTTTCTCTTTAAAGATGAAAAGATGTACTATGTAGTGATGGACAACTGTCAGGGAGGAAACTTTGCTGATGAGATAAAAAAAACAGAGTCTCTAAAAGAGGCCAAGGTATGGCACTGTAAAAAAAAATGAGATGAATTTCTGTTAAATACTACATTACAACACTATTAATCCCAATGTAATGAAACTTTTTTTTGTCACTACTTTTTTTTCATATTGTGCTTTTGTAGGTACTGAGCTGGATTGTCGAGATCTGTATGGCACTGAAAGTTATCCATGAAGCAACTTTGCATCACAAAAATCTCACACCAAAGGTGCTACACCAGCAGTATTACACAAATCGCATACAAAAAAGCCAATATATCATATGTGTTCAACGACATTTTATATAAAATTATGAGATGCATTTTTTGCAATACTGTAATATTTAATGATTCATGATTTGAACTGCATATTTGTAAAGTATTTTACATATATATATATATATATATAAATACACACTTAATAATAATAATATAAACGTGTGTTCATGAAGTTAATTTATATTTACATTATTCTCTTTCTGCAGAACATACTTTTAACAGAATTTGGAATGGTGTGCATTGCTGGATCAGACAACATCTATGAGAGGTAATATACAGCATCTGTATTTAGGTATTTGCAAACCAGTACCCTACTAATTTACTCTAGTAATACCAGAATAAGGTTTTAGCAAGGCCCTCCTAGTTTTCATTGAATGGCTTGCTCTTTATAGGGCTGTGTTCAAATTGGGCCGAAGACAGTCATTGGATTACTTTTGAAATTAGGTTTTTGCTTATAAAATGAGGACAAAGGTTTTTTTGAAGCAACCATTAGACAAACCATGAAGTTAAAAACTGAACTTTTTTTATTGCTTGAAAAACTTGTCAACAGAGTTTATAAGTGATCAAATGGCTGGTTGGTATGTGTGTGTGCGTGCACGTGAGTGTGTGTGTGTTGGGGTGAGGGGGCAGCAGCTGGTTCATTTCTGGGCATCGACAGGCAAATGCATACCTTGGAATGTACAAAAATATAGTGTTCTGAAAAAGGCACTAACATGGTTTCCCTTTGTCTGAAAATTTGTGTCCATATGTCAACTTAATGTCCATCCTCAAGGACAATACTTGCTATTTTAATTTTCATTGAGTCTTTTTCAACTTTTTCTGTCATTTTGTTAATTTTATTCCCTTTATGTGTGAGTTCTTATAAATTTTTTTCACTGCATAAACTTCTTCCTTACGTACAAAGAGGGGAAGTAGAATTTTGAAACAAGTTATGAAACCACACTTTACCTCCTGAAGGCCTCCAAAGCCCTTGTGACTTAGGGTCAATGCGACCACAAGTTACAAGGGCTTCTCTTCCTCACTTCAGTTTCGAAGAAGGTTCAAAGTGACAAACAAAATGGTTTTAGTAGGATATTAACTATAATCACACTTACAACACAAACAATTTTTCACAAACTTGCAAACCTCTTCCCATCTTTACTTTTTCTACTCTCTAAACCCATTTTTATACCCAGTCCTTGATGTGTTGCCAATTAAACTGACTAGTTGCTCCTCCAGCAGTTTTTTATTTGTATCACTTACTTACCGCCTTTTTTGCTGCTGTCTCAGTTTAAATATTATTGAAATGTGTTGCTGCCATCAAATTCTAAATCAACCCATTTTTTTCTAAAACAAAATGTACATTTATTTTCAGTTTAAGCATTTGATATTTACTATGTTCCATTGTTTCTAAAATATGAGCTTACGAGATTTGCAAATTGTTGCATTTTGTACTTTTCTTGCATTGTACACAATATTCAAATTTTTTTGGAATTGGATTTCTTAACATGCAAATCTTTGTTTTGGTTTTATCAAAAATACAGTGTAAGAGACAGGATAACGAATTCATTCATTAATGTATTTGCTTTTTCTTTCCACAGTTTAAGAAGTTCATCTAAGGCAAATTCCAATTTAACCATAAATTACCTGGCACCTGAAGTCTTCACACAAGGCACCTATGAGGCAAAAAGGTTGTTTGTTTTCTGTCTTAGCTATTATAACAATACTTTTTAAGCCAACAATTTAGATTTTTAACAATGTACATATGCAGTATAATCTCACCTTTTGTAAATTTATTTTCATTCTGTAGAAAAGAAGGAAAACTTATAAATTTGAATAATACTTACTATCGTACCTTTTATTTGTATGATTTTCTTTAATGTATCCATGAAAAAAAACAACTAAGCACTATTATCTGAGCTGTGTTTCCCATTATTGTATTTTTTAGTAACAGCTTTTAAAGTTATTCTGTTTCATACTTTGATCATCGAAGTATTTGATGCAGCTTCTAACATGTTTTAAATTTTTTGTTTTAGTGACATCTGGTCAGTGGGATGCATACTCTATGAGCTTTGCACAAAAGAACAAGCGGTAAGTAATACATGAAGTAGACAACTTGGAAAATGTATTATTTGTATGCTTTTATTTATTAGGGCTGCACAGCACTGTAACCTTGCCGCAATAAGGTTTTCAATTTATTTCTAATTCAAGCTTCCTACCACAGTCCAAAAACATGTTAGTGCAACTGATTATTCTAAACTGACCTCAGAAATGACTGTGAATGTAGGTGATTGTGTGTCTTTACACTGATTATGTGACCTGTTCAGAGTACACCCTGCCTCCTCTCCACTACTTGCTGGTATAGGTTCCAGCCCCCTTTTGGCCACAACATATGAAAAAAAAAAAAAAATGTTTGAAAAGTGAGTTATGATAAGCAAAGTAAAACACTGAAAGTACTTCAGTTTGCTGAACTAAGTAAAAAAATAAATCAAAATAACTGGCATGTGTTCATAATAAACTGCCAATAGATGCAACTATCTCGGATATGGAGCATTTTCTTTCAATTGTTATAAAGATTAAGTACGTTGATATTTTAATTTAAAGTGATAAACGTGGATATTAATATTTTTGTCCCTTGCAACAATAATTTTAGTTTTTTTTTTTTTATATATAAACCACAATTGAAAACAACTGCCACTGGACAAAATACTGTACAGAAGCTAAGGAAATACCAAGTCAAAAGGAGACCATATAAACCAGAACTAAAGTAAAAGTTGGCAAAACACATAATAACAATTATAAAAACAAATAGACAATAAAAATTACAGACAGTTTTCTTCTCTCACACTGTTTTAAATGCCATCGAGTACAAATTAGATTTAAAATTAGATTTGAAAACATCGACAGCCTGTCTGATATTTAGTGAAAGTTTGTTCAGCAGTTTAAGAGCTAAAAATACAAACGCCTGATCACTTCTGTGCACCAGTCAGGATCTTGGGACAACTAAAAGCAAATGATCATTAGATCTAATGACCATTAGCTGTCTTATGTGGAAGACACAAAAGACTGAAGGAGGTACACAAGAGTTTGCTCAGTTTGTTTTTTTATAGGTTTGTTCTGACTTTAATTTCTCCAATGCAAAATCTATGATTATTATAGGGTA
Organism: Kryptolebias marmoratus; assembly: GCF_001649575.2. Classification (NCBI taxonomy): domain Eukaryota; kingdom Metazoa; phylum Chordata; class Actinopteri; order Cyprinodontiformes; family Rivulidae; genus Kryptolebias; species Kryptolebias marmoratus. The sequence continues at coordinate 16,862,210 of NC_051438.1, read as the reverse complement.
ATCAATAAAAAGTGTTTTTCTTACCTAATAAAAATATATATAAAATCTTGCTCTACTGGTGATTTTCTTTTCAGTTCTCTGCAAAGACTGTAGACAAGCTCATTGCTAAGATAAATAGTGGTGAGCCCCCTGCTCTTCCAAAGGATAAGTTTTCACTGGAGTTCAACAGTCTTTTGAGTGATCTGCTGAAAAAAGACCCTCAAGAAAGACCAACAGCCAGTGAGATTCTGGCACATCCTATAGTTTTAAGGTGTCTGGTGATTAAGGTATGACATTTCCAGGAGTGCAATATTAAACTCAACATCTGCCTTTTTTCCCAATTCACACAATTGCATAATTCTGCCAATTTTTCCTTGACAGCTACACCAATTATGTGGTTGTAATTTTTGTCTAAACTTTATTTTAAAGATGCTGATTACTGACAATGTGTTTATTTTGTTTGGGATAATTCATTTCTCTAGTTACATTTTAAACAAAATTATACATTAAGGCTAAAGCAATGTGTAGTCAGAAGAAGTCAGTCAGATTTATTGTTTACTTTACAATTTCCTTTTTCATGTCTTCTTTAAGACATCTGTGTTATAGTTTGATTTGCCCTAATGTGGTGCATCTATAAAAACCTTTAAGACAAATTCTGCTTTGCTAACGAAATGTTTCTTTTTTTGTTTGTTTGTTTTGTTTTTGTTTAAGAGCAAAAAAACTATGGAGGAACTTCAGTCCAAGCTAGAACAGCTGAGGACTCTGGCTGATGGTTTGGAGCGTGTTCATGAGGGCACCACCGTTGGTAGTCTGACAGGAGGAGTGATTGGAGCTGTGGGAGGGATCACGTCCATAGTGGGGCTTATACTGTCACCATTCACGTTAGGAGCCTCACTTATTGTCACTGGGGTTGGTGTGGGGGTGTGTGCTCTTGGTGGAGTCGCTGCAGGGGCCTCAAACATCACAAATATGGTTAACCAGTCCTCTGATCGCAAATCTATTGACAGCATCATTAAAGATTTTAACCAGAAAATTAATGCAGTTGTCACCTGGCTCTTAGAGATTAGCAGCAGTTTACAAACTATCAGTCAATGTCCACAAACAAGTGAAATAGATGACAGCTTCAGAGATGAAGCCTTAAAGAGGCTTGGCTGTAGGGCAGGGAAAGGCCTTGGTGGCATTGCAGAACTCATCCGACTAACTAGTGTTTTGAACATTGGCAAGATTGCAGCACAAACATCAAGGGCAGTGCGTGTGGCAGAGGTAGCAACAGGTGTACTTTCTGGTCTATTTATAGCAGTGGACATCTTCTTCATTGCTATGGATGCAAAGGAGATTCACCACATTAAGCAAGCAAGGGAAGCAGACAATAAAGGTGCATGTTCTTCCAATTCTAATACTGAGACCAATGACACTGTGTCATCCTCAGACCAAACCACACTACTGTCTAGCACTGAAGAAATGTCAAACGCACAAGACCAGTCTCCCCCAAACAAAACAGTGGTCAGATCTGAGCTCATGAAATTTGTTCGATCAGTCAGAGAGGCAGCCAACAACTTAGAAGGAGTCTTGAATGAGTTAAAGACTATAATCTTATCTATCCCCTTATTTCAGGAAGACAGTGAATGGCAGAATATGGAACTGATGTAACTAATAGTTAACTTTAGTCAAATGAGAAGCACATTAAATCACTCCTGTAAGGCATGCAGAGACAATTCTGATTTGATGTATGCCCTTTATCATTTTCTGTCCAATGGCCTTACTATGTGCAAAATATTCAGTACAGTGGTTTAGACCAACACAACAAATTTTGGTAAGGTAGTGTATCATCGTTGGTTGTACTATGTTGTATATATTGTTATTGTATATTGTATATTGTAAATTGTAAATTGTAGACTTTAACATCAAAACTAAAGAATGTTGTATATCAAAATGCTAACTTTAGACTTAAGCTTTTTATGTATCATGATGGTTTGAAATCATAGATAGCTTTGTTCAAATAAGTTTTGTGTTATAACAATTAAGAACCTTCAGTAGAACTGATGGCTGTAGTATTTGAATTGATTAAGATTACTCACTCACCTACAGTATCTCAGCAGTTAGTGGGTAATAGGTAGGGTATATCCTGGACAAGTCACCATTCTATCACAGGTCCATCATAGAGACGTGTAAGAGAAACAGCATGCCCACAGACACACACTTATCTTTAGGGAGTTTAGAATTGCAAGTTAACCTAACATGTTTTAGACTAATGGAGGAAGCAAAATGACCCTAAGAAACTGTGCATAAGGAGAATTTTATTTTGATGTTGAGTACAAATGCATGACTGTAGCATTTAAAAAAGATAAAAGTAGTATTTTGTCTTAGATTTAAATATCATTTTCTTGAAATGTACGTAGATGTATTTGTTCTTTTTCTTATGCCAGTGATCTCATTCTGATTTATTCCCTAAACTTGACTGTTATAAAATGTTATTACTAAACACATGTTTATGTTGTTACAACCCGTACGACCCAGTTGCATATGCACACAGTTTTTATGATGTGGACAGCATAAAAACAAATTGTTCACATGGGTAATTTCCTTTTCACTATCAGAGGAAAGCTGACAAAAGGTACTGATCTGTGACACAAATACCTTTTACATAAACTGTATATTTCAGCTTATTGTTTTTTTTATTTTTTACAGAATTTAATTTCTCTTGTTTAAACAAATATGGGACAACTTTGGGCATGCTAATACTAAGTACTACTAAAACACAAGTTCAACGTTTATCTACGAATTTGTCATGGTTTTGATGTTTTTGTTTGGTTTTCTAGTTCTTGTTCTGCTTTGTTTCTTAAATTGTGTTCATGTCTTGTCACTTTCACCTCCCCCAGTAACTTGCCACGCCTCATTCTTCCATACCATGCTGTTCTGTTACATTCCAGTCTTTCATGCCACACCCACATTACCATAACAACTCAATCACTGCCATCATTCTCACCTGTTTGCAATCACTCACCTGTGTCCATTTTCCTCCTGATCCTCAGTCTTTAAATACCGGTCTTTGTCTTCATTCTCCACTGGGTCATTTCGTTCCGCTTTGCCTGTTTGTTCTTGTCCGTCTGGTTTTGCCTTCGCTCCTCGTTTTTGGATTTTGTTAGTGTTTGTTTTGCTGCCACGCCAGCCCTTTTGTTTGTATTTTTAGTTAATTAAAGTATTTACGTTCGTTAAAGTCATGCGTCTGCGTTCTGGGTTCGCCGCCATATCTCCACATTATGACAGAATTATAGGTTGTTGTTTATTCAGAACAAAAACACAAGTAAACAAGATTAACATTTATTCTATAATAGTTTTATTTGTATTTGGGACAACTACCATTTTTCAGTTGTTCCATTTGGTCAGTTGTGTCATTAAAGATGGGGTATAAACAAAGGAAGCTGGCTCAAAAAGGTTATGTGGCAGAAGATCAAAACTGAAAGGTATAGCTGGGCACATTGTATGCAATTGTTTACTTGCACAAGATTTCATTTAGAGTATTTAAGTATTATTTTTAGTGAAGATAATAGTTCCCCTCCCACAGCTGTGTTTTGTTACAAGAAACTTTTTACAATTTATCCTACTTTAGTGCTAAGACAAAGAATGCATTGTGTTATGTTTAATGAAGTTTCACTTATATTTACTTAGTATAAATTACATTTTAGAGCAGAGCAAGAGACAGTCACTGCCTTTGGGTCAGGAATACTATTTGCATACTATTTTGGTATGTAGTTTGTTTGCTATTTTGTGTATAATTAAGGAAAATAGTATTTTTGCTTAAATATTTTTTGACAACAATACAATAAACTTTTATTTTGACTAAACTGAGTAAAAAAAATTTGTTTAATTTTAACTTGTGTTGATTCTCAGTCACCCAGGATATGGTAAATCCCCAAAAAATAAAAAATAAAAAACAACTAGATTTCTACTTCTTAATTGCTCCTCCTTGGTCACGCACACGTGTCAAAGTCCATTCCTCAGGGGTCGCTTTCCTGCATGTTTTAGTAGTGTTCTTTTCTCAAAACACCTGGTTTAAATGAATAACTTGTGGTTGTGCTTCTGGACAACTTGGTGATTTGGTGAGGAAGTAGTTAAAACCATTCAAATCTGGTGTGTTGGAGCAGAAATACCTAAAGCTTCCAGGATAGTAACCCATGAGGCCTAGAGTTTGACACCCCTGCTCTAGAGAAAGATTGATCAGAAGGCAAAAGTGAAATGGAACAATTTAATGATAGAATATTGTTTTGGTCTGTAATCTCATTCTGACTTCTTTCATAAAGTTAAAATACTGTTGTTACTGTATACCTGAATTCAATAAACAACTTAAGACCTAAAGGTAACCACATGGTTATGTTGTTACTAACCTCACTAATCTGGGGCTTATAAACACAGTAACATGAAAAGTAGCTGCCCATAGGCGTAGTTTAGTTTCTCCTTCCCAATTTAAGTGTAATTATTGACTCACATTTGTTTGTCAGAGGAAAGCTGAAACGAGTTACTGGTCTGAGAGACAAGTAGGATTTGCATTTGGGTGTGTACATAAACTCCATATTTCAGCTTACCTGGTTTATTATTCTTTCTTTTACTGAATTCATTTGCTTTTCTTTAAATAAACTAGAAAAACTTTGGTAATGCTAATACTAAGTAATACTAATAAACAGATTCAATGTTTATCTACAAATTACAGGTTGTTGTTTAATCCGACCTAAAACACAGGTAAAAAAGATGATCATTTTTTCTACAATAGTTTTATTTGTATTTCTGACAACCTGACACCTTTCAGTTGTTTAATTTGGTCAGTTCTGTCATTGTGAAAGAAGATTAAAATAAGGAGAAAAACAAAGCAAACTGGCACAAAAGGTTATGTGACAGAAAGAAATAGCTAGGCACGTTGTATGCAATTGTTTATTTACAAAAGATTTAATTCAGAGTATCTATTTTATTTTTCATCAAGATATTATTTCCCCTCCCCCAGTTGTGCTTTGTTACAAGAAACTACTTGCAAATGTTCCATCTTCCATGCCAAAACAAAGAATGCATTGCATTATGTTGAATTTAGTTTTACTTTCAGTTACTCAGTATAAATTACAGCTCTCTGGTTGGACATTTCAGAGCAGAGCAAGAGACAGACACTGCCTCTGGGTCAGGAATACTATTTGCATCTTGGTATGTAAAACTTTTATTCTAACTAAATTGAGTTAAAAATACTGTTGAATTTTATGCTGGTGCAAATTCTCTGTCACCTAGGACATGGTAAGTCAAAAAATAAATAAATAAAAAAAACAACAACTGAACTTCTACTCCTTCATTGATTTAAAGGACTGATCACAAGGCAAAGATCAAATGGGACAAATTAAAAGTAAAATATTGTTCTTCAACTGTTTTCTCTGGTTTGACAGGTTGTGTCATTCGAAACAAAGAATAAAGATGGGAACAGAACAAAGTAAACTGACAGAGGAAGGATATGTGATATCAAAAGAAACAGAAAATTATGTTATTGCAACAAAGGATAATAATTCATATTTCATAAAGAAGATCTTCCTAAAAGAGGTATGTTAAGAGTTTAATCTCATTTACTCTATGCAAAACAATACAAATATCAAAAATTCAAAACATAATTTTAACTTTTGTGAAAAATGTTATATGACACATTATTTCTCTCATACCAGACACAGTAATGTTTGCTTTTACTTTCAATATCAAGTTTTACCTGTTGCATCAGGAAATATGTCACAAGCAATTCTGCAGTCAATAACCACATCCTCTTACTGCGTCCTGTTGGATAAAGACTCTAATCCACATTGTTGGTTACTTAAAGATCACCAATTAATAATTTTTATTTTATTTATTTTTTGTCTTGGAAGTTTACTTTTACAACCAAACAAGTTCAGATAATTTCAGTGCATTGTCATTAGTTCAGTAAAAGAGGAACTGTTTTTTTAGGATTGATTGTATGATTAGGAGATTAGTGTTAGGGAAACGTAAAATTTACTAATAAGATTTATTGACAGGGTGTCTGAGAAGGGTCAAATTGCTCTTAAAGTTAAACAGCCCACCAATTATGACAAAACTGACGTCCTTGCTCTTTCTTGCTTATAATCTTTTTTAAAAGACTTTCACATGTAATTCAACCACATGTTGAATTCCATTAAGATATGTGTTGAGTTTATTTTACATCTAAAATTGCACATTGATAGAAATGGATCCAAATTATCTGTTACTAAGGTCAGGAGGCTAACTGTGAGACATATTACACATTCCACACAGTGTGTGTAAACGCTGATGTTTTTTGCTGCTTGTGTTATGTAACATTCTGTGCAAAGGTTTGAGTAAAGAAAGCCAGACTTATAGTATGGTGTATAATGGTATGGTGCCATCCGTCTGTCCATCCATCTTTCTGTCTATGGAAGATTTCTTATTCAAGCTCTAAATTGATAACTCTTTAACATAGAAATGTCAAATTGCTCAGCTGGACACGTCATGGGTCAAGAATAAGCACTACTGATTTCAACAGCGTCAAAGGTTAAGGTCACGGATGACCCATTTGTGAAAACCTTGTCCGTGCTCTATCTCTAGACACATCCATTCAGGATTGTTGTGTGAGAGAATTCACACTTTGGATTTTGATTATTCTGACAATTCACTGACGGACATATTATGTACCCTTGGAGGTACTCTTGTTTCATATGTGTTGTTTTCTTTGCTCTTGCACTGTTAAAACTGCTTTTCTACTGGTAACATTAAAGCTGCTAAACTTTTGCTGCTGTCTGCTATAATGTGCTATTCTTTACAAATGTGTAGAACAAACCAAACTGATCTGTTCTATAAGTCTTGACTCCTAGAACATCTCCTTCTTAACATTGTTTAACTCTTTCAAACTTCATTTAAAAAAATAACTAAAGATTTACAATAAATATCCAGGTACAGAGTCCACCATTGTTGTTGATTGTAAATGTCACATGAATACATCTCAAGACATTTATAATGAATTTGTGTCAATTGTGCAACAATTGGCCACTGTGACGGTGCCCTGGTGGTGCAAAAGTAAACATGCATATCCTTATAACTGGTCCATAGTGCGACTAACAGCCCCTTTTAACCCAGAGAGTCCTTTTAACTATTTAGTTTGAAAACACCTGATGACTTTTAAGTGATTTCAAAAAATAAAAATTCTGTCTTAATAACAAATAATGTTTTTTTGCTAACCAAAGATAATAAATAAACTAGCTCTCATGAAACTATGCTATGTTGTACTAATACATGTACATTTTTTAACAGCTACCTAAACAAACTGCTGCACAATTATCCTCAGACATAGAAATCCTCCAGAAAACAAACCATCCTCATTTTGTGAATATGAAGAACTCTTTTAAAGGTAAGTTTTAAAACAAAGTCAAAGGTTTTATGTTAATTTGATCAAATGCAATGTCTGTGCAGAATTGACTCCACTGCTTTGTTTGTTTAATAAAAAGCTTTTCAAACTTTCAAATACAAAGTACATTTTTTCTCTTTAAAGATGAAAAAGAAATGGTTTACTATGTAGTGATGGACAACTGTCAGGGAGGAAACTTTGCTGATGAGATAAGAAAACCAGAGTCTCTAGAAGAGGCCAAGGTATGGCACTGTAACACACATTTTGAGATGGATTTTTGGTAAATACTACATTACAACAGTATTACTCCCAATGTAATGAAACTTTTTTGTCACTACTTTTTTTGTCATATTGTGGTTTTGTAGGTACTGAGCTGGATTGTCGAGATCTGTATGGCACTGAAAGTCATTCATGAAGCAACTTTGCATCACAAAAATCTCACACCAAAGGTGCTACACAAGCAGAATTACACAAATCGCATACAAAAAAGCCAATATATCATATGTGTTCAACGAGATTTTATGTAAAATTATGAGATGCGTTTATTGCAATAGTGTAATATTAAATTTTTTGTGATTTGAACCACCTATTTGTGAACTATTTTACACATGTACACACACAGACACACACTCACAGACCTTAAATGTTTTTTAGTATTACTGGTATAATACAGGTAGAGAGTTTATAGGATATAAAGTTTATATAATATAAAATGAAAATATAAATTAGTAATGATACTGCTTTATATACTTTATGAACATACACAGAGGTATACACACACACACACATATATATATACCTCTGTGTATGTTCATGAAGTTAATTTATATTTACATTATTCTCTTTGTGCAGAACATTCTTTTAACAGAATTTGGAAAAGTGTGCATTGCTGGATCAGGAAACATCCATGAGAGGTAATGTACAACATCTGTATTTAGGTATTTGCAAACCAGTACCCTACTAATATACTCTAGTAATACCAGAATAAAGTATTAGCAAGGCCCTCCTAGTTTTCATTGACTGGCTTCCTTTTTTAGGGCTGTGTTCTAATTGGGCTCAGGACAGTCACTGATTTTTTTTTCCTGCTCTCGGTGAAGGTGGATGCTCTTACTGCTTTTACTGATGTGTTGCAAATAATAGTTGCAAAATGCTCCTCCAGCATTTTTTTTTATTTGTATCATGTACTTGAAGACTTTTTTGCTCCAGTGTTTATATTTTTGAAATGTGTTATTGCCAACAAATTCAGAATTAACCCTTTTTTTTAGTTTAAGTATTTTATGTTTATTATATTCCACTGTGTATAAAATATGTGTTTATGAGCTTTGCAAACTGTTGCATTCTGCTTTTATTCATATTGTGCACAATGTTCCAATTCTTTTGGAATTGGATTTGTAAAAATGCAAACGTTTGTTTTGGTTTTGACAAAATTACTGTATAGGAGACAGGCTAAAGAACTAATTCAGTGTATTGATATATTTGTTTTTTTCCCACAGTTCAAGAAGTTCATCTAAGGCTATTTCAAATACAGTCCTTAATTACCTGGCACCTGAAGTCTTCTCAGAAGGCACCTATGATGCAAAAAGGTTTTTTAGCTATTTCTAATAAGATTATTTAAGCCAAGAATAAAATTGTTTGCAATGTACACATACAATGTAGTCTTACCTGTTGTAATTTGTATTTTTATTCTGTAGTAAAGTAAGAAAATCGATGAATTTGAAACATACTTAGTATTATACCTTATATTTGCATGATTTTCTTTAATATACCCATGAAAAAAATCTGAGCATCATTATCTGAGCTGTTTTCCATGATTATAATTTTTAATAACAGCTTTTCAAGTTATTGTCTTACTTGTATATCATACTTCATTATCAGAACTTGGTGCATCTACTAACATAAAAAATATATATTTTTAGTGACATCTGGTCAGTGGGATGCATACTCTATGAGCTTTGTACAAAAGAACAAGCGGTAAGTAATACATGAAGTAGACAACTTAGAAAATTTATAATTGTTACATTTTTTGTTTGCTCTTATTGATTAGGGCTGCACAGCCCTGTAAACTTGCCACAATAAGTTTTTCAATTTAAACTTAAAGTTCAGGACATTTTGTGTGTAGTATGCAGCTTATCCCCATGGACACATGGCTTTTCTTTGATTTTACTAGCTATCCCCCACAGTCTGAAAGCATAATAGTGCAACTGGTGATTCTAAACTGACCTCAGAAATGACTGTGAATGTAGGTGATTGTGTGTCTTTACACTGATTCTGTGACCTGTCCAAAGTGTGCCCTGCCTCGTCTCCACTACTTGCTGGTATAGGCTCCAGCTCCCTTTAGGCGTTGAACATAATGCAGCAGGGTTTGTGAAAATATCACTGATTCAACAAGTTAGAGTTAAAGAAAGTCTAGAATGGAGTCAGATAAAATGTATTAAAAAGGTTAAGAACTATTTGGAATTTGAAATCTTTTCCTTTTTTAACCTATCAAAAAAAACAAAACAAACAAGTGAAGCACATTTGAAATTTAGTGGTAAAAAAAAAGCTTTAAGGGGCAGGTAAAAAAAAGTGATTAACATGGATAGTAATATTAATAGTAATATGTAAAACTCTACTATTTGTTTGTTTTTTTCAGTTCTCTGCAAAGACTGTAGACAAGCTCATCCCCAAGATAATTAGAGGTGCTTCCCCTGCTCTTCCAGAGGACAAGTTTTCACTGGAGTTCAACAGTCTTTTGAGTGATTTACTGAATAAAGACCCTCAAGAAAGACCAACAGCCAGTGAGATCCTGGCACATCCTATAGTTGTAAGGTGTCTGGTGACTAAGGTATGACATTTCCATGAGTGCAATATTAAACTCAACATCTGCCTTTTTTCCCAGTTGACCCAACTGCATAACTCTGCCATTTTTATGTATTTATTTTTTTGCAGGGTTATTTGCTACACCAATTAAATGGTTGTAATTTTTGTCTAAACTTTATTTACAGATGCTGATTACTGACAGTATGATTTGTTTGTCATGATACATTTCTCTAGTTACATTTCAAACAAGGGTATCTAATAATGCCAAAACAATGTGCAGTCAAAAAAAGTCAGTCAGATTTATTGTTTACTTTATGAAATCTTTGACCACATCTTCTTTAAGACCTCTGTGTAATAGTTTGATTTGCCCTAATGTGGTGCATCTATTAAAACCTTTCAGACAAATTCTGCTTTGTTTCTGAAATTCTGAAATGTTTCTTTTCTTCTTTTCTTTGTTTTGTTTTGTTTTGTTTTGTTTAAGAGCAAAACATCTATGGAGGAACTTCACACCAAGCTGGGACAGCTGAGGACTCTGGCTGATGGTTTGGAGCGTGTTCATAAGGGCACCACCGTTGGTAGTCTGACAGGAGGAGTGATTGGAGCTGTGGGAGGGATCACGTCCATAGTGGGGCTTATACTGTCACCATTCACTTTAGGAGCCTCACTTATTGTCACTGGGGTTGGTGTGGGGGTGTGTGCTCTTGGTGGAGTCACTGCAGGGGCCTCAAACATCACAAAGATGGTTAACCAGTCCTCTGATCGCAAATCTATTGACAGCATCATTAAAGATTTTAACCAGAAAATTAATGCAGTTGTCACCTGGCTCTTAGAGATTAGCAGCAGTTTACAAACTATCAGTCAATGTCCACAAACAAGTGAAATAGATGACAGCTTCAGAGATGAAGCCTTAAAGAGGCTTGGCTGTAGGGCAGGGAAAGGCCTTGGTGGCATTGCAGAACTCATCCGACTAACTAGGGTTTTGAACATTGGCAAGATTGCAGCACAAACATCAAGAGCAGTGCGTGTGGCAGAGGTAGCAACAGGTGTACTTTCTGGTCTATTTATAGCAGTGGACATCTTCTTCATTGCTATGGATGCAAAGGAGATTCACCACATTAAGCAAGCAAGGGAAGCAGACCATAAAGGTGCATGTTCTTCCAATTCTAATACTGAGACCAATGACACTGTGTCATCCTCAGACCAAACCAAACTACTGTCCAGGTCATTGATGCAAGAGTCTAGCACTGAAGAAATGTCAAACGCACAAGACCAGTCTCCCCCAAACAAAACAGTGGTCAGATCTGAGATCATGAAATTTGTTCGATCAGTCAGAGAGGCAGCCAACAACTTAGAAGGAGTCTTGAATGAGTTAAAGTCTATAATCTCATCCATTCCTTTATTTCAGGAAGACGGTGAATGGCAGAATATGGAACTGATGTAACTAAATAGTTACATTTTGTCAAATGAGAAGCACATTAACTCACTCTTGTAAGACATGCACAGAAAATTCTGATTTGATTCATGCCATTTATAATATTCTATCTTGTGGCCTTACTATGTGCAAAACATTTAGTACAGTGTACCATTTGGGTAAGGTGGTGTACCATCGTTGGTCGTACCATATTGTGGCGTTTATCATGAACAGTTGTACTTCTGAGACCGTAATCTAGGCATGGTATATTGTAGATTTTTATATCAAAACTTAAAAAAAAACCATTGTTTATCAAAACACATACTTTAGTCTTTTAGCTTTAGCTTTTTTAGATTTTTATTTATCATGATGGTTTGAAATCATAGCCAGCTTTGTCCAAATAAGTTTTGCAATATAACAATTAAGAACTTTACATTTCCTTTATAAAGTATATAAAGCAGTATCATTACTAAATATGAATAATATTTATCCTAAGGGGTGACATTATATAGCTTTACTGTGGTATTTTAATCAAAAACTAATCTAACAAATTGAAAATTACCTGTTTAAGCTTTTTTTGTCATCAATATTTAGGATGGGGTTTACTGTTACTTTACAGTTATAAAGCTAATGGTTAACAGGGGTTAAATAACATTTTTTTCTCAATGTCAATTAAAAAAAATGTAAATCTCAAAATATCTTTTGTTATGAAGGTCTTGTTTTTATTTTCTATTTTTATTGCTTTATTTTTCACTAAGTTGTTTATATAATAAAAAAAGGAAAGACAGGTTTACTTTAAAGTTCAGTTTATAATGCAGAACAGTTTCAAAACCATTGCTTTAGTCTTGGCTATTAATTCATTCAATAATGAAAAGTAGTAGCTGCGCCCATATGGTTATTTTAGTTTCTTTTTCACTATGTAAGTGTAAATACTGGATCACATTTGTTTGTCAGAGGAAAGCTGAGAGGAGTTACTGATCTGAGAGACAAGAAGGATTTGCATTTGGGTGTGTACATAAACTCCATGTTTCAGGTTACTTGTTTGTTTTTTTTTACTGTATTTTTTTTTTGTGCTAAATTTAATTTACACAGTTAATAGTTTTATTTGTATTTTCGACAACCTGAAATTTTTCAGTTTTTTCATTGAGAAAAAAAGAGTAAAATGGGGGACAATCAAAGCAAATTCAAACAAAACGGCTATGTGACACAGAAAGAAACTGGTTTTACTTTGTGAGAGGAAACCAGAAAACCCAGAGAAAACTTACATATTCCTTGAAAGAACATGTAAACTTCATATGTAAATGCTAACCAATGTACCATGTCTTTTATACACCTGATGCTATAAATATATTCAATCCTTATTTGTGCAATTCTTTCTTTGTTTTTTTTTTCCGTCTCTTTCTTTTTCTATCACTGTTTCACTTTTTTTATTTCCCATGTACATCAGTGAGTGTGTGTATTCATGCCAATTTAATTTAGTTGATGAGGTATCTGGAATCTTAATGCCAACAGTGACTAGGGGAGATTGTCTTATTCTGGGTCATTTTTTCCATCTTTTTGTTTGAGTATCTTTGTGATCTCTCATAGAGGGATTATATAAATGCTGATACAGGCGAACCAGGTCCGCAAGAGCACCAAAATCTTCCATTTTGAATGGCGCGTGGTCCGCACGAAGTTACAAAATTCTTACTTTATAATGACATGTTTGTTTATGAATGAAGTATTACTATAAAGTTTCAAAGATTTAATTCTCCTACTAAAGAATATTTGATAAAGCTGAAATGTAGATCTGAAATTAATTAAAAAGACTTTTGGAAACAGTTATTTCATTCAGTGGTCAGTGATTTTGCTGTCCGTAATAATTCAAATTTGTTTGTTTACAAATAAAATTAGAAAAACAGCTTTTATTTTCATCATGGTGACACTAATACTCAATAATGAGAAAAATAGACAAAAGCTGTCAGTGTGTGTTTCTTTTTTTAAACATCAATAACAGCAGAAAAGCAGCCAAATGCTAGCTTTACAGAATGATTCAGTGTGGTCGGTTTGCATTCAATGTATTATTGTCTCTAAACAGGACTATCTCAGTTTCAACACAGAACAATGCATGATACAGTTGAATATATAACTGCCTGTGGAAACTCAATAAAAACAGCTAATGGAGAATTCTGTTGAGTAAACCCTCGGTGTGGACTTGTGACCTGTTCAGGGTAAACCCCGTTTTTCCCTCAATGACCACTTGAGATAGGTACCAGCTCCCCTGCGATCCTGCACAGAGAAGGGTGAAGAAAATGGATGGATGTAAATCCTCCAGGTGACTTCACAAGAGTGCTGGAGTTGGCCAGGTGTTGTCTCTTGTGTAATGGAAGGTCCAGGTCAACAGATCAGTCCAAATCCAGCTGAGCTAGCATGAGCTCAACACTAGCTTGAAAACAAAATGTTTGTCCACAGTCTCTTGAACCTAAAATGGAGTGTTATAAAGGGGCTTCAGAGGTTTAACTGAAGATAAAATATGGCCCTCCAACTATAGGGTAGGGAAATTAGATTGTTGGAGGCAAGAGGTGAGGTGAAGACCAGAGCTAAAAACATTATTTATTTATAGTTCAAAGGTTTGGTTCATTCATGGTTTTCAAACTAAGAAATATTTGAACTGCAATGACATCTTGTGGAACCTAAATTAGCTGCTGATGAATCTATTTAGCAAATGACAGCTGAATATACGCTGTTTTTGTGCTGATAAAATACAGGAGCCTGTTGTTCCTCTTGACACATTATTCAAGACTGGCTTGAGAAGCAACTTTATGGATCAATGAACTACATTTAAAAAAATAAGCATGGCTAGACATCCTGAGAATAGTACACAGTGGATCAATGTTTGCGCTTCCAAAACCTGCAACAACATTCAGGAGACAATGTGTGAACATCATGCTGCAGTTCACCAAACTATGTAGCAAAGGTCCTTAGGGAACCTTAGGGAATATCATTGAGAACAACAGAAAAATGTTTCGCTGTCAAGTGGTTTGGTGCACCATCATAAGTAAAGAAAATAATGGGAGGGACAGGAAGCCAGCACAGTTCACATTAACCTGATTAAACCAGCTCTCGGGCACTGAGAAACATGGAACTTTTCAGTGCAACTTCATATGGACAGTTGCCCTTTTTCATCATATTTCTTCTGTCCTTGTCATATCAAGTTAATTGTTACTGAGAGTTTTTCAAGGGTTTTGATTAAAATGATTAAAATCAGAATCATCTTCTAGGAACGTTACATTGAAGGAAAAAGTATCAGAAACATATTAGTGATTGAACTGTCAAAATCTGTGCAGATATTTTTGCAGTGTGGAGCAGCTGCTGTGGACCAGAGCTAGTAGTACAACTCTGCAGGTAAGCCTTAGTAAGGGCTGTGAAACTGGAATACTTACCTTGATGCTAAATGTAACAATAGCTGAGAGAAAACATCCATCATGTTCTTTACCCACTTTGTCCTGTTTAGGTTTGCGTGAAGACTGGAGGCTATTCCAGAAGTGAACGAGCAAGAGTTCAAGTAGGGTCACACAAAAACGAAAGACAAGCAGCCATACATGCACATACTCACAACTCAGGTCAATTTAGAATCACCAGTAAACCTTACACGTATGTTTTGGACTGAGGGAAGAAACTGCAAAACACACACACACACACACACGTATGAGGAGAACATGCCAAAACCACTCAGGAGGGGCCATGCTGAGATTACCTGTCAGAGCCAGAAGACATTTTCTATGCACATCCCTAGTCACCACGCCAGAACTGGATGAGCTGGTGTCATAAAACATTTATCAGATTTACCATTTGGAATGGCTGTGAGATGGAGAACCTGGCCTTAGGTAACCTAAAACTACACTTTGAGATTTTGTTTCCTAGTTTCAAATTTTCAGAGCATTTCTCTGTGAAATTGGTATTGACAAAGGAACACACAATTATTTTGTAATTTTTAATATCGGAACACCCAGTCTGAATATGACATTGATTTATCAACCATTCAAATGTGATCCTATGCACAAGTCCTGCAAAACATCTGTTAACTTTAGGTTTCAAGATGCTGTAGACTCTGCAGTCAGTTTTATTCTGCCTACTGTGCAGTGTACTGAAGTGGTTGGTGAGTCTCCTCAGGCAGGTAAAAGGCATATTTGCCAATAAAATAAAAAGATATTATCAAAAGAGACTTGTTTGTTAAAAAAAAAAAAGTCATTGCCCATGGTGATCATTTTTTTATTTAATTTATTTTACTTTGCTACCCTTGCTTTTTAATAAATGATCAACATCACAATCACTGATAAATTCTGACATTAAACATACAGTCAGTAAACTTTGTTGTAGAATATATTCAGTAGTAATACATAATACACCCTGGTACTTATGGGGTGCCTACCAAGTACTGACAGGTTATAATACAGGGTACTTACAGGGATATTAGGCAGGATATTTGTGAGGTACTTACAGGGTACATTACTCTGTAAGTACCTTGTATGTTACCTCATAGGTACCTTGATGTCACTCCATAAGTACTATGTAGGTACCATGTATGTTATCTCTTAAGTACCCTGTATTTTACCTGGTAAGTGCCCTGTATGTTATCCTATAGGTAGCCCCTAAATACCCTGTATGTGACCCTGTAAGAACTGTGTAAGTACCTTCTGTACTATGTTTTGCTACCAGAGTTTCTAAAAACTCTAAAATATGATCAGCAATCTGTACAGATATTAAAAAGCTGTTAATCCATCATGTTTTTTTTGTTCAAGTGGTTTTCATTCTTCGTCAGTTTTTGCAACATCACCCACCATTTCCTTCCTCTTTCATACCACCCAATTCTCTGGCACCAGTGATGGAGTGAGTTTGCGGATTTTACTGTTTGTCATAAAAAAGAGGTTTTCACAGATGAATGAAAAGGTTTTGAGGGGAAAAAAGCACAGAGAAAAAAATGGTTCTTGATGGTTGCTAGTTTCCGCTCCCCTGCATGGGGCGTTATACATTTGGTTGTTCTTTTGTCCTTGTGTGTGTGTGTGTGTGTACAAACATTGTGTGGCTGTGTTAGTGCTCGTGTCTCATTTGCAATCACACTTTTGTGTAGTATCCATGTTTTGTGCTGGCTTGTGTCCTGATACCATTTAAATTGTTGTGTTTATCTGATGTTTTGTAGTATAGTGTGAGCAGAAAAAGGAAGAGACAAACTTATTTTCTTATTGAGAACAAAAAACAAAAAGTGAAATTGAAGTAAAATGATCCTGAGTTTTGCTATGAAACACAAATATCACTACATAAACACACATTGGAAGAAAATACTTTGGAGAAAGCACAAGTTTCTGTGTTCACTGTTGTTGAAAATGTACATTAAGAAGTTCAGGTGTTCAGAGTATTTAATATTCGAAGCACATCCAGTGTGTGTGTGTCTGTCTAGTTGGTTTAATTTTTTTATTACCATGTTTATTTTAGGAGAGCAGATACTGAAAAATGAACACATTACAGCATTTCAAATGGCCATAATAATGCTACAGTGTGGTAATTAGCACTTCGGCTACAGCTGTAACTCGTATTTTACTCACTTACACATTCATTTCTCTTTTCAAGTCAATTCCTGACAAGAATTTTAACACAAGTTTATTACAAAGTAAAAGGATCTGGCGAATGATGGCAGCTCTATTTGTACATAATTTTGTTGGCCATTTGTTTTGAGCTGAATGATGACAGCAACATATAATGGTGTAATAGAAAGGTTTTCAGCAGTACGAGGGCTGCCTAATTAATTCATCTCCTCTTTGCACAGCAGAAAATTTAATTAAGTGTTTGGCATTCTGAAAGCTTGGTTAGATGAATGGAGACATGGATAAGTGTGCATGAAGTAAGTATTTTCATATCTATATCTTCTTCTTGTACTACTGTACTTACAAGCTTTTTTCTAAGCTCAGTGAAGTCCATGTTTATTGTACATTTGTGTTGTCATGTATATCTGACAAATACGTCCTGTTTTCTTCTTTTTATTATTGCTCACTGCTATGAAGAGCCTTGGGATCATAGCCATGCAATTGTCTGGGTCTCTGTGTGCATGTGTTTGTTTGTCTGTTAGCAAAATATCTCTAGGGGTCACTAGGCACATTAATACAAAACTCTCAGAAAGTAACTGTTGTAGCTTAGAGTGATTCCCAACACATAGTCTGAGCCCTAACTGATTGTGCAAGATCTGTTTTTAAAACGTTGTCATTAACTATCAAAGTCAACTGTGTCTTTCTGTTAGCAAAATATCTTATGACTCACTGGACAGATTTTGATAAAGCTCTATGAAAGAAATCACTGAATGCTCTGTACATCTATAACTGATTAACTTTTGGGGTCATTGAGATTCAGAATGAATGCCAAAGCTAACTCACTTTAATAAACACAAAAATGGCCATTCGGTGTGGCAGTAGCTGAGTTTCATCCCTAATACATACTTGAGTGCTACCAGTTCATGTGAGGTCTTTGTTCACAGCTTTAGCATGCAAAGCAACCAGCTTTTTATTTATTTATTTATTTATTTATTTATTTATTTATATTTATTTTTCTAATAGTACTCTAGTTTTACTTTACAAATAGTAGCTGGCAATTAAGAAATTACTGATCCATTAATTTTACATTAAAATGCATGGCAGTGTCTTCTACAAGTAAAGCAGTAAACCAACCACTACTCCACCATTTGTGGCTCTCATGATAGAAAATTACACCATCCCTTTTTGTCTCTAGAGTGTGAAGGAAGAAACTAAAGACCAGCTGGGAAAAATGCAGAAGACCAAGAATAAATAGAAAAATTAAAGATAATGGACATGTATGTCTGTTGGGTTTGTTAGTTTTGTTTTTATCCTACCCACAAAGTTTGAGTCACATTTGTCAAATTTCTGTCACACTGGACTCATATATGTCAAAGACAAGTATTCTACTTACTTGGTTAAAATCAGATCTAAGGGACTCTAGAACATAACATGAAGTTGTGATTTTTAAAAAAAAAAAGAGATAATCAGTGAGAATTTAAAGTTATTTAAATCCTTGTGTTTCTTAAGTTAAATTTATCCACTATCCTCAGCAGTTCATCCACTGTCTCTTGATTTTTTTTATTCTTTATCTTAGCAGTCTTGTTTAAACTTGCTTTACATCAGCATGTCTTAACAAATATAAAACATCAAGCTGTTTAAAAGAATATTATACAAACAACAAAAAAAAATTGTGAATAATAAAAGATCAAAAAATAAATAAATCTTGAGACCAACTGAGCTGCTAAATTAGTCATTGATAACTGTATTAATTCCTGGTAGCAGCAAGTGAAAATATATTTAATTTAAATATATTTTAGTTAAACTTTTTATTGTTTTATTTTTACCTGTATATCAACTGTGAATGCATTTCACCTCCTGTACAGGAATGTGTCTCAGAGCTAAGCAGAAATATGCAAATTATTTATTTCTGCTTCATGTTTACTGACAATAACTTTATATACAGTATTTTTTTTTCACTGAATCTGCAGGGATGCTTGTCAGTCAAACTTCCTATTTTATCTCTTCTGCTCTCCTCTCTTCTCTGTGTCTCACACACGTATGAGCTGTCAATAACTTTCTCACCCGTCATTGTGCATTCCAATCCAACTTTAAACCCTTTTCCCACTGACTTTGTTTTCCAAGCCGTCCTGTGGCTGAATTGCACAGGTGAATATAAATAAGGAATAACTGATTATTAAACAGCATAGTGGTGGAACTGCAACACAAAACTCATGTAGTGGCATATACTGTACACAGTGTTTCTTTTTTTCTGTTTGTTTGTTTCATTTTAGTTTGGCTTTGATTAAGGTTTTATATAATGTAGAGTAAAAGTAAGACAATGTGTAGCCAGAAGTGCAGCATTTCTTCTGGGGTCCTGTAGGTTTTTAGGCAGGCCTTTGCCTTGCCTACTTTTAAGAGCCAGGCCTGTAGCTGCCTTTAACAAGTTGGTCTTTGTGCATGTTGGCTGTGAAACTGGCCTCATCTAAGCTGTTTTGTTATCTGGCGAGCCAACAACCTGGGGGCTAATGTATTAAAGATTGCTCGGCCACTGGTTTCTCTGTTTCTGCTACACTCTTCAGTCCAGACACATTTTGGGCACTGCTCTTTTGCTTTAGGTTATGTGATTCAAATTATTTTGTGAAGATATATAAGTTTTCCCTCCGAGAGAGGATATTTTTCCTTTTTCAGTAAATTGGTAATGGATACTGTCTCCGTGTTGCAGGTGTGGTCAGGAGAAAGATGGCGGTGTTGCTCACTGTAGCTCCTACTCCTTTAGAGTGTTTTTTTTTAACCAACTCTTGTATTTTTTTGTTGTTGGTTTTCTTTTTGAGAGCTTGCATTGTTTAGTTCATTGCCACGGGCTTCTTTGTGATTTTATGCAAGTAATGAAGGTCACAGTTTTAATGCTTATTTTATATTTTCTAGGATAAATATTGAAATGTGGGGAAAGCGCTTGTCTCAGCCTCTTCTTTCTGTCACTACTCACTTTCTGACTTTGGCAGGCAACACAATACATTAGTATTTAGGTTTGAACATTAAAACACTTTTGGTTGCCTTTTTCATTATAATAATATGTGAACAGAAAAGCATAGTTATGGAGATTTTTGTTTTTAAGATGTATTACAATAAGGTTGTGGGAAATTATTAACATCAGTGACAGAAAAGAAAAGTTTTAAAAATTCTGCTTTAGTCAAAGTAAAGTACACAATGTTGAACGAGAGAACAACCTTTGATTGCACATTTAGTCATGTCTCTGTGAAAAGGAATGTCCTTTGATTATTCTAAACCTTTACTGACTAAAACTATTTTACACGGAATCAATTTCAATAACATTCACCATTTATTTTGAAAAATCAACACTTTAGCAATGTGTTGATTTGCTTATTTTTTGTACCAAAGCATATTTGTGTGCCAAGTAAATTAGTCTGTAAAGATGCCATCACATTCCCACAAGCTGCCTGGTCTTAAGATGAAATTATTGTTGCTCTCTGTTTGACATTTTGCAAATGCTTTACTTAAGTTTGTGCTGGAGGAATGCATTTTCACTGCATGATATTTAGTTCAGATGGCTGGAGAGAGGTACCAGCTCCCCGTGACCCGGAAAGGAGAAATGGGAAAAATGGATGGATGGATGGATGGATGGATATTTGGTTCATGACCTGCAGAATTGATATCAAATTTTTAAAGGAAAATTTTAAAAAAGGATCTCGCACAATCTGTTAGTGCTCAGAATATGTGTAAGGGATCAGTTTCAGCTACTATCACACTCAAATTTAGCTTCATATCTGTGGAATTGGCTGAGTTATAGTCATTCTTTTGTGTTTTTTAAGCCAGTTGGCTGTGGCAGCCAATCTGAACTGGGTTGACCTCCAATGTTAATCAGCTGTAAATGTACATTCAGTGATTACTTTCTGCAAGTTTCATTAAAATTTGCCTGGTGGTTCATGAGCAAATTTGGTAACAAACAAACAGACAGAGACACAAACATGCGCAAAAACATTATTCTCCATCTTTAACTTTCGGCAAAACCTTTTTCAGTTCTATAAAACACCCATAGCAACTATCACTGCAAAAGGTTATGTCTCCCTGTGTGCAAAACAAGTGTGTGCTGAGCTTCTTACTCGGCTTTTAAGTAATCCTGTAAACTCTGACCAACCTTCATGCTGGAAAAAACCTTGTGCACCACTCAGTAGTCATTCAGCTTCCCATTATCATGACAGAAAAGCAATTTTATGGTTTTCATTAGAGCCATAATAGCAAAATTCTAGTTAAAATGACTGCATTTAATTTGTTTAAAATGCATTGTGGTTGCAAAATTACTTGAGATAGTTTATGTAAGGCATGTGCATGCACAAACATAGGTCTTATATTTTTCCACAGGGCCTGCTCATGAGGACCACAGCAAGCTATACAAATCAGCCAAGAATTAACAAGGAGCTGTCAACCGTTCCCTCCTTCTCTAAAAAAGATAATCATCACCAAATCTGTCACAACTTTTACAGCCTTATTCACTGAAAGAGATAACAAGGGCAATGTATGCATACCAACTTCAATTTTGTCGTTAAAATAAAAAAAATCTTATCTACTTATTTTAGGGATTGAAAAGTAGCACTCTATCTGTTTTTGTGAATACTCTGGATAGGACTATCATTAAAAATAAAATATAAATAAATAAAACTTTACATATTTGACTCTGGAACTCTGGACTTTTACTGTGTAAAAATTAATGTCATAAAATTTGAAGGGAAAGCAAACTGATTAAAAATGTTGCACATCTTAGATACGAGCCAAGTGTTTTAGTTGCTAAACCTTGTAAAATTTTATAACTGGCAAAAAAAGCATTTCTTTAACAGAGCATTTCAAATCAAACTCTTGCATTATAACTTAGGTATTATTAGATTACTGAAAGTAACTAGATAAATTGCAATTTCTGCAGAATTGCAGTGTGAATGCTGAGTGCTGAATGACTTTGCTAAAAATATTGCTGAAAAAGCTTAAACTGAGTTACGTGACGTTAAAACAAGGAGCATGAATGGAGCAGAATAGTAGCTAAATGTGGCAAAAGAGTTTCTGAGAGATAAGAATGCTAGACAGTAGTGAAAGGATATCTAAAAGCTAGAAATATTGAAAAGGCTACAGCTAAAAGTCACAAAAGGCTAGCTAAAAGATAAAATTAACAAAAAGGGCATCTAAACGCTAAAAATACAGCTAAATGTATTAGAAATGCCAGCAAAAAGTAGCAAACAGCCAACTAGGAGTTAAAAGTAGCATAAAAAGACAAAATTAGAGCAAATATGCTGAAGCAGATTTCAAAGAAATCAATGTTTTTGAAGGAATTAAGGAGATCCCAATGTATTTCTAAGGGAAAATGATTTGTAAATAGTGTTAAAAAATTTGCAAGGTACAAAAATCAGACAACAATTGGAAATCGTAGTATCCATTTCCTGAATGAGCTGAACTTTTTGATATATGAATTGCTAAAAAATCAAAGTATTCAGAAGTTGTTAGATTGTAAGAACATATTAAAAAAAAAGAAATGGAAAACAAGAGTGTGAATACAGAATTAGCATTTGTGTAATTATTTGAACTGAAAAACTGATTGCCTGAGAACATAGACTACACTTTTTTAAAGGCATAACCATTCTTTCTAACTACTTTAAACCCATCTCCGCCACACTATAATTGCCCAGGGCTAAAATCAATATGGCTGTATTACATATATATCTACAAATTGTGCTTTAGCAATCACCCTGTAAAACATGCTATGATTTGGACCAGAAGAACCAGGTACTTTTACTTGCAGTGATAAAAAAGTATAAAACTAAAAAGGTTCTGTTGGAGACTTTATTCAGTCTGTACTTTGTTCTGTGGAGATGTGGTGGCCAAGGTCATTTCAAAGGCCCCGAGAAGCTGGAGGAATTTCCAGCAGCTGAAACTCAGCTTCTGAAGGCAAAGAGTCTTTCTATAAAGGCTTAGAAAGTTGAGTCATGAGACACACGCAGAGACCATTTAGGTCCAATTAACAAAACTGTCCTTTAGAGAACAGTGATTCGAGAGCTGCTTCTGACGACATGAAATATATTCATATTCACAATACAGTCACTAGAATTTAAAAAGTACCTTCATGGTGTAGTGTCTTTCATTTTCTGTTCTAACGTACTTTATGTGCTGCATGCGGATGAAAGCTTTCTGTTTGTGTGTGTTTGTTTAAGTCTAAACATGTTTTTGAAGTTCATTTGATTGTTTTCTTTTGTCAAAAATGACTTGAAATAGGTATGCATTTTCCAGACATTTGTTTCTTATTTCTTCATAAAGAAAATTGACCTTTCTTCAGTTTTCTTTCTCAACAAAAATAAAGAATAAACATCTAAAAAATGTTTGAAGCATTCCATTTTTTGATTGTTGGTTTGCTTGTTTTTTGTGTACTTCTTTTGTCTAAACAGACAAAATAAAAGCAAAAAAAAAAAAAGATGAGGACAGATGGTAGAAAAATATGTGAAATTGCAAACGTTAATATGACAAACACATGACCTCTTCATTGACTTGATGAATTTTTAAGGTAATTCAAAAATTACTCATTAATTTTGACTAAGTATTGCCATCTGCTGAAGGTGAAGGTGTGCAGTGATGTTTTTGCTTGTGTCTGTAGGTGTGAGTCACAACACATGCTCCAAAATACCAAAAAATTATGCAACTATGTGCAAGATATCGCATGAGACTGTGCGTAAGGTTATTTTCAAGGTTTGACCAAAACAGCTACAGTTCTGTCATTTCGCAACAGAGAGGTGGTGGGTGGTATCCATCCCTTCAAAAAATGCTAGGCCTTTAATTATTAAATGTTTTTATTCACTAATAACCACAATCCAGTTGTACTAATTAGCAGAGCGTATTTATTTAAAAAATAAAAATAGAAGAAAACTGCCTCCTTATATTGGTAATAGGCTGCTTCTATAAAAACACATATAGAAGCAGGCTCTTAGTGAAGAAAAACAAGGATTTATTGTGAACAGGACCAAAACTTCTCACACGGGATATATTATTCATATGCAATCGGTCACCCCCAGCATAAACAACACAAAATATGTGTGATACGGCAGCTAATTATAAATAATCTGGAATGAAAATAGAATAAAATTATGTTGCCATAGTGTGATGTAAAGCAAAGCAAAGTCAGGATACCTCCCTCACTAAATGACAACACTGATAAACAAATAATTTCACACCCAGCAATACATTATCACAATACCCAGAATAAACTTATAATAAGGATGCATTTTTGCATTAGTGTGACACAGTGACCAACAAATGATAAATGAGATCATAAAAAATGTGAATATACACAGCAAGGACACTGCAAATAAAGATTGATTTGCACTTGCAGGTTGAAGGTCTATGAAAATTACTTTGTCTGCTGGGCTCATTCCTGACTATTCCCTTTTAGATCTTAAGAATGAAAAATGTTCTCTGTAATTTTTGTCGACAACTTGTCAGAAAATGGTAGTTCATTCAGTAAGGATTGCAGAAAAAAAATGTCTTTGCTAAGATGATTGTACATGTTAATGTTTTTCACATTTAGCATTAGGTCAGAAGTGTGTGGTAGTTTTTACTCGACATTTCTTGTTATTGGGAATTCTTAGTAGAAACCCACTTGGGTAGGTTTCTTAGTTTTGTTTTTTTTTCTTTCAGTTAACCTACAGCTGTGCTAAAAAAATGTGTAAGTCAGACAGTTATTTAACAGCTACAGCGTAGAGTAAATTTGTAGAAAGTTCTAAAAATCCATAAAATGGTTTACTCACTGGTGAGTGATATGGAGTCCTGAAAGAGTCTTTGAAGACCTTTGCACAAGCGACGCTGCTTCTGAATTAAAAATGAGACATTTTTACCCACTTTGCCAAGCTGTGTCGCTGTTTTATCCACAAACCAACAATGAGAACTTTAACTGATCCGAGTTGCTTTGTGACTCCAGTCTATGATGTACTCATGAGAACACAAATGAACCAGAAATTAATGGCAACAATTCCCTGTTCAACAAATTCACTTTTCTCGTCCAGACAGATTTGGTTTAGTGGTGCAGTGTGTCATTTCATAATATAACGTGCTAGAAAAGACATTTTAATAATTTAGAGAAATCTAGATCAGGCAAAATTAAAAGGGGGAGAGGGATATTTTTCAATATTTCAGTGAAAGTGTTCCGGCATGCAACACAAGCACTGCAATCAAACACCCAAAATAAGATGTCTAAATAAAATTCAGAGAATCAGAATTCTTTCTTTTAGAATATACTGATAGAGTTGTAAGAGAACATCCCCAATGAATGAGGTGTCATTGTGTTTAAGAACAATGTGATATGTTATAATAAACATTAAAGGTTCTGCTTAGACTAGTATTTTTAAAACACACTGAGGAAAACATAGTATTTCATAAAAACATAAAAACATAAAAACGCGTATAAAATGTATTTTATATATTTAATTTTACCTGGTAGGTAACAAGTATGTACCATGTAAGAAGAAATCACTTCTAGTAAAGCCAAGTCCTCACAGGTACCAGGTAAGCACATATCAGGTATTTACTAGGTAAGGATCCAGTATGTACTAGCTAAGTACTGGTTACATACCTACAAGTTCTATTATGTATTGCAAATAATTTTTAATATGAATGAAATGTGTTGATTGAATAAATTAAATGAATATATATACGAAATTATAAAAGTATAAGACAAACACCTTAAAACTTTCTTTTCAAAAGTAGATAAGAAAGTGTACTTTCTATCATCCTGGCCTTCTACAAACTGATCCACATCCACAGAGTGACTTGATTTTTTTATTTTTTTTGTTTGTTTCAACAGTTGCTCTGCTTATCTGTACTTACTTTTGTATTACCTTGTGTATTTTCCAAGCCTTCGCGTTGTTATTTTGACGTTACTAGATGCTGATAAGCTTCCAGCCAGGCACCCCTGGCTGTGTTTTATTTGTTTTCCTTTCTTTCAGTTTTTTCTCTCATCTCCCTTCACCTGGGATTCATTTGTTTTTCTGCGGAAGGCACTGAAGGCAGGAGGAAGGCGTCTTCACAGGTGGCTGCAGAGGTAACAGAAGGTAGGGATTAGTTTTCACACCTTGTGCTTTTTGTTTGCTCACATGTAGAAAGTTCATTTCTCTGCGTGCAATAAGGAAATATAAAAGATCAAAATCAGTACAGGTTTTATTGCTCCCTCCAATTCTGGCTAACCTACAGAATATTTATTCCGTGTAACAGATCAGTACGATGTTCTACTTATCACCTGGTCAGGCATTTCTCTTTCTTTTACAATTTTCTCACTTTTAGTCCTACAATAACACCTCTAGCACAAGCATCTATGTTGTGTCTATCCAAAAACAATTTCCTTCCCACCGCAGGAGAAACACGCATGAGAATCCTCTTAAGCCATGATGCAAAGTCTAACTGTTGAAAGACTGGGAAGTAAGTATCAGAGGATGGGAAAGGGGTTGGTGTGAACTAGAGAAGTACCAGAGAGGGTAAATGAAGCAAGAGAAGAGCAATACAGAGTGTGACAGGCTGGATGATCAGACTATTGGAGGAACTGAGAACCGAAACTGAGTGACAAGGGGAAGAAATGATGGGAGTGTGGGAGTAACTGTGGACTGAAAGTGAGAAACTATGGTTCAATAAAATGGAGAAAAACAAAACCATAAAGGAGAAACGTGCATTTTTTTGACCTGATAAAACAGACAAAAACAAAGACTTATGCGATTCTACAATGAACACAACTTAGTAATCATCCCTCCCTGTTTAAATAGTCCTGGGTTTCTGATTTTCCCTGTTTTCCTCATGTATTATTATAGCTCTTTCGCTTAGGTTTCCTTGTTCATTTTATGTCTCCTGCTCCCTCTGTGCTCAATTTTTGTTTGTTTGTTTGTTTGTTTGTTAGATAGTTAGATGCTTCGTCAGCCTTTTATTTTATCATTAAAGTTGTATTGTTTCACCCTCGGCTCTTCTGTTTCTGTGTCTGCAATTTGGATCTCATTTTGCACTCACACCCAGAGAAATCTTTAAGTGATAAACAAATTTGTTAGAGCTTAGTAGACAAGGAAGCACAACCTAAAACAAGAAAGCAAGATACCTGACTGGGTGATGAGGTTAAACGGTTATGCAGCATAAATATTTTGAGCACTGATTTTGATTTTCTATATTCTCCTATTCGACACAGACAAGCAGGCATTTATGAAGAGGCAAACTGCATATTGATAAAGGCCTTTTAATATCCTTCACTAATTTAATCTATTCTGTAGATTTGTTTTTTTTTTCTTGTCAAGTAACTCGATCATTGCCAAGTCTGAAAAAACCCAGCAAGAAATTATGTCACTTTGAATCACTTTATCAAAATAAAGGAAAGGTTTTATTTCAAAGCTATTGTCCAGATGCAATTATTTTCATCCTTTTGAAACTAAACCTTTGTAACTGTCCATTAGGTCAAGTGTATTTTCTCCGTTCACAGAATTATAATTTTGTCAAAAGATAATATGATCAAGAGTGTGCTTCAGTAAATGACAATCATTTATTTTACTATGTTGTGTGCGTACATACACATCATTTGAATGAGAAAAAGAAAAACCCACAGAGCGACACGTTACATCCTCATGGCACAGCCATCAATAGACAAAGATATTGACTCCACAAAGCTTTCTACGTATTGCTCTGAAGTCTTTCCATGACTCTCAGGCTGATTAATGTGTTTTTTAACATAAAGAAACACCGCTCCTTGTCTGAATCTAGAACATGCTGGCCAGAGCTGAAGTTCCTGTTTAACTCGGTTTGGAAAACAAAAAACAGGTGACCAACAATAAAAACTGTCTCACATGCTGAGTTTGAATTTCTTCTTATCTAAAATAGCAAGACTGTGAAATAAACTAAACACTTAAATTGTTGCTTTCACAATAGTTTATCTTTACATGTTTTTCTGAATTGTCATCTATATTTAAGTCACTATTTTTTACTTGTGTCAAATACACAATTGGGGTGAACTTGTACTACTACATTTTTTTTTTTTGTTCTGACGTCAGAATGCTTCCATTTTGATTGACTGTCTCAGAGTGAGGCAGATTAATGGGCTGAGAGGTGAAAAAATCCTTTTAATTGGCAGTCAGCCCTTATCGTATTTTTTTTTTTTTTTTAAATGAATGACAGTTTCAGAGTGTGCTTTCAAATATGAGACAGGTTTGAAGGAGTTGGTGAAACAGTTTCTGGACATTAATTGGATGATATTTAACCAACTCTCCGGAGGAAATATGTGGAAGCATTTTAATTCAACCGCAGGAAATCATTTTGGTCTTCAGCTCCTCTTTTATTGCTCATCACCAAAGATGGAGGGGCAATAAGTGTGTGCTTGTGTTTGTCTGTTAGCAAAATATCCTATTAACAGCTGGTTAAACTGTAATAAAACTTGTAGTAAGTAATCATTTAATGTACTTCTACAACTGATTAACTGTTGGTGTTAACCTGATTCAAGATGGTTTCTACAGCCAACTACCCTTAAAAAAATCCAAAAATGGTTATAACTTAGTCAATTTCACAGATTTTGACATACAATTTGGGGTAGTTGTAGCTGAGATGGATCACCAACACATATTTTGAGCTCTAGCAGATTGGGCAAGAGTTTTGTTTGAAATGTTGCAGTTATCTACTTAAAGTAAACTTACCTGTACATATCAGATAAGTACCAGGTATGTACTGGGCTGTATTATGTATTGCTATGAGAGGTTTGTTTTTTTTTTACCCTTAACCTGCACTGGATGATCCACCAAAGCAGCACTTGGAAAATGGCCATGTCTGGAATATTTTTTAATCATAATTTGATCACTTGTCCTGGAGAGGTTTTGTCTCCCTAGTGTTTCAGATCTATACGTTAACTTTGAGAGAGCACAAATAGTTTAAGGAAAGCTAAAGCGAAGTGGGGTATGAGAGAGCAACACATCTGAGAGTTCAGTTGGTTTTAGCTATTTAAGCACAGCGTGTTGAGCAAGCATTAACAGACAGCATAATGAGATGATTACACATCACGTATCACACAACATAAAACTGAGAATGAAAATATTGGTGTCATATCTCTTTGCAAAGCCTGAGACATGATAAAATGTAGAGGATCAGTGCCTTTTATGGCTGTTCTTTGTAGAGCTGCAGTGTAATTAGCTTTCACGGCTGCAACTTTGCTTTGAGAAAACCTTGATAAGGGTTATCTATTTCCTCCCACTCAGAGGCAGCTCTGAGCCCACCACTGTGGTAACTTGTAAGATTTCCTGTGATGCTGTGTTTTTTTTTTTAAAACAAAGCTCTGCATCTCATCAAGCTGGGAGGTAGTAATGAATGACAGTCTGTTTGCATTTTAGTTTTGGATCATTACAATTCATGTTTGTCATTTTTAAAGGAAATTTGAAACATTAACTTGTAGAGTTTGTAGCTTGAAGAGTTTCCCTAAACTGTAATCCTTCATCTTGAGCTTTATATGCATTAGTATTCTCGTGATAAACTTCCTCTGTGAGCTTCTATTTTAAAGATTAAGCAGGAAAACAATAAGAAAGTATATTCTAGGAAAATGTTACCACTGAAAGTGGATTAAAGACCTAATATTCCTTGAAGGAAACCATACCGCCCACACCTTTCATGCCAGACTTTTAGACTATTTTAGACTACCACACCAAATTCTAGCTCAATATATGTGAAACTGATTGAGTTGTAGCTATTTTTGTGTTTGCTAAAAATGCTTAGCTGTGGTGGTCATCTTGAATTGGACGGACTTCAAAAGTTAATCAGTTGTAAGTGCACATCACAAGATTGTTTGTTTTCTGAGAGAATTATTCAAATTAGCAGTGTTGTCTGTACTGATTAGCTAAAAGTACAGACAATTCAACACACACACACACACACACACACACACACACACACACAGACATGGGCAAAAACATTGTTAACAAAGAGAAACAGTTTTTTCGCATGTATCATCTAACTACTTAATAAGTTGAGGTTGTTTTCTTTTTAATTCTTGTCTTTAAAGCATTTTATCACCAAGTATGAAAAATGGTAGGTGAGTTAAAGAGTTATAGTCTGTCTGGTGTGGTAAAAATCTCAAAGTGTGACTATCACAAACAGATTTCAACAGCTCTCAGATGCTCTGCACTGCAGCAGGTAATAGTGTTACATCCCTCTCCGGTGTAATTTGTTTCTGGAGTGAGTGAGTCCTCCTGAGAAAGACTCTCCTGGCTGCCTGAGTTGAAAAACCTTCGTGACCTTGTGTGCTGCCTCTTCACTGCCTGCCCAGGAGGGAGGCCCGGCAGTTTTCGGCGTGGTGCTGCATTGCAGAGCATCTCTGTTTCTTTTAAGTCCTCTCAAACAGTGGGCTGCTGTAAGAAGATAACCTTTCTGTGTCACTGCTGCTTTAGAACACTAAACTGTTCTCCTCCATGTCCTCTGAATCACAGGAAGATCGGCTCAAACGCTCAGGGATCTTTTAACCCAGAACACAGCACTGGAATGCAATGCTATTACACTCTCTGATTTTATTTTCAGTGTTTGTGTTCGGTATCGTCAAACTAGGTTTTTTTTTGTTCTTTACCTATTCACTGGGAGTCTTTCTGTCCTTGACTGTAACCTCACTGTCTGCCTCGCTGTCTGTATCTTCTCAGCCCTGCTAGAGAACAAGATTGTCATTCTTTACTATTACAGAACAGTTTTTTATGTGCCGACTCTCATTTCTTCTTTGCTATTCTCTATTCTCCACTTTGGTATTCTAGTTTTTTCAATGTTTGTCAATGTCAGAGACCAATACAATTAACTATAAAGTGTTGAAGCTTATTTTGTGATATTTCCAGATAGCTAACATGTATTTATATAACTGTATTTTTATCACCCATCGCTAACAGGCAGATGCAAAAAGGAAGAAAGTGTCCAGTGTCTGTGTGTGTGTTTGAGTTTGTGTGTCTGTCTGTTAGCAAAATATTTCATGGAGTACTGGATGGATTTTATTGAAATTTTCATAAACTAATCATTGAATGTATGTCTACAACTGATTAACTTTTGGAGTCAAACTAATTCAAGATGGACGTCAAAGCTAATTGATATCAGCTAACACAAAAATAGCTGTAACTCAGTTAATTTTACTAATATTGCCCTAAAACCTGATGTGGTAGTAGCTGAGATTCATTCACAACTCATGCTCTGGATGTGACATCTCGGCATATCACCTGAGATTGTGCATACCGTTGTCATCAAGGTTTGACCAAAATGACTACAACTC
The DNA here is from genome assembly GCF_001649575.2 of Kryptolebias marmoratus. Classification (NCBI taxonomy): domain Eukaryota; kingdom Metazoa; phylum Chordata; class Actinopteri; order Cyprinodontiformes; family Rivulidae; genus Kryptolebias; species Kryptolebias marmoratus. The sequence goes on along the minus strand of NC_051438.1, from coordinate 16,830,798 downwards.
CATAATTTCTCAAACATTTTTCAAACTATGAGGCCTAACATTCCTTAAAGGAATGCTAGACCTTCTTCATCACTGTGAAACTCTTCTGATTTACCTGTAGTTTATAGACTCTTTTACACACTTTTGTCTGAAATTTTGACTGTTTCAGATCATAGGCATTGTTTTTATATGACTTCAAAAAGAAAAGGTAAACCAAAGCCTGGTAAGACAAGTTTACAACTTAGTTTGTTTAGTGTTCAGCAACATGACTGGCTTTCTTCTGCACACAACTTTGCACTAAAGCTGCCACTCACACCTGTTCTGTTGATTGTAAATTACTGTTTTGACAATTAATTTGGGAAGACTTTTGTTTCCTTGCTAAATGTTGAAAAATTTGCTGTGTGTTAAATCAAACAGTGAGTTTATTCTATCAAAAACTAAAAGAGCAAATCGCCAGGGTTTCACCAAAGATAAATTAAATTCACCGTCTAGCGTTACTGAGTGTACAGGGGGTAATTTTCCAAATTTATTTGTTTACAAAAGATTTCCTGAAGAGGTTGAATTTTTTTTTTTTTTTTTTTTTTTTCATGGGGCTACAGCCAGACTCTGATTGGATTCATATTAGCTACCCCACTGCTTTCAAGTAAGCAGCAATTTTCAGCCAGCACCATGGAGAGCTTCTCAGTATGCTGTGTTGACCAATTTTAGAGTATTTTATTAAATCTCTAAATTCTGGTATGCAATTCTGATTGGCTTACAAATTATAACACAACAAAACACAGACCAAACCCATTTAAGATCATTTGAAAAGCATGTCTGTTAAAGTTAAAACTAACTTAGAGGTCCATGCCCCCAAAGCAGTTACAGTTGTCCATATGTTTTTACTTGAGACTCATCTTAAAACGTTTCAGGATTTAGTTTATTCTCATCAGTCTGCAAACAATTCTTCCAGGACAAATTGTTCATTCTTAAAAAAGATTGAGATAGCTAAAAGAAGACAGAAAAACATTTTGAAGTGTTTAAAGTGAACAATAGAAACTGGATTACACTGTTTTCAATTTATAAATGTTAGGATCAAACTGACCTCTTCGGTCTGGCTTCCAAGCCAAACTGAGGAATCAGAGGTAAATGGCCATGACAATCCAGGTGTCCAGCAAGCCAATCATCATTTTAAATATGATCTAGGCTTCACAAAATAAAAAAGAAGATGGAACTCACTGATCAATTTTCAGCTTTCTTGTAAAAAAAACAACTTTCAACACAAGTAGTGTTTTCATCAAAGTCCAAGTGGACACAGAACTGAAAATAATCACAAAGCTGCAGCTTCTTTTTTTATCTTGTTAGATTAGTTGCCCTAGTTGTGAGGCACCTGATACAGCAATTTTCTGCCAAACAAATGCACAGCAAACCCTATTTTTATTTCTTTGTGAAAGTGGGAGACTTTTACAGAGCAGCACTTAAACACTGATTACAAGGCAGCCAGAAAAGAAGCCATACCTGACTAAAATGTACTAAGAATGTTTGGCAAAAGCCTTGTAAGTGACTCTCTGAGGTGGTAAAAAGTGACACCATCTGGTCTGGTGAAGCAAAAGTTAAACAGTTTAGTCAAAACGTTTAACAAAATGAAGTGGCGATGGCACCATCATTATGTGGCTAAAGCTGTGACAGGAAAAAAATACAAAGAAAAACCAAGTGTTTATCTCTTCATTGACCAATTGCATTTTATTTTAAAAATTTAAGAAATTTACTTAATACCCAAAACTGATTAAAGTTTGGATAAACATATACATAATTGTGGAAACCAGCTTTAACCAGCCAGTTAACTGGTGGGAGGTGAAAAGTTAGTATTGGTTGTAAAAGGAGCATTCACTACATTTGTCTTTTAAAGGAAACACTCACTAGCTTGTGCTCATCTAATCAGAAAACCATTATTCATTTAAAAAGACACATTTCTCAAAACAAAACATGATAAAAGGTTGGTCCTTCAATAAAATTTTTAAAAACTATTTGGAAGTTTTGGAAAGATTATAACATGTAAAGGCCACAAATTACTGTCAGATGAGCATTTGAGCTTTAAGTCAATACTGCATGAGAAACCATCAAATCATATTCATACCCCAATGGGTAGTACCTTGGAAAGTCGTGTTCATACAACACATTTTATCCAGAAATGTAACTCTTAAAATATAGACTTTATTAAAGAGGAAGCTATTTATGACTGTGGTCATGTGTTCTGTGGTCACAAGAGTCTATTTTACAGATTGCTGTGAAGAAAAATGCATCACATTTTATGTTCAGCTAAAAAAACAGGTTGTCTTCAGTAAAAGACACAAAAGGCAGCATTTGTGAAGACTTAGTTATTTCATTATCTACAGAAATCTTCAGTGAATAAATGAATAGATGGTGCGTCAGTGACGACAACAGAGATGACTTGCAAATGTGTGAAGGTTGATGCAGAGGCAGGTACTTTACTTTGCACTTGATGACTTTATGACAAGCTTTTGTCTTTAAGTTCAATTGCTGTTATTCTGAACAAGAGATGTCACTTTTATTTTTGCTAAAACAAGTGTTCTTGAATTTTGAACATATTTTAAAATGCTCGTGTTCTCACTAAAACCAGGAAGATAGAGCACATAACACCAGTTTTAAAGTCCCTACACTGGCTCCCTGTAGCTCAAAGAATAGACTTTAAAATACTGTTAGTTTATAAATCACTGAACGGTTTA